>NW_024521317.1:0-395921 GCF_017590135.1 Pyrgilauda ruficollis | reverse complement strand
GGGCCCCAGGGGCTCCCTTCACAAAGCAGGCAGAGGCTCCCACTGATAAGTTTTCAAATAGGAAAAATTATTATCAATAATGTCTAATATAATACATAATATCAATTGTGAAAGCACCTGAGGTGCTTTTTCTAATGGGACTTGTTCTTCTATGAGTGGGGTTGGGTGAGGGCTGCTCAGTTTTTCCTGCTTGACTATTCCCCAGTCCAGTCCCTCCAAGACCTCTGTGAAATCTTTGCACTATCAGACATTAGAAATAAAGAATTATAGTGAAACCACTTCCAGTCTCCTTCACATCAAGAAGATTCAGAGCGACAGTTCTGGCGGAGAATTTGAGCTGCTTTGGACAAGAGTCCCACTGCTGTGTTAGCAGGGACTGGCTGCTTGTGTTGTTCTTTGGATGAACAGAATCTTCATTGCGTCCCCTGTGAACACATGGAGGTCACAACAGCAGTGCCTTTTGCCTGTTCCCTGCCCAGCCAGACCTTCCAGCCCAGGTGAAATGCCCAGCATGGCCTTTGAGAACAATGGGATTGCAGAGCAAAAAGCATCTGTGTAGGTGCCATGGTCTTCAGTGGCTGCTGCACCGGGGAGGCCACTGAGAGGAGGCCGCTGCTGCTCTTGTCAGAGCACTGCTCTGCAGGGATGTCCCTTGCCCTGGTAAGTCCCACATCTGCCCATCTTTTTGCCTGTGGTCTGAGGTCAGGTGGATGCCATATGCTCCCAATCCAGCTGCTGCTTGGTAGATGCACAGTTATGGAATCCAAAACCTTGAGTATCCCCTGCCTAGCCAGGCATTCAGCTGTTTAGTTTGTCCCAGCCCATCCCAGGGATTGGAACGAGATGGTTTTTAAGATTTCTTCTGCCCCAAGCCATTCCAGGATTCTATGATTTCCCCATGACTGACTTTGGCCCTCTCAAAAGACCTGCTATCTCCTCTCTTCCCCCCACCAGTGGAGGGCACATTCTGATGCTGCTGGTGGTGTTGGGACAGGCTGGTGGATACTCTTCCTGCCATCCCATGGGTGTAAGCATGACTCCTCTCTGAAGTCTTTGTCCCTGAATCGGTGCCTTCAAATAACAGTTATCTCCCCTCTTTCCTTTTCCATTCAGCACTTGGGCAGACACAACATTTCTCATAGTTTTCCACAGAACAGCACAGGTCCCAATTCCCATATTGTGAAGCCCTCTGCCATAAATCAGCCTGATAGGTTTATTCTCTACGTAATGGGAAATTATGACAAATGCAGCTGTATAATCTCGTTAGTAACTCACCATAATGACTGCTTCTGGGGTGATTTATGGGTTTTGTCATATGTGAGCTTTCAGAACTTCAGAGATTACATTTTTCACACTTTTTTGTTGGAATCTCAGTTTATTAGACTTTACTGCAGCATTAATCACTTGCAGTACAACCCTGGACTTCACAAATGTATCACATCAGCATGAAAAAGGCAGAGAAAACAAGAACTGTTGTGAATTAATGAGCCGGGTAACACATGTCTCACAACCAGTGATGAAACAACCTGTGTTCTTCTTCAAGCTGCAACAAAAAGTCCCAAAGTCTGGCTATTTAATTTATTTTTCACAAAACACAGGCAGCAGCAAAGAACTGAAACAACACAGCCAGGCTTGAAACCTGAAAGATTTGCAAGGCTGAGTCTATCCTAGTTAATGGTGAAATGATGTGTGAATCTGTCCTAGATGTTCAAATAAAGAAGATTGATTCACAGTTATAATATGGCTTATAAGCAAAACACTGGGATTATATAGGAGAAATGCATGTGTCATGAAACAACCAATAAATCAGAGAGACAGTTCCAAGCTCTACTGTGAAGGTCTGGGAAATGTTCAGAGTTGCCATCTATGGAGTTTGGTGCAGGATAAACTGGAACAAAAGGCCATCATTGCCCAAATTGCTTTGGTGGTTTTTTTTTGTTTTGTTTTGTTTTGTTTTGTCAGATAATGTTTTATAATATTCCAAGAAATATGTTGAAAAGGTCACCACGATCCATCAGACACAAGTAGGGGGGCTGGAGTTGATGCAACACATTCCTTGCACTAGGAGGGTGGACAGAGGGAAGATCTGTTTTGGGGTAAATTAGCGTGGATCAGTAAGGGGGCTGAAACCTGGGCTGGACATAGAAGCACAAAATGTCCCAGGTTGGAAAGGACCCACAAGGATCACCAAGTCCAGCTCCTGGCCCTGCAGAGGACATCTCCCCAAGAATTCCACCCTGTGCCTTGGCACGTGCTGGCGGGCAGGAGCACACAGCTGGCCGTGGTTTTGGGTGGATGGGTAAGATGATCTGCAGGTGGTGAGGAGCATCCCTGCTCCCTGAACTCCTGGAGAGCTGCAGACACTGATAACTGGTAAGGACACCCGCCAGGGGCATGACCTGGGGCTGGTGATCTGGTGTCTCCTTTCTGCTGCTGCTTTCTGCTAAAGATAACAGCCTGTTACCAAGGTCTTGTTGCTGAGGTGATAAATGGCTGGCAAGATTCCCTCCCTGCTTTTGTCTGCACAACTTTTTATGCTCAGCACCAGGAAGGACTGGGCCAGAATAGAGGCATTTGGGGTCTCAGTGCTGAGGCTGAGACAGACAGCCAGGCAGAGCAGCTCCTCCTGGCTGATGCAAACATCAGCCCTGTGCTGGCCAGGCCAGTGATCCATAGTTATGGATCCATAGTTATGGTGGTGTTGGGTATTCCCTGGGAGAAGAGGAGGTGTCAAATGAAGCTTCTGAAGCTGGTTGGTATCCTGGAAGCTGGTCAGACCCCACCTAACCATGGTGGTTGTTTGGTCAGCTGAGGTGATGGAATTTATTGGGCTGTGCAAGGACAGTTTTCTGTGGAAACATGAAGGACTTTCATGGGGGATGAAATATGGCCTCATAGTAGAAACAGCTGGGCTGAACACTCTTTATTCCAGCTATGAATCTTTGCTCTCAGGAGCAACACATTCCAACTGTCATTAAACCAGAACATTTTTTTTAACATTTAAAAATTTTATTATTATTATTATTATTATTTTTATTAATTTATTTATTTTGAGGAACATAAATGACCGTTCTTGTTTATTTTATTAGCATTTTAAATCATCTTGTCACCCATTGCATGAGAAGAATGAAACATTAGATGTTACCAAAGTGTGGCACCTGCAATGAGATGTAAATGCTGAATCTCCTTTTGGAGATATGGGAGTCACAAGCTCAGTGACCAGGAGCTTTAGTGACCAGCAGGAGATGGGAGACAGGCATTACACTGACACAGAAGGTAACAGATGTCATGGACAGAGTTTCCCTGCTGGGTAAAAGCAATTTTGCTTGTACATGTTTTAATGTTTTGATTTTAAAAACACAAAATGAGGCAAAGCCATGCTCCTGTGTTTTCTACCTTTGCCTTGATACAGGCTGGGACAGACTGTTTCCATGAGTATGTTGCACCCATTCCAGACTTCAGGCACCAATGCTGGTCCTCAGCAGATAAAACCCTGCTTTGTAGGAGGCATCACCACCTCAAAATGAATTTGGAACAGAAGTGTTTGGTTTTGAGGCCTGGGCAAAGACAGCCCTGCTGGGCAGCCCATGGCTGGGAGAATCATCTGTGTCCTGCTGGGAAAATGTGGTGGCAAGAGGGTGAAGGCAAGTATGGAAACAAATCCAGTTTTGGGGAACATTTTGGCCATTTGGATTGAGATGGTCAATATAGAAAAAGTGGAGACCTCAATGGATAAACCCCAGCAAGTGCCATTGTCTGCAGGTCCTGGATGATGTCAGTGGAATTTCCATGGAAACCCAGGGATGAGGCAAGCAAGAAGAGCATCCTAGGTACTACAAAGCTGCAGGTGCTCACTCCAGTATCACCTTGAGCCCAGGGGACCAGAAAGCCCCAGCAAAGCTTCACCTGTGCCTGCTCCTGTGCACAGCCAGAGGCAGGGTCAGGACAAGCTCAGCCCAGCTCTGTCTAACCCAGCTGTACCCAGCCAAAAATAGGGTCCAACCCCAGGCTCAGCCTGTGTGATGTGGGAGAGATTTTAGCCTTGATCATCACAAACACACGCTATGCTTTACATCCAGAAATGACCTATGGATGGAGGATGAAGGACACGGACAAGGGAGAACATCCGAAAAATCCACCATGCAGCACAAGACCTTTAGGTCTCAGCAGTGTGGCAAGTGACAAATCCAGCTCAGAGCTCAGTCTGTGCCTGCTGGTCTTCAGGAGGAGAGTCAGGGTGAGGAAGGGGAGTGGGAGAAGATCTTTATGTGCTGCCCTGGTGGCTGCTGGTGCAGGAAGTGAGGGATGCTCGTTCTCAGCCCTCCCTCAGTGGCAGGAACCCAGCGGTGTTCCAGCACTCCAGCACAGGCAGGGAGGCCCTGGCTGCTTTGGGCAGCTGCCTGATTTCCCTGTGCCTTGAGCCGTCCCGGCTGGATGCTCTCAGCTCTGACATGGTCTGGAGGAGAGAAAACAAGAGACATTCCTGCTGTGTGAGGGGAGCACAGGGAGCAGAGCTGTCCCACAGCGCCGTACATCACGTCCCGCTGACAGATCCTGGCTGCAACAAAGAGGCTGCAACCCAAAAATAGCCCCTTCCCTCACACATGAAACGAATAGATGGAAAGGCCTACGTGCACCCACACCTCAGTGTCCTCTGCTGTGCTCCAGCAGAGGAGCATCAGGAAAGGGGTGCTCCCTGTGGCCTCTCAGGAATGGGGTGGATATGGCAAGGCTGGTGCAAAGATGCCAACCTGGCCTGGTCCTGCATCTACCCACTGATTGTAAAAGCAGCAAGCCCCTGTTGAAGGGAAGAATGCTGCATCTGACTCCATGATATCAGAAGGCTAATTAATTATTATACTATGTTATTCTATACTATATTACACTACATCTAAACTAAAACTGCACAAGCACTCAACTCTACTGAACAAAATCTTGTGACTGTCTCCTGACTGACAGTCTGGACACACGCTTGGCCCTGATAGGCCAAGGAAACAAAACACCATCACTCTGAGCAATCTCCATATTGCATTCTACTTTGGCACAAACACAGGAGCAGCAAATGAAATAAGAATTGTTTTGATCATTCTCTTCTCTGCTTCTCTCACTGCTTCTCTCAGGTTCAGAGAATGTGAATCCTACACCCACTGTATGTCCCAGCTCTTGGCCTGCAGTACCACGTGCATCTTCCATCTTGCACCACCTCTGGGGCCTGTCCCCATCATCCCATAGAGCTTCTCTTCCTGGAAGGTGTTTGTAGTAAGTCTCATGTGATGTTTTACCAATATTTTTGGCTTCACACTGACAGAGGGCAGGGTTAGATCAGATTTTATGAAGAAATTCTTCCCTGTGAGGGTGGGGAGGCCGAGAAGCTGTGGCTCCCCCATCCCTGGAAGTGTTTTAGGCCAGGTTGGATGGGGCTTGGAGCACCCTGGTCTAGTGTTAAGGGGCTGGAATGAGATGACCCTTCCAACCCAAATCATTCCATGATTATGATCTTAAGATTTTATTATTTTCTATCGTAGCACGGAGCAGAATATCCCCATAAGGCTTGCTGGCATCTTCCTGTTGCTGTGCTACTCTGCTTTTTCCCTTCATTTTCCTTGCAGGAAAACTGTCTTTTATTTCCTGCTGGAGAAAATGGAGACCACTTGTCACCCCCAGCCCTGAACACTGGGGAGTGAAACATAGGTGGTGGACTAATGCCATGAAAATTTCTTTGTCCCCATGCTCGTACCTCCATGTCTGCTCCCAGCCCAGGGGTGCTGGGTTTCCTCCTGGGTAGCAGTGCACAGAGGGTGGAAAATTGGGGATGAATTGTTGAAAAGGCTCCGTTTGCAGCTCAAGTTGACAGCTCTGCTCTGAGGTCAAGGACCTGCTGCTCTTGCCAGCAAAAAGAGCCCAGATGTTTTTCAATTTACACAGGCGAGCTCGCCGAAGGCAGGTTAGCACTGTCATGCTGCACGTTTGGGAAGGACCCCTTCTTCTCCAAGTCCCTGGCATAAAATACGCTCTGTGAAACAGGAGGTCAGAGTGCTGAAGTGATTTAAGAGCCTTTGCTCTGACTCAAGGATTTTGAAGGGGTCTTCGTGTTTGTTGTGTTTCTGGATTCTAATATCAATGAGAGAATTAAATCATTATATTAAAACATCAAAACACTAATGCTTTGTTTTCATTGGCATGAACCAAAATGATCTAACTCAAAAGCCATGAAATATCAGTCTTTTTTTTTTTTTTTTTTTTGCTGATGAATAATAAGATCTCTGGCTGCATGTGATAGTAAATTTAATAATGTCAGTGATTTGAAAGGTTTGAGTCCTGAACGTGAAGAAATGTGTTTTACCCCCTCCACCCTCTACCTTTTTTCTCCCTTCCCCCTGCACTACTGTGAGGAAGTTATGTGGTAAATAAGCCAAAGTGTGTAGATTAGAGCCCATCTCATGTACCAGGTGAGTGCCAAACTCCACATACCCAGTGCAAACCTCCACCTCCCAGGTGGTCTGAATTTGCTTATAGCTGGGTCCTGTAAGCAGATTTAATATTTCATAAGCACTGCTCCATCTCATGCCTATATTATTGACACCACATGGAAGTCAGGAAATTGGTTCTTTCTGGGAACAGTTTGCAGAAATATGCAGCCTGTCAGCTCCTTTCTCATGGGGTGCATTAACAGAGGGGCTCGCAATTACAAGTAATGAACCTTCTCCAGATGTCTGCAGCGACTCAGCTCCAACTTTATCTTCGACGGACGAGATGGACTTGACAAGATGGATTATTTGTGGATATAATGTAACAACTTTGCAAAACGTGGAATTCCCAATTATTGCAAGGCAAGGCAAAGTATTCGGTAGAAGCAAGAACACAGAGGTTTATCCACTGGATAAACAACAACTCAAAAGGAAAGAAGCTGTGCCATTTCCCCCCTCTTGAAACCACCAATGTTCCCATGCTGTTTTAATTCTTCCTCTTTACGATACCGTTTATGTTACACACATTAAAGTTAAGTCATGTCTTTAATAAGATGGAAACTGGAAGTGAGATTTTGAAGAAAAAGGAGCTCGGAGTCCTAAATTTACTCTGCGCTTGGAGGGAACAGAAAAACAACAGAAAGGATGGGATATACCAAAGAAAGCAATTTTAATTGTCATCTTCCATGGAAAATTGAATCCAGTCGTTCCCCACCGCTGTGAGTGCCAACGTACTGAGCTATATATGGCTGGGTGCTTATTTTAGCAGTTCAGCTGCACAGAAAAAGGGCAACCAAAGTGAGATTTCTCGGGTAAAGTTCTGCCTGCAAATGATGCATGGGGTTTTCTGGGTTGTAAATTTAAAAGCAGGTATTTCAAGGCCTGCACCAGGTAATTGGGACAAATCTCTTTCACTTCGGGTTTGACTAAGAGTGATAATTTCATGCTAGTGCCCTCTTAAGGAAAACTTGTCAGGTGTGGATAAAGAGATGCTGAATTACCTTTCTCTCAAATCTGAGGTCTCCTGGTACCCGAGTTGTAAGACTGGGGTCTCCTTGGGAAGTATTTGTAGATCTTCTCGGGCTGAGCTGCAGGTTTGTTTGATGTGGATCTTCAAGATAAAATTACTGTGCTCCAGATGTTCCAGTTTAAATGTTTGTACATAGGGATTTCCTTGGTTGTTGAAGAGAGGAGACTCAAAACAGACTCGATCATTCATGCATCTATTCCTAGCACATGTTTTGCTATGTTTGAGGAGGCAAATGTCAAGAGGAGCTTTTATAAACAGGCCTTTCTTTCTCAGAGCATGGTTTGTTTACCAGGTAACGTGCAGAGCAGGCTTCTGCAGTGCTAACAGCAAACTGTTGATTTAAACTATCACTCCTCTTCCACCAGCTCCAAAAATCTTCCTTTCTGATCAGGATGAGAAAATAAAAGGAGAAATTCTGCTCCCTACCTGTTGCCTGCCAAGAGTGAGATGTGCTCTGCCTGCATCCCCACTGGTGGCTGTTGCATCTTCTGAAGTGCCTTTTTCCAGATGTGGGAAGGACGAGCTCTGGGGATGCTGGACCCAGCTCAGCCCCAGGTGGTGTTGATCCATGAAACCCTGTTTCCATCCCTGCTGCAATCAGTGTGTTTTGCCCCCTGAGGGTCTCCTGGGGCTCAGGACAGCTTTCTCAACAAGAAGAACTCAGTATTGTTCCTGCAGGACACAAGCTCTGTTGGCACTTGGGAGTTTTGTCCCAGTTTAGGAAGGAGCAGAGACCTTTCCCATGTGGTTTAGTGCCAGGGAGGAGGCAGTGGGCTTGCTTCCCTACTGTGACTCTTCATGGGTGTCCTCAGCAATTTGGGACAGTGACATGTCTCCAGGCAGCAGCAAACATCTGTGGAGACAAACGACTTCAAAGGGTGGCTGATAATTATCAAAAGGAAGAGCCAGCTCTTTGTAAATGAAAAGAAAACCCACTGCAGGATGGGGTCTATCCTGATGCCAATTTTGGTGGCATTACATGCAGCAGTGGGGGAGCAGGGCTGGTCCCCTCTTTTGGGTGTCTGCAGAAGTCAGTGTAGGGGGTTGTGTTGCTTAAGGGGGAGCCAGGGGCTGGCTCAGCATTTCCTATTCTCATCTGGAATGGTCACTTGGGGTGGCCTTGACATGCCAAGTATGGCTTTGTCAGCCTGAGATGCAGAAGAGGGGTCTAATTCTTCACTTCCATGTATCCACAAGCCCTGGTTTTGACAATAATTCAGAAATTTGGGGAAGAACAGACAAATTAATTAAATAGTGTGGCAAAGCAGATGCAGACACAGGGAGATGAGCAGCACGGTTGTAAGAATCTGCGTGTGGAAAGGAGCCCTCCTCTGAGGCTGATCCAATCCTCTGTGCCCCTCGGCAAGGCGGGGAAGTGGCTGTAAAGCCCTGTTTGAGCTGAAAGCACGAAGAAACTGCAGTTCTCCCCATCTTCCGAGGGAAGAAGGAAGCGAGCACCGCATGGAATTGCAAAACACTCCCCTGCAGCACCGCACTCCCCTCTCCCTCCCTCTCCATGCGCGCAGCCCAGCGGTGGCCACAGGGCAAGGTGACCCCGCTGCCTGCGGCCACCTGCACCCGACACAGGTGGCGATCTCCAGCCGGAGCATCTGGGGCTCACACTGTCTCTTTCCGGGCACCTCATGGCTCTCCACCCGTGGTGGTGCTCTGGGATGAGCCTGCGGCCGCGCAGCGCAGCATCTGCCCGCGACACTCCGCAGCAGCGCTGCCGGCCCGGGCTGCGGGCGGCCGCCCTCGGCGGATGTTTCCCAAGCGGCTCCAGGCGTTTGTAGTGAGAAAGGAATGTTCTTCCTGTCCCGCCCCATCCCCTTTCAAAGCCCTGCGTTTCCCAGCCAGCCATATGATTCCCTTCCCAATATATTCTTCCCTTCAGCTGTATGTCACTATTTTAGGGTTTTTTCCTAGCCTGTAGTAACATAGGCAGTCTTTATGCTGTCTTTGGGGAAACATTCCCCTGCAAGACTCACTGGAGAAGAGTTCATCTCCTTGCCCAAGTGAGGGATTCACCTGCAAAGTGCATGCAGACACCTCTGTGACTTTTTTGAATACACCTATTGGAATAGGTTACCCAGAGAAGCTGTGGCTGCCCCTGGATCCCTGGAAGTGTCCAAGGCCAGGTTGGAAGGAGCTTGGAGCAATAGCATAGTGGAAGGTGGTGGAATGAGATCATCTTTAAGGTCCCTTCCCACCCAAACCATTCTGGGATTCTGTGATTTGTCCCTGCTTGGGCATGTCCATGTGGACACCTGAGACTTGGGCTTTCATTCCACCCTTTCCCACTGGAGTGGCAGGAAATGTGCTGGCTTGGTGATCTTTTAAGTGCTGCTGAAATCCAGACACAGCAGCCCTCACCCTGAAGAAAGACAAGGCTGTTCCATTTTCTTGTTACTGCTGCCAGATTTTGGACCCTCAGTGTCTGCAGCCAGAAGAAGAAACACTTCACCCACTGAGTGGCCAGCACGGAGGGAAGCAGAGCAGCTGTGTGCTGGTGCCTGTCCTCTGCAAGGTGACACACTGTGCAGGGTGACAGCCCTGCCCCAGTCCCTGTGAGCCAGTCCCTGGAGAGCTGCTCTGGGCATTGCCACAAGCCCCTGGAGTTTGGTCCAAGGTTTGTTGCAGTGCTATGGATGTCAAATCCTGCCTGGCTAGATGATGGCTTAGTAAACTGAAGACCTAAGAAGAACTTTAAAAAAAGAAATTAAAAAATAAAGAAGAAGCAAGAAGCACAAGAAGGGTTTTAGCCCAGAGAAGAGATCTTTCCAAAGCTGGGCAAGGAAAGCTTCTTGATTCTGCAGGATCTTGGACTTGTGGATGATAAGATGCATTTTTGTTTGGTTTAATTCTGAATTTTGCTTTCAGCATATGATGATTTTTAAACCAAAAATATGCTAGAAACTGAGCTGCACTGCACTTTTACTATCCTGCACAGGCTCCCCCCAAATCCTCTCTACAACTTCACTCTGCAGCTCTCAGTAGTGCTGTTTTAGGCACAGAAACATTTGGTGTGTGCAGGTGCTGACAAAAACAGTGGGAAAGTCACAGGCTAGGCTCCAAAAACTTGAAAGCTCTGTTTTACAGTGATCACAGTGACCTTACATGGGTGAGAGAGAGGAGGTTTGAACCTCTTCAAAATATCCACTCCAACTGCAGTTTCCCAAAGAGGAAGATCTTCCCTGGGAGACTCCCACAGGGTGAAATACTCTCGCTGCAGCTGAGGGCAGAGGTTGTGTTTAAACAGGAGGGTGAGGAGCAGGCTCACTCAGCCATCCCATGTGTATGAAAAGCAGCTTCAGACCTTCTTGTCTGATTTTTCAGCAGCTCACAGGGCTATGGAGTTGCTGGATGTGTTTTTGTGACCGCCCTCACCCAGAGCAGGAGCCCTCTGCCCATTTGGCAGAGAGAGCAAGTGACCAAGGCATCTGGTGGATCTTCGGGGTGAGCTTTGAGAGCAAAGCCCTTGGACACACACACACACACACACACACACACACACACACACACACACACACAAAAGTGGTGCCTGCCAGCAAAAACCTTGGATTTTTTTAGTATGGGAAGATGCATCACAGGATTGCCTCATTCCCACAACGTCAGCACAAACTCAGAGCAACACAGGGGAGTACTCTGAAAAGAATGGGCTTTGCATTTTTGACACCTCTCAAAGCTCATGTGAAGGATTCCCTGGGGAATGTTCTCCTGGCTCCATCCATACTGACTGCACAGTCACTCCTGGCATTGCCACAGCTTGCTTTGTCCAAGTGTGGATGTCTGTGGATTTTGTGTCCCAAAGGGGACAGTACTCCACTCCCTAGCTGTGTTTTCTTCACTGAGTGGATTATTTGCTTCACTCCTGAGGTGAAAACTGGCGTGCATGCAAAACAGGCAAAATTGGTTTGGGGAATAAAATCAGGGAATGGTGGGGTGAAAAATGGCAAAAAATAGGCAGAAAAGCAGCCTGGCAGTATAAATGTAATTCTTAGGGCTAAGAACCAGCAGTTGACAAACAGGTGCAGTTTTTCTGGGGTAAAAGGATCTGTCCCACTTCAAATAGCATAAAAAACCTTCCTGTGGCTGGGTCTCCATGGGCTCTGCCTCTCTCCCTTGAAGCCATCCGTGTGCGAAACTGACACCGTGAAGGACAGTCCCAGGTGTCCGTGTGCCTCGTGTCACTGTCCTTGGCTGGCCAGCGGTCCCCTTTGTGGCCTGGCATGTGACACAGGGGGCTCAGACCCCGGCACAGCCGCGCAGCCGGAGCAGCAGGGCTCCCACCGCCCCGTCCCGGAACACTTTGTCCTTGGATGCCGCTCTCGGTGCGAGGACAAAGACCTACGAGCCAACATAAATCATCGTTTGAAGTCTGCAATGACAGCATGGAGAAACACTAATGGGATCATTTAATAAAATCCACATTGTTTCCTTCGGGAAGCTGTATAAACAGCGCTATCAGGAGCTGCCTCAGCCAGCCCTTGAAGGCCAGCAGTGCGTGCTGTTCGGATCGCGCTCCTTGCACGCGGAGGGAGGCAGGGAGCTGGATCGAAGGGCTGATTAATCAAACGGTAGTTTGGCTCTGGTTTGGCCCACATGGAAGCTGGGATGCTGCACAAACACACCCTTCCCTTTGGCGGTGAGCTGGCCACCTCCTCAGGCCCAGCTGTAGGTGAGGGATGCACAGAGGAATGTGTGACGCCTCTTGTTTGCATTCACCCTCACATCCAGGGAGGACCCCGTGTCCCTCTGTGGCTGGTCCTGGCTGAGAATCCCCCTCACTGCTCTTTCTGGGGAAAGAAGCTCAGTTAATCCGTGCCAGCTTCGTCTCTTCCTGCCCACTGTTGTTTGGGGACTGCCAACCCCCTGTCCCTGCTTCACATGTTTGGAGTAAGGCTGGGTGTGGACATGTTCGTGGAATCACAGAATCCTAGAATGGTTCAGGTTAGAAAGGAATCTTAAAGCTCATCCCGTTCCCACCCCCTGCCACAGGCAGGGGCACCTTCCCCTATCCCAGATTGCTCCAAGCCTATCCAGCCTGGCATGGAACATTTCCAGGGATGGTGGCAGCCACAACATCCACACCCACAAATATTAATGAGTTTTGGCCCTGAGTCAGCACCTAAATCCATTCCTCCTTTATTAATCTGATCCTAAGATACATTATGATCCAGGGGAATCGAGGAGTTCTCAATGTAGGCATTGAATGTCACAGCATTCACCTACACACATTGAATGCTGTGACGTGCTAGACACCCTTATATCTCAGTTCTTGGAGTCATGTGACTGAGAATTTCAGTGTCTGTTTAAAAACTTTTCTCAAGGTGTGAAGCCTGAGATCACCTTCAAGACTCAAAATTTTGCTATCAAGAAAATTAGCTTTTAAAAAATGCTGTGGTTTGAGCGAGTGTCACAGTTTCAGGGAGTTTCAGGTGAGGAGTCCACAGCCCCATTAGTGCCAAGCCTTCCCTTCTTCTAAGAACATCTTCCCCCCTCTTCCTCCTTTCCCACCTTAAAGAAGTAGATGAGGAAGCTGGAGCCAGTGCTGCTGTTGCCATCACTGCTTCTGGAATTTCCCTGGCAAGTGTGGCTTTTCTCCCATTTCTGTCTCTGCTGACTTCACCCTTTCAGCCCCACTCCTACTTCTGGAGGTCTTAGTGGGCTCCATCCTCCAAAACCTCAACTGGCCTTTTAGGAAATTAAACATTTCTTCCTGTGAGGCCTCAGTCGAAACCTTGTGGCCATTGCACCTTTCAGTGAGGCCAAAAAACTCAATTTATATCACTTCAACTTATATCTGACTCCCATAATTAGTTTATCTTGCATTGATGACTGCCACTTCTGAATCATGGATCTGTTGCTGTGACATTCAGACCAAGGAGTCTCCTGACTTTCCTTAGCATTTGGGTTTGGACTCTTTCCTGGTACAGTTTTTATCAGATTTGGACCAGAGGGTGCTGGACACTGGAACAGACTCCCCATGGAATGGTCACAGCTCCTGTGAATTCAAGGAGTGTTTGGACAAGGCTCTCAGACATGTGGTGGGATGTCCTGTGCAGGGCCATGAGTCAGACTCATGATCCCTGTGAGTCCCTTCCAGCTCAGGATATTCTCGGATTTGTTGGAGTCACTCATGGATATGGACAGGACACCTCAGGGTGGATCCCTTTCTCTGCTCTCTGGTATTCTGCTGTTTCCTGGCTATCTCCAAGAAAACTTCTCTGCACTAATCTTTTTTTATCAATTGCAGCAGCTTGCTGGGTTTTCTTCTAAATCTTCCAGATGGCTTTGATCAGCCATGCAAAACACTTCTTATTTTCTCCTGAAGTTTGCTTTTCTCTTGAATAAAAGTGCAGCCACACTTGCTTAAGAGGTTTTTTTGAGACAGTACCACCTTCCTTTCCATCTTCCTTATCCGTGTTTTGCCTTTTAATTTCACCAAGGTGAGACCTTGGTTGGACAAGGTCAGGTGATTTCTGCATTTGGATCCGATGGGGCTGGGATTTCCAGCCCTAAGTTCCTTGGACTCTGGTACCAAAAATGGATCATAACATCACACAGCAGCACCAAAAAAAAAAAAAAAAAAAAAAAAAAAAACAAAAAAAAAAAAAAAAAAAAAAAAAAAAAAAGCAATTCACTTCCTGGGTCCATCATTAAACCCAGACACAAATCCAGGGGATTTAGACAATGCTGTCAGCAAGGTGGAGGTTGTTCCTGACTTGCTCCACCTCTCCAGAGCTCTGGGAACAGCACATGGCAGAATAAGCTGATCTTTATGAGAATTTGCTGGTTGGTTTGTTAACTGTTTGGCAGCCTTCATCTGCCCAAAATGACACTGTAACTTAGAAGAGCATAAAGGAAAACAGAAGAGAGAAAGAAAAATCTTTGTTGAATCTAATTAGTTGAATCTAATCAAGGGCTACAAACACAACCATGCTCAAATTATAACTGCGTCATTATTTCTTGACTGTAGGGCAGAGTTAAAGAAAGAATATCCTGAATGAACACACCCTGGACTGGTTTGGATTTCTTTCCCATTGCAATTTAATTCTGATTTCTCTGACCCTAGCTCCTGGGGCTTGGGATGTGTCCAACATCTCTGTAATGGTGTTACTCCACCTGCAGCTTCCACTTCAGCCTGGATCTCTGTTTAAGACTGCTTATTTTTCAAAATTGCAACAAAATTATGGAATCACGGAACGGTTTGGCTTGGAAGGGACCGTAAAGATCATCTCATTACAATCCCCCTACCACTTGATCAAGTTGCTCAGGGCCCCAGATTCCAAAGACCCTCTCCAGGAGCAGACCCCACTGTGGACGAATGGGCACACCTGCTCCCTTCAGTGCCCTGTCTTTGCTTCATCCTTCTGCTGTGCTGGTGACTTGGATCCCACTGCCCCATGCACATCCTCACGTGTCATTAAATCCCACTTTGTGCCTCTGCTCTGGATGAAAGTGGCAGCAGAAGGGTCAGTAGAGCTAAACTGAGGTCTTAGGATTCATTTAGGCCTGTGTCTGGGTTTGAGGACTGAATAAGTCACACAGAGAATACACTGTGATCCACAAACATAATTTTTGGATACATAGAAGAACCTTTCTCATGATGAACCAAAAAAAAAAAAAAAAAAAAAAAGCAATTCACTTCCTGGGTCCATCATTAAACCCAGACACAAATCCAGGGGATTTAGACAATGCTGTCAGCAAGGTGGAGGTTGTTCCTGACTTGCTCCACCTCTCCAGAGCTCTGGGAACAGCACATGGCAGAATAAGCTGATCTTTATGAGAATTTGCTGGTTGGTTTGTTAACTGTTTGGCAGCCTTCATCTGCCCAAAATGACACTGTAACTTAGAAGAGCATAAAGGAAAACAGAAGAGAGAAAGAAAAATCTTTGTTGAATCTAATTAGTTGAATCTAATCAAGGGCTACAAACACAACCATGCTCAAATTATAACTGCGTCATTATTTCTTGACTGTAGGGCAGAGTTAAAGAAAGAATATCCTGAATGAACACACCCTGGACTGGTTTGGATTTCTTTCCCATTGCAATTTAATTCTGATTTCTCTGACCCTAGCTCCTGGGGCTTGGGATGTGTCCAACATCTCTGTAATGGTGTTACTCCACCTGCAGCTTCCACTTCAGCCTGGATCTCTGTTTAAGACTGCTTATTTTTCAAAATTGCAACAAAATTATGAAATCACAGAACGGTTTGGCTTGGAAGGGACCATAAAGATCATCTCGTTACAATCCCCCTACCACTTGATCAAGTTGCTCAGGGCCCCAGATTCCAAAGACCCTCTCCAGGAGCAGACCCCACTGTGGACGAATGGGCACACCTGCTCCCTTCAGTGCCCTGTCTTTGCTTCATCCTTCTGCTGTGCTGGTGACTTGGATCCCACTGCCCCATGCACATCCTCACGTGTCATTAAATCCCACTTTGTGCCTCTGCTCTGGATGAAAGTGGCAGCAGAAGGGTCAGTAGAGCTAAACTGAGGTCTTAGGATTCATTTAGGCCTGTGTCTGGGTTTGAGGACTGAATAAGTCACACAGAGAATACACTGTGATCCACAAACATAATTTTTGGATACATAGAAGAACCTTTCTCATGATGAGGAGAGTCAGCCATCAGAACAAGTGACCCAAGGAGGCTGTGCAGTCTCCATCCTTGGAGGTTTTTAAGACTGACTGGATAAAAGTCCGTGTTGAGCTCAGAGGTCAGATTCGGGACCTCCTCATGCTCCTTTCAGCCCAAGTGGACTTGTTTTTATCAGATAATGTGTTAGACTTGATGATCCTCAGGTATTTTCCAATCTAAAAGGTTCTGTGGTTCCACAATTTTCCAGACCATGTGGCCACCTACAGCTGATGCACCCTGTGACATCTTCAGCTTGGTCCTTAAACATGATGGAGTCCGGCACAGCAGTGCACGAACTTCATCTTGTGGTCCCAGCTGGGAACTTCCCTGGGCATCTGGGCCTAGAGATCAGGGCTCCCACTCAGTGGTGGCCATCCCATCACTCCTCCTCACAGCGTCTCAGGCCTGAAGGGGGGAACAGACAGAATCCAAGGGGTCTCCATACCCCAGGGATGAAGGTAGGTAGTCCTTAAGGTGTGTTAGCATGGCATGGAAACAATGGACTGGATGAGCACGGCCTCAAAAATCAATGCCAGCATAGCATCCATAGCATCTCTCTGGGATTTGGGTACAACTGCACCAGGGAAGGAAAGGAATTCTCCCAAGGTCTGGGAGAATTCTCACCCTCTTGGGCCAAATCTTTTCAGGTTTTGAAGCAAAAAAATGGTTTGATTTGGACAGGACCTTAAGACAATCTTGTTCCAACCCCTTGCCATGGGCAGGGACACCTTCCACTGAACCAGGATGCCCCAAGGAATGTTTGATGGGAATCCATGACATTATGCTTAAAGGCTGTCTTCCCTCCCTCAGCAGCAGCATGGCCCTGGAGCACTGAAACCTCCAGGGATTGCTCCCACATTGCTGAAAGTGCCAAAGCTCAGCAGGAGCAACAAAAAGAGCCAAAAACCCTTCAATCAGAGAGGACCCTGCTGATAGGAACAGACCCTCTCTGGGGCTGGGCTGCACTGGAGGGTATCATGGGCTGAAGAGGAGCCAGCAGTGCTCTGCCTTTTGTGAGCAAAACACACATCAGGCTTGCAGGAAGACATGCAAAGTTATCCATCTGCTCCACACAGCTCCAGGAAGACCTCGGCTGGATATTGAATCCAGCTTTTGGCACCACACTTGAGAAAAGATGCGGAAACCTTGGAGAGGATCCAGAGGGGAAGAACAAAGGGGAACAGAGCTCTAGAAAACATGACCTGTGAGGAGACACTGAGAAATTTGGGGTTGTTTAGTCTAGAGAGGAGAAAACTGAGGGAAAATATGATAACAGCCTTCAAGTATTTTGGATTTCCCCACTGGATGGGAGATAGGAAGCAGTTCCTCTGTGTCTGCTGGGGCCAGGAGATAAAGAGATTAGGCTAAGGGCAAGGGTGACCAAGGTCAGACTTTGGGAAACAGTCCTTAAGGTGTGTTAGCATGGCATGGAAACAATGGACTGGATGAGCACGGCCTCAAAAATCAAGCCAGCAAAGCATCCATAGCATCTCTCTGGGATTTGGGTACAACTGCACCAGGGAAGGAAAGGAATTCTCCCAAGGCCTGGGAGAATTCTCACCCTCTTGGGCCAAATCTTTTCAGGTTTTGAAGCAAAAAAATGGTTTGATTTGGACAGGACCTTAAGACAATCTTGTTCCAACCCCTTGCCATGGGCAGGGACACCTTCCACTGAACCAGGATGCCCCAAGGAATGTTTGATGGGAATCCATGACATTATGCTTAAAGGCTGTCTTCCCTCCCTCAGCAGCAGCATGGCCCTGGAGCACTGAAACCTCCAGGGATTGCTCCCACATTGCTGAAAGTGCCAAAGCTCAGCAGGAGCAACAAAAAGAGCCAAAGACCCTTCAATCAGAGAGGACCCTGCTGATAGGAACAGACCCTCTCTGGGGCTGGGCTGCACTGGAGGAGGGCGTAGGGTATCATGGGCTGAAGAGGAGCTAGCAGTGCTCTGCCTTTTGTGAGCAAAACACACATCAGGCTTGCAGGAAGACATGCAAAGTTATCCATCTGCTCCACACAGCTCCAGGAAGACCTCGGCTGGATATTGAATCCAGCTTTTGGCACCACACTTGAGAAAAGATGCGGAAACCTTGGAGAGGATCCAGAGGGGAAGAACAAAGGGGAACAGAGCTCTAGAAAACATGACCTGTGAGGAGACACTGAGAAATTTGGGGTTGTTTAGTCTAGAGAGGAGAAAACTGAGGGAAAATATGATAACAGCCTTCAAGTATTTTGGATTTCCCCACTGGATGGGAGATAGGAAGCAGTTCCTCTGTGTCTGCTGGGGCCAGGAGATAAAGAGATTAGGCTAAGGGCAAGGGTGACCAAGGTCAGACTTTGGGAAACATTTTCCAAGGGCGAGAACCAGGATTCCTGGTGTGGGAGGAGGTGGAAACTCCATCAGTGGAGACTTTCAAGAACAAGTTATTTAGCCATGTGTCTGGACAGACTGGTGGATGAGAAGACCTGCAGGGATTGGATCTGTTGAAGTCTCTCTGACCAACCCTGTCCCACGTGAATTCCCTCTTGTTTTGCCTATAGTGACTTCTAAAAGTGCCAGGGAATCATCCTATCCTCTGGAAATCACATCAACAGTTTCTTCCACTTCTCACATAAGTGTTACCCCAGCAGCTCTGAAGAAGGAGTGAGGACAGGGCTTCCCAAAGCACCAATCCTTGGGCCACCTGCAGTCAACATCTCCAGGCAGGAATGCTGAGGCTTGCAGGGAAGCTGGAGAGACGGGTGTTGGAGGAAAACAGTCGTGTCAGGGGCGGGAGGTGCTGTGGGTGGTTTCATTGTAGTTGTTTTTGTAATTTATGGCTGGTGAGCCTGGAGTCTGGGAGGAGTGTTCCTTTTTATGCTCTTTTGAATAAATCCAAATAAATAAATTCAGGGAGAATCTCTTAGGCAACCAGGGCCCGGCCAGCATATAGCTGTTAAGATTAATATCTGCCTCTTGGACTGCGCCAGAGGACCAGAGAGGGAGCTGGCAGGGATCTCAAAGCACTTTGTAGAATATGTTGGAAATTCTGGCAAGTTGTATGGTGCTCCAGTGGGAGCTGAGGCATTGGGCAAAACCGGTCCCAGTGGAGGGTGAAATATGGGATGTTCCAGCCCAGAGTGTTTGCCTTGAGCAAAAGCTATGAGCATTTTTAAAAGCGGAGGACGTCCCAGCTGGGAAAGTCACACTGCTTTGCTCAGCCCTTGAAATGCCACCATTATGTGGGGTGAGAGGGAATATCATCCCCCTCTGTCCCTTTGGATGTGCTGGGAAGGGGTGGAAGAGATAAACCAGGCAGTCCCAGGCTCACTGCATCCCCACCATGGTTTTAGCAGATGGAGGAGGACACCAAGGGTTGAGCAGAACAGCCAAAAGACCAAATTCTTTTGGAGGGGAACAGGGTGCCGCCAGTGAAATGTCACCGCCCAGCTGAAGCAGTGACAGAATAATGGATAAGGGTGAGCCCCGAGGAAATTTTGGATCCTGAACGCTCTCAGACACTGTGTTCAATAATTTTATGACATGGGTGTTCAGGGGAGTTTCTCCCGGAAACATTTGTTTTATAAATGGCTCATTTTCTAATTACATTCTGCAGGGCTGAGCAGCAACAAGAAAAAGGAAGGGGGGGAAAAAAAAATCAAGGGAGGGCCACAAGTCCTGCCAAATCTGACTTGACGCACGCTTGCTGCAGCTTTCACTTTGATGTGAATGAGAAACATCCCCCGAACGCGAGGGATAGCCCTGGAGGGAGATCTTCCACAGGGGAAACCCTGCACCTGTGGGACCAGGAGCAGTGGGGTGGCTGAGGTGGCTTTAACAGGGAGTGCCCATGGTAGGGGGCCCTCGCTGCGGGCGGTCACGGCCGCTCTCCACAGGCTTCCCAGCCAGCCTGGTTCCCTCCCACACAAACCATCTCTGTGGTGTCTTGCTCTTGATTGAAGAGGGCATTTGCAAATGAATCCCATCGTGGGGCGGTGAAGGAAGAGTTAACCACTTCCTTCCAAAGAAACCAAGGAAAAGGCCACAGTTTCCTGACACGGGGCAAGCCGAGCCCAGCCGAGCAGCAGGGGATGGCGGGGAGACTCTCGCCCGTCCCCTTCAAAGGAGCAGGGAGAGGTGAGAGCTGTGCTGGCCTCAGCCACCTCCTTCCAGCCCTTAACAGAGGAGCTTTTGGCTTGGTGCTGTGAGCCCAGGTATCCCGCAAAGTCGGGAAAGAGCAGCTTTAAAGGATGGGGGAAAGAGGGGAGGTGAAGGATGCGACCCGTCTTCCCACTGGAAGGGAATCTGGTGACCACATGTATCCGCGTCCTCCGGCTTGATGATGATGATGAAAGATGTCATGCTAGGAAACTCTGGAGATCAGAGGCACGCGGACCACATACCGGCATTTCAACACGAGAACACAGCTCCCAGCGCCTGCCCAACCTCGGAATTTGCACCTTGTAACACTAGGAATGGACATCTGTAGACGAAAGGAAACCCCTGGTGTACACACGGGTTTTATGGAGCAAAGGGGGGGCTCTTTCATCCCTCCAGCGCTGCCCTGCTGCCAGCTCTTCCCTGTTGGATGAGAAATCCAAGTTCTAGCAGCGCTGGTGTGTGTGTTTGTGTGTGTGCCTACGTGCATGGGTGCACGCGTGTGTTATTCTGGGATTAGGAATCTTTTCCAGGCTCAACAACAAAGGGTGGCACATGGCAGCTATTGTCCTCGCTCAGCCAGGGTGAAGTCGGGGGAGGTCACAGATGTCCTGACCATATTTAGCTCTCAGAACAGGATTCATTTAGTTTAGCTGAATTTTTTTCTTCTTCTTCTTTTCTTCTTCTTCTTCTTTTTTTTTTCTTTTTTTTTTTTTTTTTTTTTTTTTTTCTTTAAGGAAAAAACTGTGGCTGGCTGACAGGGAATGCAAGTCACAAGTTTCAGGACCAGTAAAGTTGTTGCTCATCCTGGATAAAGTCTCAAGAAATGGCTGCTTCTCAGGGGAAGGGCAAGATCCTGGTGCTCACTGGAGCCAGTCTGGTTCACTGGTCACCTCTGATAATGAGGGAGCTGTTTCATACAAAATCAGGGATTTTGGCTGGGCCCTTTCTGAGCAAGCATTGCCATCTTCTCCTGACCCTCCATTCATGTGGGGGGACAGCATTCCCCAGAGCAATTCCTTCCACCAACTGTTTGCAAGCCTGCCCCCTTAATGAAAATATGAGGGAGGAAAAAACAATCCCCAACCCAGTGACCCTCCCTCTCCTTGCCAGATGAGCTGTTCCTCAGAAACACCTGTCTGGTAAATTGGAGTGGGAATTGTAAACGCCAAGCACAGCATATTTTCCTTCGCCACCAATATATTGAAGTTGCATATGGTGCCCTGGGGGAAAGGGGATTGTTTCAAGTCAGATTTTCAAATCGTGAGCAAATCCTTGGGAGAGAGATTCGCTGATTTACAGTGGAGCTTGAGAACATATCACCATCCCATGCTTCCAGTGTGGAAAACACAGAGCAGGAGCTGGGGGCATTCACCAGGACCAGGACCAGGACCAGGACCAGGATCACCTTTCTGGCCAGGTCAGTGCAGAGGAGGATGGTACCAAACAAACAGAGGCTGGAATTAGAACTGGGGTGATTTCCAACTGAAACACATGGGAATTTTAATTTTGAATTATGAATTCAAAACCAGGAGGGGTCCCCTCAGCATTCAGATGTTCAGGTTTAAGGCCAGGGAATGGATTCAGCCACATGAAAATTGCCAGCCCTGGTGGGAAGGGAAGCAGCAGAGAAACCAAGGGGTGTTTTCTGTCCTCTATTTTGTCCCCTTTTTTGTGTCCCCATAAGTGATGAGTCTGACCAACCCCAGAGATGGGAATTTCCATCCATGAGCTGTGCAGGAGCCCTTCACATAAAGGCAAAATGACTGAGGCTTTTGGATCATTCCTGAATAAATGTTAATACAAATAAAAAACATTTAGGTAAGTGTTTTGTCGTTGGGTCCCTTCCTGGCTGGAGTAAGTGATTGTTCCAGATTTATGCACTATGTGTTGTTTTTCTTGGCACTTTGTGCAGCGCCGTGGTCTCCGAAGGCTTGCAATTTTAGGGATACTTTTTTGATATTTAAAGAGAACCTTTTGGCTGAATTCCACACACTGCCTACAGTCACAGATGCTAAAACTTCTTTCCAGTGACTGCCACTAATCAGGCAACACCTTTGTGCTTAACATCTTGCCCTGGAGTTGACCCAGGGACCAATGGATCCCCATTCCTGCACGCTGAGGTTGTGGCATCCCCAAAAAATGGTGTGTGGATAAGTCCAGCAAAGCTGGAGCAGCTGGAAAACCGCTGCCTCTAACAGGTACTGGCTTCAAGAATTCAATAAAAAATAATTATTTTTCAATAAAAAAATTGTTATAGGTTATTCAGTTAAAAAGAGAATAAATACGTATATATGTATTTATATAAAATGAGAATATTAATTTCTTTCTGACTATGGGACATTGGTGGGGTTCAGTGGAAGGGAATAATTGAAAAGCAAGATGGAAATGTAGAATCATAGAATCATCTAATTTGGAAGAGCCCTCCAAGGTCATTAAGTCCAACAATTTACCCACCACAGCCAAGCCCACCACTAAACCATATCCCTAAGTAATAATAGAATAATAATAATGCAATAACATGACAGAATCTATTGGAAAGTACTACAATAATGCATAATAATATAATATAGAATAATATGTACAGTATAATAAAGGTAGAGAGGAATCAAGGGAAGGACAGGTATTTTCGGTTATTACCAAAAATGGTGTAGCAGATTATTTTTTAGATTTTAGTTTGTTAAAAGGACTTTGTGTGCCAAGTTCAGGCATTTACATCCCTGCCAAAGCCTCCAAGGGGAAGGAGCAAACATGGATGCTGCTCCCACCTATCCCAGCTCCCAGGGCCAGGCCATGCTGCTCCATCCACTCATTACCAACCCTGCTAATTTTATTCCTGATTATTTATGTTTTTTCATGAGCAGCCATTAAATGTTCATTTGTTAAAGGCTTAACACATTCCATTACACCACAAAATTTATATTTGTAACAAAACGATGTCTCAGAGTGATTCAGAATTAAATTAATGTGACATGGACTATTTATCAATATGGCAGCTGGGCTGCTCAGGAACGAGGGATGATTTAGTGGCCTGGATGTGTGCAAACCTATGGGCTCTGCCCTGGTATTTCTCTCATACTGCAGAGAAACTGATAAAATAATCCTCCAAAGTACCTCGACATATGGTTTAGATCATCAAAGAGAAAAATACTTGTAAAAGCACAAAGAAGGAAACCAATAAACATGTACATCTTACCAGTTAACTCCCTCTGTAGGAAATGTAAACCATGAAGGATGGTGGGGTTTGAGTCAAATTCTGTCATTTGTGTATTTTTTTAATTACAGTAACATGCTGGCTTAAATTACAGTGTGTCCATGCAGACAATGGCAGTGCAGGGAGGAGGCAGGAGCTGGTGCAGATCAGCAGCCGATTTACACCAGCAAATGACTATTCCAAACCTGGAATAGAATGGTTTGGGTTGGGAGGCATTTTAGAGGTCATCTGGTCCAAACCTGTGTGGGTTTGTCACTCTCCCAGGCCTCACTGGGTTGTTTTTACTAAAAGAAGAAATTCACACCACAGTGTTAAGTTTTGCAGTCCTTTTATATTTTTAAAGAAGCACGGTTTCCTTGTATGTAAGATTTAATGTTTCTTTTTAGAGGGGAGCAAGGCTAAATTCAACCTGTGTAGTGGCAGATTCACATCAACATCAACACTTGTCAAGCATTTTATCAGCTTCCTATTTTTTAAAAGAAATTGGAAATCTTCATATTCTTGTTATTTGCTCTACCACGTACCAGAGTTTAGGTAGTGGTGTAGACTCAGCATATTAAGGTTATTTTTAAAAAATTTAAAAAATTTTGGCCACACAGCATTAAGTCAGCAACCTGTTTTCAAGTGTGCTATGAAGTAAAAATAAAACTCTCCTTGCATTTATTCTCATATTCCAGCACCAAATTAAAGTAGGAAATTAAGTGAAGCACAATAAGACACCTGAGGCACTATTACAGCACACTTGAACTAATAATATCCTGAATTTTCCAAAATAAACTGGATGATTGCCAAACATTTACCAAATTTCAAGTGTCAGACAATGTTCTTAGTACAGATGAGTACAGGAACAGATAAATCTTTCTTCTGGTGGAATTCTCTTTATTTTCCCATATCTTTTTAGCCACATGGAAATTATTCTCACTTTTGAATTTCAAAGTGTTGGAAGATCTTCTTTGTCACTTGTTTCAAATACTTTTTACTCTTTTGAAGGAGTATCTAGAATTCTTCATGGATAAATCAGCCATTTCCCAATGATTATTCTCTGGATTCTTTTATAGTTTTTCATGTCAAACTTTCTGGTTATAGCAATGCAGGACTTATTTATGGCTTCCCTGAACACCCTCCATTTCCTAGAAGACAATGCCTGTCACCTGCAGCAAGCAGAGAAATTTATGGAGCTCATCCCAAGCTCCATTTGTGATGATGTCACTCTCTCTAAATGGAATGACTCCTCCACCTATTGTCAATATTTCAAGTGGGAAGTACCAAGGCATCAACCTTAAATGGATTCCACTTGGATTTCTTTCTCATCGATCACATAGATAAGCTCCATCATTTTGTTGTCCCACAGTCTCAGTCTTCTGGAATAAAGAAATGGGATTTCTTCCAGCTCTGTTCTGCACATGTCAGACTGAGCTCAGCCAATAAATTCCTCCTTTGTACCCCTCCATTGCACCCCAAATCCCAGCACAGATCCAGGATGTGAGCCCTGACCTCACAGGGACCCCACCACAGGTTTTAGCCTGGAGAAAAGGAGGCTCAGGGGGCACCTTGTGCCCTGCACAGCTCCTGCCAGGAGGGGACAGCCAGGGGTAGGTCGGGCTCTGCTCCCAGGGAACAGGGACAGGACTTGGGGAAACGGCCTCAGCTTGTGCCAGGGGAAGTTTAGATTGGCTATTAGGAAAAAAATTGTCATGGAAAGGGTTGTAAAACATTGAAACAGACCGGGCAGCGTTGCAGTCACCATCCCTGGAAGTGTTCAAAACACATGTGGATGTGGCACTTGAGGACATGGTTTAATTGTGACCGTGGGGGTGGTGCTGCACTGATGGCTGGACTTGATTATCCTAAAGGTTTTTTCCAACCTTAACGGTTCTGTGAGTCTGTCTCTTGTTTGCTCATTTTCAGCAGGTTTAATTGTATCTGGTAACTAAAGATGCAGCTTTTACATCAGCCCTGTCTTTGATTTTTTAATGGAATCCCAGAATGGATCGTGTTGGAAAGGACATTAAAGCCCATCCAGTCCCACCTCTGCCATGGGCAGGGACATCTTCCACTGTCCCAGGTTGCTCCAAGCCCTGTCCAACCTGGCCTTGGACACTTCCAGGGATCCAGGGGCAGCCACAGCTGCTCTGGGCACCCTGTGCCAGGGCCTGCCCACCCTCACAGGGAAGAATAGGTAACCTGCTGGTCTCTGAAGGAGATGGGAATGGAAAGAAATATGACTGAAAAATATTTTTTAGCAGGAATATACATATTTGCCATCAAATCTACTGAAAAACACAGCCTTTCTTTACCCAGGAAAACATTTAGAGACCCCAAACCAAGGCATGGAGCAGAGTTTGGCAGCGCAGTTTCTACGCTTACTGATTTCACACCAAAATGAGGAAAATCCATTAGCAGCTGGAAATCCTCCTGACCCGGGGATTTCACCTACAATTAGAGAAAGCCGACAACTGTGTTAACCATCTGCTATTTCTTTTCTAAGGACGATCAAACACTCGAGAAAAATGCTCCTTTTGTAAAGTGTTGTCGGGGGAACAAGTGCGTGACGTGGGTCCGTATTTATCTAGGAAAGCAAATAAACCGCTCGTCTTGCAAAGGGAATTAGCTGGAAACTCCCAAGGACAGAAATCATGTGTGAAGTCAGCTGCAAGCCCCGTTTTGGGGTGTTCATGGCCTCAGTGTGTTGCTGTTGTGTTTTTCTTCAGCGCACACCTGATGGGACCAACGTCATTCAAACGCTCTGCAGTTGCTTGTTCTCCAGCCAGGCCCCCACGTCAGGACGTGCACCTTGAAGTCTTTAAATCCTCAGTGCCTTCTCATGTTTTAATTTTTGCTTTCTGCTCTTATCTTGGGGCAACTTCCTTTAGAAATGTATTTTTCTGAACAAAATTAATGCAGCATTCCATGGCTGCCAGTGCTTAACCACGGTGCTGTAAGAAAACTGGTGAGCACTTGCTGGAAGAAAAAAGGGAGCATATGTTTGGGGTTTTTTTAACCCAAACATCAGATTTTTAATAAATTCTTTTTTACTTTTAATTATTTTTTAAATTTAAGTTATTTATTTGCTCTCCTCTCCTCCCAGCTGCCCTCACCTGCCTGATGCTCCAGGCAACCCCAGCTCCCAATAATGCAGTTATGCAGCTTTTGTGTCCTTAGTCTGCTGTGGATAAAGTCCCTGTGGTGGTGTCTGAGGTAATTCTTGCTCATTTTTTCCATGAAATGAGGCCTTTGAGCTGGGGTTTCTTCCATTTCGGGTCTCTTTTGTGAAGACACAGAGCATCTTCCCTAGGTCAGGGATGGAGAGTAGTTGTTCTGCTCTTAGATTTGGGAAGAGACGGATTTCCTGCTAACATGAGCTTTTAATGATTTGCCTGGAAATCCTGCAGGCAACACAAGCTTCCATACCCAACCCCAAGCCAGGAGCTCTTGCCATGCAGGCTGGTGCCATCTCCAGCCGTCAGGAATTGCTTGAACAGTCTCTCTCTCTACACCACTCCTCAGACTCAGGCTGCCTTCACGGGACATCCCATCCCCTCAAAGAAGGACCTGACAACCCAAGCACTGCGGGCAGCAGGAGAGAGGGTGGGGTGCTCTACTGGGGGAAGCCATGGGCAGGTGGCCAAGGGACACCCCATGGTAGCCCAGCTGTGTCCACACCACGTGGAGGTGAGTCTGGGTGTGTGTCTGGCCAAGCCAGAGGAGCACAGATGAAACCTCTTTCCAATACATAATAAAAGGAGAGTGAAGCCAGCTGGAATATCCTGTACATTAAGTGTGATGACTAACTGTAGCAGATGTTGGTGCATTTGTTAAAGTTTCCACCAGAGAAGGAGGGACTGGAATATGAGCATTTGAAAATCAAAGGTAGCCCGTGAGGGAGGTGAAACGGGAGATGAAAGGGGAGCAGAGCTGAAGGGAGGGGCAGAAAGATGATGGAGAAATTGTGGTGTGGGGTGAGGGGCCAGGGGGAGCCTGTGGGGCTGGGGCTGTGTGTGGGGCTCCTTCCCCAGCAGGGAAGGGCCACGGAGCCTCCTGCAGCAGGAGGATAAATGGCTGCATTCCCAAGGGTGGAAGAGATGGAAAATCAGACACACGGCTCTGCGCAGAGGTGGAAAGCAGTGCTGGGGAGCTGTGCAGGCATCACCCACCCTGAGCCACCCCCAGGGGAAGCTCTGAGGTCCCTTGTCACACCTGGAGCCCAGTTGTGCTGCACCAAGATGCCACAAACCAAGAACCTCCTTGGCAAGGAATCTCCGTTGCCTGCTGTGGAATTCCAGGTCCTCCTCCTTATCAGGGATATTCCTCTTGGTGCAGTTATACAATTCCCCAGCCTGAACCCCAAAGTCACATCCTATTTACAGAAGAAAGGATAAAGTTTCTCAGGTCATTTTATCACTATGTAAAGGTCATTAGTGTCCTTTCTTGTCAGTACCGTTTTCTGAGGAGAATCCATCCAGGAATTTGGATCCAACTTCTTAAAATATGAGCTCTCTGGACTGTTGTCTCTTTCTGACAAAAAAAGAAAAGTGGATTGTGGAGTTGCTCAAAAAAAGCAAAACCTGTTACAAATAGGTGCTAAAAGACTTATATTTTTTTGTCTTAAAAGAGACCTACATGATGTTGTTTTATCTGTTTTATTTCCCCAACTCTGTCACAGAATCAATATTCTGCTTCCAGAATATTCTTTTCTGTCTTGCAGAAAACTCAGTTTCCAGTGAGCAAAATTAGCTGCACAAAGAAAATCACAGTTTTATGGAGAGATTTGCAAACTCTTTATTTCTTCAAATTCTGTTTGTAATTTTTTTAAATGCTATAACTGATTTTTTAAAACTGCTAAAGAGCATAACTAGTTCTTGACTTCCCCCTTCCCTTTCACCAGTCAAATACTTTGCAAGCATAGGTGTGTTGGACAATATTTCAGCAAAATTCAAAGAGAAATCACCTGAGGAAAGGCTAATGCAAATGGAGCAGGAAGCACCCAAAAATAATTTATTAATACGGCTGCACACCTATCCAAACTGATCTTTCCCCTTTTAATGTTAAAATAATTACAACATGATGTATCGACTGATGTATGAAGCAATTTCCCTCAATAATTAGTAATTGCCTGTTGCGGGTCTGATGTAACAGTTTGTCAGGTTTATTCAGCCAAGTGTTCCCCTCCACACAGGGCAGCACAACTCAGAGTTTAAATTCCTTATAAACAAAATTATAAATGGCAACGAGTAGAGAATGCATGTAACTGATCTACGTGTTCCTGAAAAAAAACCCTTCTGGTTATTCCACAAAAAATGGATTTGTCTGTGTTACATGACACTGCTGGTGCTTATATATGAGTAGTTTCAGCAAGACCAAAAAACCCCAAATCTCTCAATTTAATTTTTTTTTTTTTTTTCCCCAGAAACTAACCAGATCCAGCAGTTTCAGTTCTTATGTCACAGTTACCAAAGTTAAAAGGCAAGGCGGGTGTTCAGCTCTGGTTAAGACAAGTTCTTCTCTTAGCCCAGTGCACTGCACTAATAAAATAATTTTCACATGGAATATAATGCAGTAGTGCCTTAGCCTTCCCTTGGCAAATGAGATGAACATCAGGGGAATAAAAAAACACAGCACCAAGGTTCTGCTTGGAAAAATGGAATTTCTGGAAGAAAGATTAAAATAAATGAAATATCACTGGCTTGGCGAGCAGCAACTGGGGGAGAATGAAACAAATATTGGAATGACATAAATCCTGAGGAATTACAGTGTTATAAGGAAGGGCTGAAAGTGAAGAAGGTAAAATTTTGGCTGTCTAGCCACAGAAGTTTCCTGGTGCAGATATCCATTAGTGAAGTGGTCTTACGAGGAAATGGTGAAGGATATATAACGTATGACATTTATATCCAGACTAAACAAAAACTGCACAGTCCTTTCTTCACAGACAAGTGGCCCACAAATCCACCTCTACATCCCATGGATCCCATGTGCTGCATGAGCAGCCACATTCCGCAGGAAGCACAACATGGAGTGGGGACTTTTTATTTTGAACCACAGCCCAGCCAAACTGGGGCTTTAAATGATGCTGGACTCTGACTAGAGTGATTTGAGCTTGAACTTCAGTCAGAACCAGTCCTGAACCTAAATATCCCCTGGCTCAACTCCCTGATACCAAGGCAGGGTTTGAGAAGAGGTCAATAACAGAGCAAGGGTGATTCCACCCCTTCTTGATGCTTCTTGCACCAAAGATCTTTGATGATGTGTTGGTGTGGCCTTGAGTTTGTGCTGTGCTGGAAAACCCTGTAAGCTTTGGGATTTAGGAAAGTCTTCCTCTGTCTCTGGCAAAGATTTAGGTTCTGCTACATTTAGGGTCTCATTAGACCCTGACCCCTGAGTGTGCTCCAAGGACACAGCTCTTGGGTGACCTTCCTTTCCCCACTCTCTGGTGGGGTCAGGAGGTCACTGGGTGACACCATTTCCTCTGTGAGGGTCAAGGTGGGACACTTCCCCGGCAGCAGAAGGTTAGAAATCCACTTAATTCAGATTTATCCTTGTTTCTTCCACTGTCCAAGGCCCAGAGAAGGTTTTATCCAAGGAGACCAACAGAACTGTGATGTCCTCCTCACAGAGCACTGAAGAGATCAGCTGGGAGAGACCCCTGCAGGGATAACCCAGCTCTCAGCCCCACATCCCTGGTGCTGGTGGTCTTCTACAAGTCTGCTCCTTGTTAAACATCCTGGAACAGCTTTTATTGTACCTCAAAGCCTAAAATTTCTTTTTATCCATAATTTGGAAGTAACTCTCCTCATTTTAGCCTGCTTCTTGGAGGTTTTCTTTACTTTAGAAACCAGAGACACACTTGCAGAGCAGGATGAAGCTCTTGGGAGCTATTTTTCTCTATAGTTTTTCTGGCCTTTATGAAGCAAACTTGGCAAAAAGCTGAAGGGCAACGTGCATGGTGTGGCCATTTGGGAAAGGGATGCAAGTATGCAACCAGCTGGAATGGCTCATCTGGGACTATCTGGATGCCAGGACAGTGTCATCTTGTGGTCATTGTGTAAGGCCAGTGACCAAGACTGAGAAGGTGGAAAGGATAGAATTATAAAATTGTTAAGGTTGGAAAAGACCTCTGAGATTGAGCCCATCAAGTCCAGAGCTGCCAAACCCACCACTAAGAAGGCAAATCTTCATCATCAACAGCAGCTTCATTTCCTTTCTCCTTTGTCAATGACTTTTCCATGAGGGAGAAAAATTCTGTCACTCTGATAACCAAACCAGATAAGCACCCAGCAGGACAGCAAGCTGACCTTCACAGATTGTTCATGGCTAAAGTGAGATTTCTGCTTCCAAAATCACCCCTGGACATCAAGCAGAGGAGAATCCAGCTCTCTGTGACACTGCCAGTTCAGTGTGCAGCAGGAGAAGCCTCACACATCTCCCCCACATGTCTCCTGAAAGCGAGGGGAGACAATGGGGCCCCGCTATTGTCTTGCAGTTGCTCAGGATTTTTTTTTTTTTTTCCAGCCAGAAAAGAATTGAATTTTGTATGGTGACTCCTCTGCATCCCAAGGGGCAGCAGTGGGAGAAATGTTCTCATTCCTGGAATACTATTGTACTGAGGTTCCCTCTGCAGCCTGTGCTCCAAAGCTGGTGGGACATCTCTCCATGACGCTGGCAGTTCTGCCTCCTCCAGGAATGGATGGGAAAAGATCTGTGCTGCTCCTCTCCACAGGAGAATTGTTAAATAAGAGTTAAACACAGAGCCAGGCTTACTGGCCTCTGGAGGAAACTCTGACAGAGCCTTTAGACATCAGATGTGTTTCACATTGCCTGTGTGCCACAGGATCCTCAAACCATCTCTTAGAGCTGGTGGGGACAGCAGAGAGGTGTGATCTGGTTGAGTCCACTTTCCATGGTCAGGAAAGCTCCTCATGGACTGAATTTTAGAAATCCAGTGTGTTTGTGTAGAGAAAAAGTGTTTGCATTAACGTAGGAGGTATCTCAAATAAAATGTCAGTGGAAATTCCATTCTTGTTCAGCCACGCAAGCTGGAACTGGTGACTTTGTCTTGCCTCTTGTTCCTACTCCAAAATGTCCCTTTTTGGGATCTTTTGCCACCACTTTAGCAGAGGTCACCAGTATTGTGGCTGATGGCACAAAACATAACCCTCACCTGGGCTGGTCTCCTCCCCAAAAGCCACTCTCCTGGAGACCCCACAGGTGATCACTGAGTCCATCATCCAGGATGGAAAGTTCTAGGAAGAAAACCGTAATGCCCTGTGGACACTGCCCAGGAGAGATTTAGTCTGGAGCTGTGGTGTTCTCGTAAACACGCAAAACAGCTCCTTCTCAAATTTGATGGTTTTCTGGCAATTTGATCTGGCCTCTCCGAGGTGAATGACCACCAGCCTAAAGGTGAATATTGGGATAAGAGTAATTCTGGTCCCAAGCAGAAGCCCCTGCTGTCAGGCTCTCCAGGGTATTTGTTTAATGGGTGACCATTTTGTTCCTTAAAGGTTTCCTTCAGCGTGACAAAGAATTGCCAAGAGTTAATGCCAGTGTTTGTCAGAGATGACTCAAGGCCAGCTGTCACTGTCTCTGTTACTGCTGCTCTTGGGATGATGGCAGGATCCCAAAAGTCTGTCCTGCTCATCTGGGAAGTCCAAGGCAGAATGGTCAAATCATAGAATCACAGAATGGTTGGATTGGAAGGACCTTAAAGCTCATCCTATTCCAAATCCCTGCCATGGGCAGGGACACTTTCCACTATCCCAGATTGCTCCAAGCCTTGTCCAACCTTTCCTTGGACACTTCCAGGGATGGGGCAACAACAAATTCTCCAAAATCACATTCCTAACATAAAGTCTTTTCTCCCTATCTACAGATTATCCCATGGCTGGTGCCATTTTCACCCCTCAGTGCAGGGAGAGGGCAGCATCCTGTGGCCTGGCACTCCCTGGAGTGCAGAGGGAATTTAGCCATTGGCATGGTTGGAGTGACAAACCCTTCTCTGCTTTCATTAGGCATCTGAATTTCTGACATTCCTGTCAAATGCTAAGTGGGGACCTTTTCAAGAGTGGCAGCTGGGTCAAGATGTGCAGCCTTAATGAGTTAATGCAATTTGGGCCTCAGCAAGGAAATGACTTCTCTGGGAGAGGTGGGGAGGTCTCTGGTGTGAGGAATGCTTTGGGTTGTTCCTCCAGAAAGGGGAGGATGGATCCAGCTCGGTGGGATGAGCATGGGGAGAATGTGAGGCAGCTGAAAACCAAAAACCAACTCCCTATGGCCACAGAGTGTCACCTTCCCAAAAGGGATGGCTGGGCATGGGGGAAAGAAAAGGACACTGATGGCAAACATGGGGACCTACCTGATCCTCGTGCAGTGGATGGTGGCAGTTTGGTGAAAAGTGAAATTAAACTGGGTGGGGAGGCAGTTCCCAAGAGGACTTTTGCAGTTGTAGCTGAAAAGCAGTCGTGGCTCGGCACCCTGTGTTATGGCAGGGTGGCCCTGGGGCATGGTGATGCCACAGGTGCCTCACAGAGGGAACACAGGCCAGGTGAGAGGTCCTGATGATTTCCAGCTCTGTTTCACCAGCCAGAACATTTACTTTGGGGTTTTACCTTTTTTGGGTTTTGGGTTTTTTTTCCCCTTTCTGTCGTCAGAACAGCAGAACACTTTCCTTTCCTGGTAATCCTTCTTGTAGTAATAGATTCAGCAAGGACTAGAGAGACAGAGGGAGCAGCTCCCAGCTGACTCTCAGGGATACAAAAGGTGATGGCAACTCAGGTGCTGGTGGCAGAGAGGTCTTGGATGCAGCGACGGTGACCTGGCCAACAAGGTAAACTCATTGCACTCAGTCTCAATAACTGTAGCATGAATAGAAGAGAAGAAGGAACATAGCAAATCCCTTTGTTATCCTTGTTTTCTTCTAGGAAAAACAGGAGAACAGCTCTGATGTCTGCAAAGCCTGAGCTGACTTGGGCACCAACTGAGAGACAGGATAAGGATGAAGAGGTTTGGGGCTTTTCCACCATTATCTAGATTGGGACCTGGAAGAGTAGAGCTTAACAGGAAAGTTTTAAAAGGCTCTAAACCCCAGGATTTATGCTGGAACAGCAGTAAAACCCACTGGAGTCTGTGTTATAGAGGCAGCTAATACACACCTCGGGTGGTGAGACGCAGTCAGGCCATTGCTGTGTGGATTAATGTCCCCATAAAACATGTCCCGTGGTGGGACATTGTTGTGAGGAGAATGGAGCAATAACTCTGCCCCAGCCCCAGCTCCGTGCCGGCACACGGATCCCCACCATGGGGCTGGAGGCTCTCAGGGCTAACACAAAACATTTGTTATGAAGCTGCCCCTGTCCTCCCATTGGAAGAGCCCAGCCCAGGGCCCCTTCCCTGCCGGCTGCTCTTCCATCCATTCCTGCTGCACCACCGGCATCGCTGGCTCCCGGGTCCCCATCTGGGGCTGCCTGCGTGGCCAGCTCCAGGCAATCCTTCAGCAGCCTGGACAAGCCCAGGCCATGGCAAACAACAGGTTTGGCAGGGCTGAGGGTGTAAATAAAAGAGCCTGACTCAGCCAGGGCTGCTGAGCGGCCGCCACCGAGAGCCTTGAAAACTGGAAAGTATTATTTCATTTATTAATAGGCATTTCTGTTATACTCCCCACCAGAGTGTGCGTGTCCCTGATGACAGAAGTGCTTACTGGTGCTAATGAGGCAGAACAGAGAGGAAAAAATGGCCCTGTGGGTCGGGGACTGGCTGGGGAGCCGGGAGATGTGAGCTCAGCTCCTGGCGCTGCCGCCGCCTCCGCTGATGACCTTCCCCGGCTGCCCTGGTGCCTCCAGCCCTTCCTGCCAGCTGCAGGATGGGGATGCTCTGCCTTTACCTGTGGATTTTGGGCTCCATAATTAACGAGGGGTAGTGATTCCTGTGGATTTGACCAAGAGCTATGCTGTCTTTCCCCTCGCTTCTCTTGTAAGTATTTCCGGGAACAAAGTCTTCTCCGTCTTCCTCCTTGGGCTTTGCACCACCACAGAACGGGTTTTTCTGTAAAGGTGAGAATGCAAAATGCAAAGGGGAGACACATTAAGGGGGGTTGGGAAAGGCAGCCACTGTCTCTCAGCTGTCCACCCTTTGGATGCTCCCAGCTAACACAGATTGGTGCCTCACACCCCCAGGTGTATCCGAGGGATTTCCCTTTTCTTCCCAGGTAACCATTTGATAGATCAGCCACCAAAATATCCCCTAGAAATACCCACCACCACTTCAGGGCTCCAGACCTGACCTGTGCCCAAGATGTGTCCAGAGCATACCAAGGAACTCATGCACCTGGAAAGCTGGCAGGGAGTAATTGTTTTCTGGATGGGATCACAGATCCTGTGGGGGATTTGTGGGTGTTATTTCAAGGCCTGATCCCAAGGCACCTTTTAGAATCAACATCAGGATGATGGGTGAGATACTCCACGTGGTTTGGAAAAGCAGCAGGCTGGGCTGTGTTTGTCCCACAACTCCTGCTCAGTCAGGTGTGGGGATTTCCTTGGAGAGGGATGCTCCAGGACACCACTCCAGTCCCAGGGCTACAGAAGCTCTTTCCTGTCTATCCCTCTGCACCAGAGCTTCCCTCACTGGGTGACACGTTGGGATAGAGAACCTGGTGCAAAGTGGGACCTTCACCCCATAGACAAAATCCTTGTGCAGTGCCCTGGGGAAGGCTGGGGATGTGTGAGGGGTCTCAAAGAACCACAGCGCAGTTCCTTTGTTGCTGACCCACTCTGGTGAGCTCCAGAACCACACAAGAAGATGTGAAGGCTTATTCCATAACCACTGGAGATATCCAGAGGCCAGGCTGGCACAGGCAGGCATGAGACTCATGTATTACATGCTGGGAAGGCAAATAATGAGCAGGCTGCAGAGAATTTCCACATCTTTAATTTTCTCCCCTTCCTCAGAGTGGCAATGTCTGCTCAGCACATCTTGTGAGCAGAAAGCAGATGAAGTAGAGCAAAAATAAACTGGAGAGCTGGAGAGCTGAAACAGAAGAGAGCACAGCTACAGCACAGCTTTGTGTAAAACCTCATTCCTTGCTGGTAGTAAATAAAAATAGTTGTTTTTTTTTTTTTTTTTTTTTTTTTCTTTTTTTTGTTTTTTTTTTGTTTTTTTTTTTCTCTCTCAGTGACTCACAGCACAGACATTGCATGGAAAGGGCACTAGAATCAACAGCCAGGGAAAAAAAAATAGAGAAATGGAAAAATTATCATCACAGTGCATTTTTCCCATTCCCCTTTCATCTCTTACACCTGTGTTTGACTTCAGCCAACCTTACATAAATCCTTTAAACATCTGTCTAAGTCACTTATGAAATAAGCTGGAATGGCCTCAGCCAGGCTAACAGCTCGTTCTGCTGGATATCTGAGTGTTTAATCCCAAACAGGGCTGTGGGGTTTGCCAAGCCAGGCGGGCAGCAGGCTCTTCCCATCAAACCCTGCTCATTCAGAGTGTTCCACACTGTTTGTGCCAGGACTTGTGCAGGCAGTGCCTTATGAAAGCCCCTATTTATAGCTGTGAACTCCAGACAGAGGCTACGGGAGTGCAGCACCTGACCTCTGTAAAGTCACACAGGCTGAACGTACCCAGCAGGGCGTGGGGCCATGGGGTGGCCAAACAGGAGTCTGGGATAATCTTGGGAAGATGAAATCCTGCCTGAGGGGTAGAGTATAAGTGTCTGGTCACATTCTCTGAGGAGCAGGGGGTGGGATGGATGTGGCCCCACGGGAGGTCAGGGCATGGGGTTGTGACCATGGTGGGGACTTTGTGCTGACACAAGGCAGGGTTGTGCTGTTGCTCTTCCCTTTCTGTGTTTCAGGGGTGATTATTTCCTGGAATCACAAAATCCTTGAGGTTGGAAAAGGCCTCCAAGATCACAGAGTAGAACTTCTGGACAATCTCCACCTTGTCGTCCAGCCCAGAGCGCTGAGTGCCATGTCCAGTCATTCCTTGGACACCTCTGGGGTGGTGACTCCTGCACTTCCCTGGACAGCCCATTCCAGTGCTTGACCACCCTTTCAGGGAAGGAATTCTTCCTGATGTTCAACCTGACCCTCCCCTGGCACAACTTGTGGCTGTTTTCCCTTGTCCTGTCCCTGTCCCCTGGGAGCAGAGCCCGACCCCCCAGCTGTCTCCTCCTGGCAGGAGCTGTGCAGAGCCACAAGGTCCCCCCTGAGCCTCCTTTTCTCCAGGCTGAGCCCCTTTCCAGTTCCCTCAGCTGTTCCTGGTGCTCCAGCCACTTCCCCAGCTCTGTTCCCTTCTCTGAACATGCTACAGCTCCTCAAAAGACATTTCATGATTCTGTAATTTCTTTCTTGCAATGAGGAGCCCAGAACTGACCCCATTATTCAAGGTTCGTGCAGTGCCCAGAATAGGGGAGTTACTGCCCTGGTTCTGCTTCCACACTATTCCTGATCCAGGCCAGAGGTGATTCAGACCATTTGTGTGACCATATCTAAAAATCTCTTTGCAGCCACCAGTTCTGCTGCCTGGAGAAATTCATTGCATCTGCAAAGATGATTCCCTTCCATTCCAGATTCTTGGCACTCCCCTGAATGAGTCTCCACAGTGGAAGACAAGGAGTAACAGTCTGAGTTTGTATTTTGGGTCTTGACTGATCTTTTGGACTCCTGAGTTGCGAGAACTTCTGTTCTGGCATGGAGCTTGATCTGGAACTGGTCTAGCTCCCTGCCAGTGTCTGACAGTGTCACAGTCTATCTGGGGACTGATTTGATGTTAAAACACATTGAAATCTGCTGCTGAGCAAGGTTAGTCCCTGGCTAGGGGGTGCTGGTGCTGCCCTGCTGGAGTCAGTGGCACCACAGGCAGCATGGGGAGAGAGGCTCCTGGCCATGGCACCCACTTTGGGACCTTGGGCAGTGCCAGTCTGCTCCTCAAAATGCCCCTGCACTGCACGGGCCTTGTGCAGAGCTGGTCCTGCTCTGCACAAGCGCAGGCCCCCCAAAACTGAGACTCCTCAAAATGCCCCTGCACTGCACGGGCCTTGTGCAGAGCTGGTCCTGCTGCTCTGCACAAGCACAGGCCCCCCAAAACTGAGACCCCCCCTTCAGCTGAGCAAAGAGAACGAAGACCAGCGGCTGCCAAGTTGAGATCTCTGGCTTGTCTTGATTTACTGGTGAGTTTAGAAGGAGCTGTAAGAGTTTTCTTTCAGGGACAAAATATATTTTTCCCTTGACACAAGTCAGGAATCGCCGAAGGGATTTGTTTAAACACAACTGATAAAAGTCTTCCTTGGGTTGTGATCAAGGCAGGTCAAGCTCTGCTTTGAGTTTATCTCGGCTCATGAATTTGAGCTGTCTGCTTGCCTCTGCATTGGCTTCTGCTTCTGCACAAGTACCTGCTGCTGCTCTCAAGTATTTATTGTTGTTTGTCATGTGGGTTTTGCTGACCCCTTTGCTTTACTGTGTGTATTCACACCAGTGACACTTCAAAAGCTGAAGATGTTTCTCTTCCCCTGAGTCAAGATGCTTTCCTGACGCACAGCCCTAACAGGAGTACCTCACACACCTTAACTGCTGGAAAACAGCTCCTTAAAACTGTAGGATTCTTATTCTAGAAATCAGAAATCAGGCAACATTCAAATTGCCTGATTTCTGATGCCAGGAAGATAAAGCTGCCAGTCAGTGAGGGTCCAGGTCAGATCTCCAAAAGATCTTCAGCCAGCAAGGAGAGCTGCAACATGAGCCACTGATGGGAGATGCATGGAATGGTTTGGGTTGGAAGGGATCTTAAAGCCCATCTCATTCCACCCCTGCCATGGGCAGGGATACCTTCCACTATGTCAAGTTGCTCCAAGCCCTGTCCAGCCTGGCCTTGGACACTTCCAGGGATCCAGGGGCAGCCACAGCTGCTCTGGGCACCCTGTGCCAGGGCCTGCCCACCCTCACAACCAGGAGTTCCATCCCAATATCCCATCCATCCCTGCCCTCTGGCAGTTTGAAGTCATTACCCCTCATTTTATCCCTACACATCCTTGGATGGGCAGAGTTGTGAAGGAATCTGACCATGATGAAAACTGAAAACACACAAAGCCTCTGCGTCCTGATTCCTTGCACACACACACACACACACACAAAAAGAAAAAAGAAAGGCATTTTGGCCCAAAGCTACCCAAAATCACTTGAACTGAGGTGCCTACAGTTGTGTTGAGTGTGGGGATCAGCTTTGCTATTAGGAAAATATGAAATATTTGGAAAAGGCTCTTTCCCCAGATGGTGGCTGGGCTTGGAACAGGCTCCCCCAGGGAAGCGGCCACAGCTCAGGACAGAGCTCAAGGAGCATTTGGACATTCAGGCACCTGTACAACATTAAATGGGACATGGAATGGCAAAGCCCTGCCAGGCAGAGCAGTTATTCCTCAAGAGTTTTGTCATATTTTCCATGGGACCACCACGATGGCAAATTCCAGAAAGAGGTGTGACGCTGCAGGTGAAACGCACAGCCCGGTGTGGCTGCTCCTGCAGGAGTTTGTGGAGATGCCTGGATCATCAGGACGAGTTGAAAGTTGGATAAGAAGCTGCAGGAAAATATAAAAATCTGTACAAAAATCAGAATTTTTTTTTCTTTTTTGAGACATCAGTAAATAGACTCCAGGGGAGAACAATGTCACTGTGGAACAACATCTGTTCCAGCTTTGCTGAGAACTCCCTGGTCTCCTTGTTTTACCAAGCATCTGTTCCCAGCCACTTATCCATACTGTGCCTCTAAGAAGGATGTTGCATTCCTTGGGGATGAGATCACTCCAGGACTGTCCAAGGGAAAGGACTTTGTAGATGAAGGATTCAGAAGTTCAGAGATGTTTTGCTCTCAAGTCCTGGAGCAACTCAAGGTGAGGCATCACATCCTTCAGAACCTTTTCTTTCCTTGGTAGAGCAGAGATAGACTTTTTTGGCTTCTCTAAGTTTTTGAGGGTTTTCTTTTTCTGCACTGTGCACAGTGAAGAGCTGGGTTATAGCTAGGAACACAGTAAATAAAAGAATAAAATAAGAAACTCATGAAGGAAAGAAGGGAAATTTAGCAAACATGAGTTTGGGCACTTAGAGATACTCACTGGACTGAAGATTTTCAAATTGGCATTGCTATCAAAAGCAATAACAGTAACAAAAGCTCCTATTGGGAATGATTTTTTTATTCTTGAATTAGAATAATTCAAGGGGCTGCTGGAATGTGCCAAAAAATTAGACAGGACAGAAACCTGCAGTGCCACTAAGTATAAAGTGGTGCATTGCAGGTCACTTTAACATGTCTGTGCCAGCTGGGTGCATGAAAAGAAGAAACCAAACCTCTGGACAACAAGAACTGGGCAAAACCCTGGTGTAGAACCACAGTCACTGCCAAAACATCCCACAGAGATGGGATGACAGCACAGGTAAGGCAGTCACCAACTGTCTGCCATGTTCTCCTGGAGTGCAGGAGAGGGCTGGAGCATTTTGTGGCAGCTTTTCAGGGATGTGCACTTCAGGAACTGTCAGGGAGACAGACCCAGTTGCTGGCTCAGCTGGGCTCCAGACAAGGCAGCCCTCTGGAAAAACTCTGAATGAACATCCAGGGCCTTGCTTTAGGAATATGCTTCTCCTCGCAGCCCATCCATATCACAAAGTGATTTTTCAGCCCATCTGTTTAGTGATTAGACATTGCTGCTGATACAAAGGGCTCTGCCAAAACCATGAACCGAGTGCCTCGGTGAGGACAGACCTTTTCTGAATTCCACCACAATTTCCTTCTGTCCTAAAGCTCCCCTGATTGAATTACTTGGTGGCTCCAGTCCTGCAGCTCAGGAGGGCGCAGAGTGCACTGCAGCATCACCAGATGGGAGTTTCTGAGGTGTGACAGAGGTGGGCAGACTGTGGGGACACAAAATCCATTTCTCTCCCTGTGTGCTCTGGTGCCTGGCCATGATCCTGCCAGAGGAGGTGAGAGAATGATGTCCCTGAGACATCAGCTGTGTCCTGCTGCAGGGGAAGGGACCACACGGCTCTCTGGTTTTCAGGGAGCAAAGGGAATGAAGAATCCCCTGAGGGAGAGCCAGCAGATTGCCCAGAGACATTCCCTAAACAGGTTCAGCTGACCTGAGTGAGCACGGCCTGTCCCTGTCAGAAAAGCTTTTCCAGGGTTGGGAGGATACCTCTTTAGGGCAAACAGTTCATAACAAAGTGTCAGTAGCTCACATCCACGGATCCTGGGGTTTGCAGCATGAAGAGCACTTCATTCCCTCCATGCTGATCTTTTCCATCTGCTCTTTACTGCCTGCAAGGTATTCCCATGTGGAAAGCAGCTCGAGCCTGCCGTTTCCAAGCCTCTTCCAAAAATTATGTCAAGCACGAGCATTTTATCATTAAGGGCACTAATACTTTGCACATACACAAAATTTGTCTTCTGATTTTCCCCAGCTTGTATTACAATGCATTTTGTAGGCACTTAGCCAAACATTTTACCTTCAGTCAGATATATGACCTGCTGTTTTGGAGAGGCTAGAGGCTGGTCCAAAGCCTATTAGACCAGGGCAAACCTCTGTGCTGGTTTAGCAGAATTTGGATCAGTCCCTAAAGGCATCACAGATGATCTGAATTATCAGAAGTGATCCCAGGCAGTTGCAAGTAGGTAGGGATCAGCTTGCCAAGGTATCTGAAGAAGCTGAATCGGGTTGTTTTCAAATCATCTGATGAGAATTAGCTCAACTTAATCAAATCACAAGGCAGTTGGAAATTCAGTCTAGACTAGATGGAATAGGGTTATAGGGTAGATGGAAAGCTAAATGCATTAGAAGAAAAACAAGCAAACACAAACAAAAAAGAAGATTCATTTGCTGGAAAATGCAACTAAACAAATTTCTGACCAGAAACCAGTTCCATTTGCCTAAAGTGACACATTTTCAGCTATGCAGAGTTTTTATTTGATTCTGAATGTCTGTTCAAAGGAGATCCTTTATGCATTCATTCCATCCTTACTGGCTTTAATACCTCTGTTTTGCACAATGGCACTCAGTTGATCATGATTCTTTCTTTTTAGGTTAAAAAGTTCAACTTACAAAAATCTGAAGACAGTGAGTGTGAAACAGGCAAAGCTGCTATTTTTAGAAGACCAAAGCTTTCCTGGTAGCAGCCAAGTGCATGCAGAACCTTGACATGGCACAAGTTGAGCCAGTCACTTTGTCAGATGAAGCCATTGATGGGTCTCACTCCAGCTGCAGCTTGTAGGAACCTTTATCCAGTTAATATTTCCCCTTGAAATGTAGCCCATATGAAGGGCAGGTGATTGCCTAGATGGGTTCATCATATCCAAATCATCCTACCTCAGTATAATTTCTTTTTAATCCAAAGGACTGTGATTACTGCCTTGTCTTTCATCCTGCCTGCTCCAGTTTTGCTCTCTGTGTCACCAGATTCCTGTTGGAAAAGAGTGGCTTGCCATACATTCCTGCCCTTTTTATAGGGAATTTGAAAGAACTACAGCAAGGTCATCTCTACCCTGAAGCAATATTTAAAAAGGTATCAAGTTTTACTTCCTTCATCTTCCCACCTTCCTCGACCCTGAACGCCAGACCCAAATTTCCTGTGTAATTTGTGGCCCATTGATTTATTCTGCACAACTACATCTCTGCTATACCAGTTAAATCAGCTCACCTCTTGCCAAGTTAAACATGAGACTTTTCCCATGTTTGGTGGTGAACTCCTGGAACCAGCAGAGAGCCATGTGCCATTTGATGCCTGGTGGATGCTTTGCTCCTTGTCCCACTCTGGTGAAGCCCTACTTGGAGAGGTGCCTCTCTCTTCTTAGTTTTTATTGTTCTGGCCACCATTCAACACTTCCCCACAAATCCTTCTCATCTACATCCTCCCAAGCCTTACAGCCACCTACAGTGCTTGTGGTATGAAATAAATCCTCAGATGTTTTCCCAGGCAACCAGTGGTTTCTGTACTTCAGCTGCATTCCCTCCAAAGGGAAGGGAGGCTGAGGTGACCAAGGCAGGGAAGTGACAGGGAGCAGGAGCAATCCTTTGGGTCATGCCATCAAATATCCTGCCTCTGGAAGTGACCAAAGCCTCTACAGGCCTGGAGAAGAGTATGAGATTTGTAAGAATCACAGAATGTTAAGGGTTGGAAGGGAACTTAAAGGTCATCCCTCCCTGCCATGAGCAGGGACACCTCTCTCTACACCAGGCTGAACCTATTCAGCTCCCAAATATTTGCAGATCAGGGACTTTCTGAGGCAGACATGGCTGCCTGTAGATCCCTTTGAAGGGTTTCTGCTCCTGTGATCCTCCAGCACCGCATCTGCAGCCAGGTCTTGGGACAGGAGTCCCCCTCTCCAGGCTGGCAGTGGTGAGAGGTGGAAAAGCTCTTCACCACTGCGCTCTTCATTTACAGATTGGCCAAAATCCGTGCCCTCTCCATCAATCCTCCTTTCCACAGCAAATTCCCGAGTGTCTAATAAAGTTAAATCACATCCATTCTTCACCACCAGGCATCGACACGCATTGGCAGCCCCCCTGCATTTCAGAGGAAGCTGCTATAAATGGACTTCCTTCCTTCCTTCCTTCTCCCTGCTCTTCCCTCCTCCAGCTCTCCCCATCCCTTGCAGTAACCAGCCCTACAGCCATCCCATCAGCCCCACCCCTGCAGGCTTTCTGCAGGAAATCCGAGCTCCCTGCTCCCTGTGCAAGGCCCGAGGCCCTCCTCTCTCCCCTGCCTTTTGACCATCTGTGTGCATCCAGCAGCAGAAGTGCCACGCACTCACTCGCTCTCCCACCAGCTCACCCTCAGCCCCTACCATCTGGAGATGATCTGTTTGTCTATTTAGACTCCAAGCTCTCCAGGGCAGGAACTGTCTCTAATTGCATGTTTGTACCGTACCTACAGCTGTGTTGGACTGAATACACCCACTGTCATCTTCTCTTGGAAACTCAGTTCCTCCTGGGAGTGTCCAGCACTGAAAAGTAAGACCACTTGGAAATCCAAGTTGCTGGAGGCACATGCCAGAGTTCCTTGGTTGCACTTCTATTAGACCACAGAAAAATTCTTCCAGTGGCTGCAATAATCATCCAGCCCAACTTTTACTGCCAAGCTGACAAAAAGGACTTAAAAGCAGTGAAAATGTTGCTTAGCATGGTGGAGCTCACATCTGGCTGAAGCTCCAAATGTGCCTTAAAAATGCTGTATTTCACCAGGGAAATGCCTGAGGAGCCTGTGCCTTGTTTGGTGACCCCTGGCCAATGCCACCAGGGACCCAGGTGGAGAGAACAGGAGCCTCCCAGCCAGATTTTGCAGCCTGAATTTATTTCATCTTCACTCCAGCACAGCAGGATGACCTCACCTGTACATACCTGCTGCTCACTGCCTCCCTGCCTTGGAGGATGAAGACCTAAGGTGCTTTTGTTCATAAAAAGTACAAAATTTAATTGTTTTTCTCCCCTTGCTATTTAACAGCTTTAATTAAAAACCTTCTGAAACTGAGTTTAGGCCTCTGAGCTCCAGTCTTTTCATAGCACCCCTTAAAACACATTTTTCAAGCTCTGTATTTTCACTGAAACAGGGCAGGTGGTAGAAAACTGAGGTGTTATCACAAAAAAAAAAAAATAGGTTTAGAACAAAGAAAAAAAAAAGCTTAATAAAGTTTCCAGTCTGATCCAAGAGAAAGAATGAATGTATTGCCACAGCAAGCCTCCTGCAGATGGTGAAAAGTATCTCAATTCAATAATACAATAAAATTTAAAAGTGCATCTATATATTTTCCCATTTGGTTAACTCCAGAACACCATTTCTGCTTGTTTTGGCTGCTTTTTATTCCTGCCTTTGAGTGTAAAGAAATGGTAAGGAAGTTTATGAATGAGGTCCTGCTCACATTCCAGTCTCTGCTATGTACAGGGGCTGTTTTCTGCCGGGATCCTGGGATGAGATCATTCCAAAACCACCTCGTTTGCCCACTGTGCTCACTCAAAAAAGATTCAAATGGACAGATTTGCACTTTCTGCAATGAAAACACATATACAGTAGTTTTCCTGCATGCCAGCGCCCACCAAACTCCTGGAATAAATGAAGAAAAAAAAAAAAAAAAAGAAGAAAGGGAAAAAAAAAAACCAACCCAGTCCTTTTTCCACTACCAAGGGCTGGCTGTTTATAAAATCAGTTTGATCAGCTCAGGAATGAGCTGAGATAATGTTTATCCACACAAACACTGAAGATCATGCAACTATCTTGACATGCCAAGCTAAGATAACTACTGGGCTGAAAAAAAAGAGGTTAGAACAACAGGAAATTACTCATTTACTACCAGTTGCTCAGGTATTTTAAAGAGCTCCCAGAACATTTGCTTTTGTGTACCTAAGAGAAGAAAAAAAAAAAAAAAGCCTGTGATGGTGGGGGAAGCCCAGATGGGTAACATAAAAGTGACTTTCCTTGCTGAAAGAGCAAAGGCAGGAGAAGGGGGTTGTGACAAGAGGATATAAAATACCCTGCAATTCATCAGCAAGGAGAATCAAACTCTGCCGGAGCGATCGGCATTCCTGGGGATTATGGAAAGGATTACGGTGAGTTGTTAGCAGGGCGAGGGAGCCACTGAAAGATGGGCTTTCCTACTGCCCTGAAATAAATGGGACAATTAAGGCTTTGGGAAAGTTAATGAGGTTTTTTTTCCCCTTGAATTTTCAGAGCAGCTGGCCAGCCCGTGCGGAGGAAAAGCCATTTATTGAGGAGGAAAGAAAAATAGGCAGTGAAAATAAAAATGTTTGCGTTCCCTAAAAATATACTTCAAGCCTTCCGAGGGGGAAATCAATTATCCACAAGGCCATCCTGCTGTCGGGGAGAAAAATCTAAGGCATTTTCCAGCTCGGCTGCCCTGGGTTACTGATCTCTCTGTCAGATGGGTCTCATCACCGCGGCATTTGGTGCCTCCGAGTCTTTCATGTGTTTAATCTCACAACCCACCTGTGAGAAGAGGAATTACAGTGAAGGAGCTGAGGAAAGGGCCCAGACTTTTAAAGGGATTTAGCTGCCCAATTACCTGGCTCAGGGTTAGGCTGGAAATCCCCAGGAGAGAAGGATGTTGCACCTGGGTCTGCCAAGCCCCGGGTCAATGCAGTTCTCAGTAGCAATGCCCACTTGGACCTGGGACAAGGGAGAGCTCAGTGCCCCCGTGAATGGGCCATTGTTTCTCCCTTGATTATTGTTGAGAAATATTTTGAGCCAGAAAGGAAATAAATAAATAATCAGAGTCTGAGTTCAGAGCATGAAGAGCAATTCTTCCTCCCGAGGCTGTGCGGGGTCTCACAGCATTGGTGCTTGTGTTTATTCTCAGGAAAAGGATTTACAATTAACCTCCAAGTGCCATGAAGAAGTAGAGCTCCTTTCCTGGGTCACGATTTTGCTGCCTCCTCATGCTCCAACTCTGCTCACTGTTCTCCCACCCCAGACCTCAGCAGAATCCTGCTAAGAGGGTCAGCATAAAACCTGTGCAAAAAACTATATTCATCTTTCTCCATCAGTGAATCTCTGCTTGGCACATGCAGAAAGCCACCTCGGTCAGTTCTGGCCTCAGCAGAGGAATTTCAGCTGTGGGACAGCCCAGGGTCACACTGCAGGTCTGGCCCCTGGCAGAGGGTAGGACAGGTGGACATTCTCTGTGATCCCTCTTTTTCTAGGGTGATTATGGTAGAAGATGCAAGCAGAAGAGGACAGATGACAAATAACAGAGATGACAAATAGCAGAGAGCTGTTGGGATCTTATGTGAACTTGCTTGAGTGTCAAGATGTACGTTTGATTTTAATTGTTATAAATCGTCATTCGTTCATCTCAGGGTCTCCACATACTTTTTTTTCTGTCATGTCTTAACTCAGGAAATGCATTTCATCCTTTAGGAGTTCTGAGGCAAAATCACAGCACTCTCTAGATCCTGTTTTATAAGTCAGTTTTCCTCATGAAGGGCTGCCATGGGTGGTGCATTTTGACTTTTTGCCACAGTTTTGCTATCAGCTTCTGGCGAGCCATAAACCCCCTTCATATTCCCCCAATCTGCAAATCTGCCTGACACAGAGCAGTCAGTGCCTTATAAATCCACACTGGCACTGAGGCAGCTCCCTCCCCATGCCCTGTTTCTTATTAAAGAGATATCCATCGGCTGCTCACACATGCTGTGTTCCATAGCCAGGTATCCAGGCAACCTACTCAAAACTTGCCCGAGTCAATGGAAAGACTCTGCTGTCCCTGCACTACCACTTCAAAATGCTTTGAAATGAGGTTGAAGTCTTCTTTAGGAACCAGCAGGATTCTCCATGCCATGCCAGCCACTTGCAGGTGCATGGAGCAGGGACTGAAGAGGAAAAGCATCGAGAAAGGAGAGAATGAGGGGGAATGGTTTTAAACTGAAACAGGGGAGAGTCAGATAGGTATGAGGAAGAAAATTGATGCAATGAGGGTGGTGAGGCCCTGGCACAGAGGGGTGGTGGATGTCCCATTGCTGGAAACAAAACATTCGATGTCAGGCTGGATGGGGCTCTGAGGAACTTGGCCTAGTGGAAGAAGTCCCTGCTCATTGTGGATGAGAACCCTTTAAAGGCCCCTTCCAACCCACTCTGCGATCCTGTGCTTTGAAAATTCCAGCAGGTCGGAGTAGTGAGCCCACCTGAGTGCACGTGGCTGCTATTCCCAGTGGGATTTCTCCCACTTTGCCCATGGTGAGCAGCTCTGATCCGCAGCAGGGCCGGGCGCGGCCTGCGCCGGCTCCCTGGGCCAGGCCGGGCCCAGAGGTGGAGTTTGAGACAATCGGCACCCGCCTGCCAGCTGAAGTACAAAGCCTAATTGAAGAAAGCTGTTCTTTCATCCCCACAAAGCATAAACAGGCAGTGTTATGGTGACAAACTTTCCAGCAGCTCCGTAGCTGCCGCTCCGAGCGCTCGCGTACATCGATGCTGAAAGCACAAAAAAAGGAAAGGCGACGTCCTCCTTTTTGCAAATCTCCTGTGGCTGGTTCCAGAATGGGTTTGGGAGGTCACACCCAAAATCTACACATCTGCAATGGTCCTGAATCATGTACCAGATAATTCCTGCTTGGGAACTGTGGAAAAATTGCTCTTTTACGTAACCTCTTTATTTCCCACCATTATTAGATAAGGTTTTTGGGTTTTTTTCAAAATTTCTGCTGCTCTCTCCTCTTTCCTGATGGCTCCATGGACACCGTGCCTTGGCCAAAGCAATGACTGTCCCCTCAACAAGGGGGATTTCTCCAAACACCACCTCAAGCTCTCCCAAGGGGTTGACAGTACCATTTCCCCATTAAATGGATCTGATCCGGCGAGGATCTGCTTTGACACTGGGATGCAGGAACTACTCTGAGGGGCTTTTTGTGACGATCCAAGACTCTGTTTTTGGGTTTGGTGAGTGCTGGGAGGAGTGGCAGAAGGTTAGGCTTTTCCCATCACCTTCCTGCCAGAGATACGCCTGGCCCCGACACTCTGCGCTGTTGGCTGCTCATCACAAGGCCCCCTGTCAAAACCAGGATGGCTGATGAGCTACGAACAAGCTCACAGTTAGATAATAGATGAAAGAGCCTCAAGATAAATTAGGTGCCTCCAGAAAACCTGGCCAAATGTGTTTAAAACAGGAGATCCAACACCATTAATTCTCATCAAGCAGCTTTAAAAAAAGGCAACCCGGCACTTGACTTATGCTTAGAAAACGTTATCTTCCCTTTTAACGGGGTTTTATAGTGTATTTTGAAGATGACAAACAATAGGGTTATTTTGAAGTCATGCCAAACACTACATTCGCTGGAGGAGAAGAACAATGTTACCTCCTCTCTGTCAACTGACCCTGCAGCCATTAAGCCATTTCACCAACAAACAATATTAATAAAAAAAGGGAAAGTGCCGTTCTTAACTTCCTTACAACCAGAGCTTGGGAGATGTCTTTGAATGAGGTATTTGTTCCTTTCAGGAAAGATCATTTTGTTGAAAGTGAAACTTCTTAGAAGAGAGCTGGAAGAGGGACTTGAGACAAGGGCCTGGAGTGACAGGACAAGAGAGGAATGGATTCCCACTGACAGAGGGCAGGGATGGATGGGATACTGGGATGGAATTCTTGTCTGTGAGGGTGGGGAGGTCCTGGCACAAGGTGCCCAGAGAAGCTGTCTCATCTCTGGAATATTCCAGGCCAGACTGGATGGAGCTTAGAGCATCCTGGGATAGTGGAAGGTGTCTCTGCCCATAGCAGGGAGTAGAAATACAATGATCTTTAATGTCTCTTCCAACCCAAACCATTCTATTAAAGCGTTGGCTTCATTGCTTCTCAGGTAAAAAAAAAAAAAAATCCTAAAGAAATGTTTTCATAATTCCCATGGACTGTGCAACAAAGTTAAAGCCTTCATTTGTTTTTGTGGTTTTTTTTTTTTTCTACAATGTTCAGTTTCTATGCCATATAAAATTGAAATGAAATGGATGAACTCTGAGTCACCATTCAGTGTTTGGGGAGTTGGGATAATTTAAAGCTTTTGGAGCAGGGACCATATTTTTGCTTTGTGCCAGTTCATACCCTCTGAGCTGCTACTGTCACACAAATAAATTTATAGTAAATAATAAGAATAACAATAAACACATAACATGTTTTCACCAGTGGCAATATTTCCCAAATTGTCCCCAAACACAAACAGAGAAAAAAAAATGTAAGGAGCACAGAAACAGCTATTTTACTTGAACAATTGGCAAAATGAGCACCTGCTTACAAAGACTCCAGTCAGCAGGACTGGGGGGTGCCTTTTCACTAAAAATGCTCTGTCAACCCATTCAGAATATATCAACAAATTCATCTGAATATTTCCAAGGAGCAGATTCCTTGTGTTCTCTCATAATTGGAATAAGCTCATTCTCACGTGACACCTCTGGGTGTATTTGGGCTCACCAAAAATGGCAAAGAATAAGGTCCCAAAGTCAAAGGAACTGCTGGCACTGTGAAATTGGAGGCACACGAGGTAGCGGAATTAGGAGCTGGTAACAGCCACCACCCCCAAACAGAAACCAAACCGCACTTTTAATGCAAATTTAGGTGATAACGATGCTGTTTTCTTTATTGGAGCTTGTCATCTTGGATGCTCAGACCGCAAACTCGCACACATGGTGAAGAGGGAGGAAAACTAGCTTCTCCTGGCCCTGATCCGCTGTGTTTTCCCCACTCCCATCCCTGCTAAACTCCGGGCAGGTGCAGGGCTCCTCCGGGGAGAGCTCGGTGCCTTTGCAACCCGATCCTGCCGCGGGCAGGAGCCGCTTTCATGTACTGCGTGTTTGGGCAGGTCCGTGTCCCGCGGCCGGCACAAAGAAATCCACCCTAAGAAAATAATTGGATGTTAATTTCCTCCAGCTTTGCCTTCATTAAGCACAATTTGAGAAAATAGCACCGCGCCGGGGGAGAGCAGTTGTCTTTTAAAGATGCTCTTTGCTTGGGTACCTGCGGGGGAGGCTTTGCGAGCAGAACTGCGGCCGGGGTGCCCAAATTCCTTGGAAAACCTGGCTGGGAGACATCACAACCCCCGGGGAGGTGCTTGTAGGGTTCTGTCCTCACCCCCAAGAGTATCATCGGAGCTGAGGTCGTGCTGTCCCCACCCTCACTTGGCGAGAACCCCCAGGGATGGCAGCTCCCGTGCTGCTCCTGCTTGGGCTGAGAGGGGATTACTTAATTAACAATGCAGGAGTGCCAGGTGAAAGTTTATCTATCCAGAGAGAACGTGCCCCGGTTCCCCGGCGTTGTACACATGTGGTATCGTTTTTCCATTATTTGGAACATACAGGACTAAATTAATAACAGTTCCTACAAGGCCCTGGGGCTCTCCGTGGAAGAATTTTGATCTCCTTAGGAAAGGCTCACCATTTCTCATAGGAGAGATGCACTTGACTCCTGACCTCTTTTCAAAGGCACCTGTGTGAGCTTTTAAAATCCACTACCACCAATTATCCACTTTTAACCTGAAGTGTTTAAACCTCGGACCACATTAACTGAGCTTAGCACATAGCCATGTCATTGCAGACTTCCTGATGTGAGGAGATGCCTTGACACGGCTGAAAGAGAGTTTAGGGATGAGGCATGAGATTATCAGCTTCTCCTCCTGACAGCTTCAAACAAAGGAGCCTTTTAGCCACCTGGTTTGTGTCTCCCACACCTGCATTAAGATTGGGAGACAAACCTTTGTACTGCTGCCTTGATCCTATTATTTGCATGTACCTGTCCACAGTCACCCTGCATCACTTAATAGCCTTCAGAGAGACCAAAGGGAAGAAGGTGCACATCTACTATTTCTCTTTCAGGTTTAATACCTTTTCTTTTTTCTTTTTTTTTTTTTCCCCTCTCCAAGGCTGCAAGACTTTTAGGACACTACGGCATTTATTTAAACTCTAAGGAGATTTATTTGGCATGGGGGATGGACGGGGGGAGGCTGTGAGAAGGCTGAGGATGTGGATGAGGGGTGAAAAGGGAGAGGAGGCCGTTTTAAGGGTTTCTGGCTGGACTGCAGAGAGCAAAGCCCAGTTCCTGCTCCCAGCACCAGGCAGTTGTTTGGCTTTGGGACTCCTCTGCTCCTTGCTTTGGTATGACACCAAGGTCACCTCTGTCCCCTTGTCCCTGTGAGGAGTCACCTGCAGCTCTCCCTGCTGCTGCCTCCAAGAACAGACAGCGAGGGATGCTGGTGCTTCACCCCAGGCACCTGCTCCCCTTCTCAGCCCCTCGTTCCTCCCCCCAAAATGGCCCTGCTGCCTTAACACCTCTGGGCTCAAGTGTCCCAAAAATCAGCTTCCAGGCCAGACTCAGCCTGGATGCAGAGCGCAGGATGTGCCCCACTTCCATCTCCCTCTGCCTGTTGGTGAAATTAGCTTTGTGTTCTCTGTTCCAGAGCTGAAGGCATGTCTAGATTTTAAATTAAATTCATATTCTCTTTTCCATGAAGGGCAGAACATTATTAACCTCCTGGATCTAGCCCTGGCTGACAAGGTGTCCATGCAAGAGGAGGTTTCATCCGTAGCCTGTGCATATACATTGCTGCATTTCAGCCTCAGCCAGCTCCTTGACTCATCAATGTAACTCAGGAAGGTAGAAATATTAGAGTTGCATTCATATTCCAGGCCTGGTTTAAATCACCAGCATTGTGGAAAGCTCTGGATAAGTCCAAAAAAAAAAAAAAAAAAGAAAAAAAAAAAAAGAAAGGAGGGAAGAAAGGAGTTTTCTGGTTCTAGTTTTTCATATTTTCTTTTCCCCTCTGAAAAGTGAAACCCTCCAGCTGCCCAGCATTGCACAATGGCCCAAATGCTGCGAGTTCCAGCCCTAATCCCAGCCCGCTCCGCACGCCAGGCCCAGCAGGGCTCGGCAAAGTGCCCCACTGCCACCCTGCCTCCCAAGCCCATCCCTCCCAGAAGTGTCCTCTCTTCCTGGGGTCACAGCAAGGGGCTTGTCCCCATTACCAGGCCGTGCAGGTGACCTCAGAGCTTGTCCAGGAGCTGTGAGAAACACAGGAGGACAAAGAGCAGGGTCAGCTCCCTTGGCCATCCTGTGATTTTTGCTGTCACAGGAAGCAAAGTGAGGGGAAATCTCCAGATTTTGGCCATGTGTTGGACATGCTTTCCATTATGGTCAAAGGAGTGCTGCCAGTGTTCCAGCAGCATGCCAGGTGGGAGGAAACCAAGCCCAAATGTCTTCCCCAGCTACCAGATGATGGATAAACTCCTTGTTCTCCTTCTGTCTCTGCAGAGGTGGCACTGCCAGGGATGCTCTGATCCATTGCAGGATCTGTCCAATCCTGGGTGCACAGTCCAGGCATCCAAGGAAAGGCCCTGAGATCCAGGTCTGATTTTGGCATTGTTGTTTTTATTATTAATATTATTATTACTGTATCAGTGGCTAAGTCTAAGATCTCTGCCAGCATTGCCTACACTGACATAGAGAAAAATTTCATCAGGACTCTGGGTCTCTCCAGGAGGGTTTGAGAGGAAAAGAAAGCATCTTGCATTATGCTCCTGTGCCAGGTGATGAACTTGATGAATCAGCCAAAACACACTCCAATAAGGGGCCTGATCCTCAGCAAATAATCCTGCACCAAGTGTCAACCCCAAGTGAAGAGCAAAGATTCAGCCAAAAGTCAGTAACACCAGAGGGAAAGGATGGTCTGTGGTTAAAGATATGTGCTGAGCCTTCCAAGAGGAATGGATTTAGTTCCTCTTTTTGACTTAATGTTCCCATGATCCTGACGTCAAACAAATCACTTCATCTTTTGCCACCTCAGTGCCCCATCTGTTAAAGCGTATTTTTAGTATTTTTCTTTTTTCTCTTGCCCTTTGTGTATTCTGTTCTGAAGCCCTCAGAGCAAAGTTGTGTCTCACTATACAAGGTCCATCAGAAGAGGGCTCTGGCCTGAGTTCTTGCTGCTGAAACACAAATTTTATCTACATCATAATGCAGTGCCTGCCATGTTATGACACTGGTTGAGAAATCCCCATTACTATCCATGGAAAATTTTGATTTGAATGAAAATGTTGAGTAGTTTGTTTGCAGAAGGAGAACCCCGAGCATGGTTTCCATTTTTCCCAGAAAAATCTCTGAAGAAAGTTTACAAACCCCAGAAATTCTTGTGAAATCAAAAAAGCATTCATTAATCAGCGTTGCAGAGTCAAACAAAAGACAATATCGTCTGTCCCACGGGTGGATTTCCTTCCTCTCTGCAAGGAGCTGGAAACCCTTCTCTGCCGCCCAGCCTTGGTCAGGGCTCTCATTCCAGAGGAATCTTCTGTGCTTGTGTGTCAAGAAAAAATCTGTTTCCAATAGGCGTGGAAGGTCTGTGCATCGTGCTCCTGTTTCACACAGAGCACTCCCAGCCCTGCACTGGCAGAGCCTCCAGGGTGTCTCACACTGTTCCACCTCCTCCAGAGCTGTGCCAGGTCTGGAATGCCCAGTGTGGCCCAACCCCAGCCTGTGGGAAGGATTTGTCCATCAGCACCATGCTCTGCCCCTCTCAACCCAGCCAGCCCTTTCTGCAGCTCCCCTTCTCCTCCCAGGAGCTGCTGGGGATGGAGGTGGACAAATCAAGTGGTTTTCACCTTGCGTTGTCTTGTTTGAGAAGCTGGAGTTTCCCACCAGCTCAGCCAGGAGATCCTTGGGAAGGGCTAAAACTGCCCACGTGCAGTCTTTTCTTCCTCCATTTCTAAACCTGAAATTCCTAAGAACACTCCAGTGTGCAAATTATTAACTCAGTACTTGCAGGTGGCAAAACAGTTCAGGGACCATCAGCCAGTCTGTCTTAAATTCAGCTACAGGACAGGATTGCACCTGTCTCCGAGCAGAGGAGGAGGGTTTGTGCAGAAATCATATCCGTAGGTTCCTTCCCATCACAGACCAGGCTCTGGTCTTACCTGCCAACCCTGTTGCTCCCGAGGCAAGGAGCACAGCAAGGATTTGTTCTGGAGATGGTCCAGCTGTCCTCATGAGGCAGAGCTTCAGAAGTGATGGGGGAGATCCAGAGCGCTTTCTCCTCCAGCTTTGTGCTCCATTTCCTCCAGGATGTGCTGCTCACACCATGGCCTTGTCCCCATCCCACCTCCCGGAGGGGTGTCCACCAAGCAAGGATTTGGGAGCTTTTCCATTGCCCAGTGTCATAAAGTTCCTCAAGTCTGGCAAGAATTTGTTCCATGTCTCCGTCCTCAGGAAGCCAGAGCATCACCAGAGGAGGTCAGGGCGGATTCCCAAAAATGTGACCCATCCTCTCAGCAATGTGAGTGTAATTCAGAGCGTGCCGCGGGCTCACCGGCAGCTCCGGGGGTTGCTGCCATGACTCCACAAAGTGCTGCCCTCCCCCAGGAAGAGCAATCCAAAGAGGAGGAGCCCAGTGGTGCTTCTGCTGCCCTCAGACAGCGGGGGCTCGTGGTTGTGCAATGTTTACATGAGGACAGAGCTCACCATGGCTACAGAGACCTCAGGAACAGCAGCTCCAGGCTCAGAGGAGGCTCAGAGGAGAGCAGCCCAACTCCCCTGGAGGCAGAGGAGCCTGTGCTGGCCTGGAAAAGGAGCTGAGTGCTGCAAGGGGAGCTGAAGAAGTGTCATGCACCCTCACGTTGGTGTTCTCCATCTCAGAGCTACAACTTCCAAAGGGGTTGTTTGTACAACTGGAGTTTCTGCAATGGCCTCATCCTTCCCCTAGGTCTGTTCCTCTCATCCCAGCTGTATTCTGGGAGGATGCTGCAGTGTGCATGTTCTCTGAGCTCTCTGCTTCACAGCAGCACCAGCAGTGAGCAGAGGAAGAGGGACAAGACCTGCTGATGTGAAAGGTCCTGCCAATGGCAGGTGCCAAAGGTTCAAACACTGCGCGGCATTGCAAAGGAACACTTCAGTCACACAGGATGAGCATAATGAATGGTTTGTGTTGGAAAGGACCTTGAAGACCACCTAATTCCAACCCCCTGCCATGTGCAGGGACACCTTCCACTATCCCAGGGTGCTCCAAGCCCCATCCAACCTGGCCTTGGACACTTCCAGGGATAAGGCAACCACAGCTTCTCTGGGAAACCTGTGGCAGTGTGGGTTCAAGGCTTTAAGGGACAACCTTATGAGGTCCTTGCTCAGCTCCAGAGTACAGTTTGCTCTTGGCACAGTCATGTCTCTCCTCCATATTCCAGCAAAACACAGATTCATTAATATATTTCCCCCACCTGCTTATTGAGCTTCCTTTTCTCCCTTCCCATCCTCTGAGTTCCCCTCTTTGCAGTAAGCCTTGCCCAGTTTCTCTTACCAAGGTGGCACAGCAGTGATCTAGGAATGCTTTAGGATGCATCCAACCATCCTGCTTACAGTCCACAGGTGAAAATCTTTGAGAGAGGTCAGGTGAGCTCCCAGCTGAGGAATGGCAAAGGAGGGTAGATCCAGGCTTTGCAAAGGATGAGCCAGGGCTGAAGCATTTGAGGTGCAGAGGGAGCCTGGAGACACCTGGTTCCTTGTAGGATGGAGGCCTAAACAGCAACTTCTTAAGTCTGTTCTTGAATTTTCCATGCATTTCTTGATCGATCCTTATTGCCTGCCACCACATCTCCACCACTGCAATGTGTTATTCCCAGTGGGAATGTGGAAATGTGGCTCTGTATGGATAAGGTGACATGAAGAAGTAGCTTTCAGAAAGTTATGGGCCTGTGAAGTGTTTACAGTAAACAAGGGCAGATTTCCTGGCTGTCCAGGCAGACCAAGCTCCACATCCAGCCATGCCTGGGCAGCTGCTGAGCTGACAGTCTGTGCTGGTGCCCACAAGCTTTGGCATTCCAGCCAGGAAAAGGACAGAGCTGGATCCAAACCCCCCAGCCAGAGTATCCCTGGTGTTCCTGCAGACAAACTCCTGAGTGATCTCAATCCAGTGGAGATTATGGGTTTGAATTGATGTAGAACAACTTCTGATGGGGTGTGCTGGCCAGTTGGAAGTTGTTTTCTTTGGTTTGTTTGTTGTTGGTTTTCTTGTGAAGATTTTTCTCAAAGCATTTAGTGCTGGTACCTTTTTGAGCTCCAAATTTGGATGAATAAATGTCCTGGTGAACAAACCCCAAATCTTTGCCAAACCACATCTTCTGGGAAGGAAAGGGGTCAGCCCCTGAGACAATCCCTAGGGAACTTTATGGGGACAAGTTGTACATGCTGGCATCCAGAGGCCCTTTTCTCTAATTTCCCTAAACTCAAAATCTCACAGAACCTTCCTCTGTGTCATGGGGCCTCTTTTTTTTAGTGTTGGGAGAGGATTTGAAAGTGGATAGGACTTTTCAGGGTCTCCCAGTCCCTCAGACATGAAGGCATAATGGTCTTCCTATGGGCCATGACTGGACTTTTCAGGGTGAAACTCTGGTGCATGACAGCCCAGGCTCTGTGGGGACGTGTGGCCATTTCCCTTCTTCCATGTGGCATAGTTTAGGGAGGGGAAAAAAGCAGCACAAAGGATTTGGAGAAGTTTTCAATGACTGAAGACCACACAGGTGAAGGGTAAGTGCCAGAGATGGAGTTCACAGAAAATAAAAGTTTTGTCTACGTGGCTTTTCCATGGGGCAGGGGAGCACCCAGAACAGCTGTTCCTGAGACAACATTGGGAATTTTCCTGGCTGAGGCAGCTTAAATCAGGAAGAAGACTCCTTGGGAAGACGGTCCAAAGCCTCTGGGCTTTTTTCACACTTAAAATGCCCAAACTAGGCTGATAAAAACTCACACAGAGCCATGGAGAGCACTGAGTATCACTCTCTGCTGGTTACACTGGTCAGACTCTTCATCTGGCACACAGGGCACAAAAATAAGGAGGGAAAACACATTAGAAATTAAAAAAAAAAAAAAAAGAAAAAAAAAGAAAGAAGAAGAAAGTGCCATGGGCACCATGCACCACCCACATGGAGAGCTCCAGATGTTCCCAGCACCAGCCCAGCAGCCACCAGCCCATTAGATGCTCATTAACAAGTGTAGACGTTGGCAGCAGCGAATTTGGGGGCCCACAAAAGTGCCCCCTCTTCCCTCCCCAGCCCTTGCTTTGAAGATCCCCAGCCTCCTGCTGACACACATCATGAGGAGAAGCCTCTAAGTGAGAAGTTCCTCAGCACCACCCAGTGCACTGAGGGTACAGCCTCTGAGGATGGATGGTATCCAAATGTTTGGCAGAAATTCCAACTTTCCTTACTTTTAGGCGTATCTGTGGCTTTTTGATACTGTAAACAACTGACATAGGCATGGAAGAATAGTGTATCTGAAACAGTTTATACAAAAGAATTCCATCTGTCAGTCTGTTTACAGTTCACATGTGAAAAGGCAAAAATCTTTAAAAGAAAAACCCTGAGGGGAAAAACATTTATATATATAAATATGTGTATATATACCCCATACATATATATAGATTATGCTACAAATAATTGTTGAAGTGGAACAGTATCAGTGTACATTTTATTTTTCTCTTGAATGCAGTATACTTTTTTTTTTTCTGGTGTAAATTAAATTTTCCCAGTTTGCTTTCTAACTTATTCAAAACAGCACAAAGAAAGTAGACTGGAATTAACAGGGTGGTTTGAACTTTTTTTTTTTTGCTTTTCCTTTTTTTTTTTTTTTTTTGCAACAAAACACTTTCCAGTCTTAAAGTTGTCCTAAAGCTTCTTGAAACTTCATGCACAAGATCATGGTGTTGCAGTAAAGAAGAAATACTGCTATTACACCCTTGAGAATAACCTTGAAACCCGGCTGCTGTGTTATCTGAAAGGGGATTTTAGAAATTGCTGTGAGAGCTTTAACTTCTGCTTGGACTGACACCAAGGAAAGCCAGAAACGATCCAGGTTTCATGTCTTTTCTCAAGGGAAGGAAAAATGCTGCATAATTATCCACCTCCCTCCTAAATGCCAGAAGGCAGAACTTTGGAGACAAACATGGCAAAGGCCTGATTTTGTAATATTTGTGCTGAGCTGAACCAAACCTGGATAATGCATAGGTGTCACACAGGTTACAGGCACAAGCAACCAGGGCTGGTTTTAGCTCTGTTTTCCCCCTCTTTGGATCAAATCCTGTGGGTGCAAACTGCATTAAAATAATTTGGTGTTCATGAGGGGTGAGGGATTTGTCCTGTACAGAATCACAGAATGCCCCTGAAGGGACCCACAGGGATCATTACCCACTGCTGGTGGCAGACACGTGCTGAGGACCAGGGCTTTTCTGGATACATCACCAGGGAGAATGTTTCAGGGACCAAACATGGGTTTTCCACCCCTGGAGCATGAATTTTCCATGGACGTATGTGACAGTTCCTTTGACATCATGCTCAGGGAAGCTGGGAAGGCTGTGGGAAAAGGGTATTCTCACAGGGACACCCCCAAGGGCAGGAGCAGCACCATTCCATGAGCACTGTGTTGATTCAAAATCCAGCAAAAGTTCAATCTTAAGCTCCTCTTACCCTCCTGGCCTTTCTGGCTTGGTTGCTGCACATCCCAGGCCCTGCTCTAATGGCCAGGGCTGTGTTTTGCTGTTTGTTTTTTGGAGCCCCACAGATGAAGCGAGATGGGTAACAACACAAATATTTACATGTGGCAACCGTTTGTTTTAATTGCATGGGATGAAATCAAGGTTTTCTGTTGCCCCTGCAGCAAGGGGAGGAAGTGGGGGGTGTTTTTATGGGCATTCCAGAGCCCAGCCAGCCTTGGGAGGTGAAGGAACAACGTTGCCCACCAGCTTGACCAAACATGTGCTCCTCATATTCCTCCACCATGAAACAGCTCTTTTTTATTGTGTCTTGGCAGGGCTATGAGCCTGCAGTCCTGGTACCATAACATCCCACTCCTGAGGAATTCCATGGGGCCAGATTCCGCCTGTTGTGTCTCCCAGGGAGCAGGAACAAGTGTGGAGCAGGAACACACCTGTGCCCACCCTCCTGCAGATGTTATGAGCTCTGGGAGACCCTCTCTCTGCTCCATCTCACACAGAGGGCAGCCCCAAAGAGCAGGAGAAATAATAAATACAACGGGGTTTCTAATGGGAGGTTGTTGCCAGTATGTTGAAGCATTATGGGGCAGCTGGGGCTGGTGTTGGCTGTGATTTTTCCCAGGAGATTTGCCCAAGCTGAAAACCCAGAGCAGAAAAGGGTCACCTTTTTGGAATGTCATGTTTGCCAAATCACCTCCTATCTCCTTACCTGAGCTGTGTGTGATCACAAAAAAACTGTTGCTAAGAAACAATGAAAAATTGAAGGAAAGATGCTGTTTTTTCAACATTAAGAAAGAAGAAAATAAAAAAAAATGCAAAACAACCAGCAACAAACATTTTTAGGGAAAAGGTCATCATAATTATGTTCCCACTGTTTGCCAGCCTGTGCCTTACTCTACAACCTATGAAGAGCTGTGTTGAAATGATATCTCAGAATCTTCAAGACCAAGAATATTTCTTAAAGGAAAAGGTATATTTCAGAAATATGTATATGTGTATTTTTATCTTCTTGTTTTGGAAGATGCTGTCACAGTCTCACAGTCTCTGGGGCCAGCACTGCTATGATGGGAGCAGCCAAAGGCAGGAAATAGAAATTAAACATAAACTGATATTTTCAATTTTTAGTAGTTTCACTTGGAGAGGTGAGAAAGTGGTTTTCCCCAGAGATACCCTTCCTGGGTAGAGCTACTGGAATAAGTTCAGCTTAATTTTAGGAGAAGCCTAGTCTTAGACTATGCTGTGCTGCCAGATGTGGATCCCAAATAACTTCCCTGCTGAGAAGCAGCTATGCTGCCATCCCTGAGGAGGCCTGGCCTGTGCCACCACCATGTCTGGACATTTGGTGGGTCAAATGGGTGCCTTTGTGCACAAAAGATCCACCAGACATTCCCGAGGCAACCTGACTTCACCCAAAGACCAGCTGGGAGCCAGTCTTGCTGCTCATTAGCGTGGCAGTTTTATTTGTAATTTAAATTTATTTGGCACTTGAAGGCTCAATTCCTTTTCTTTTGCCATCCAGCCCCTGCTTAAGGGTGTGTTCTGTGCAGCCATTCCTTTTTTTAATATGGTGTTCGGAGTTAGTGATTTATGGGTTGTTTATTTTGGCTTAAACAGGTACCCCAGAATTTCAAGGGCTTCATGGTACCTGTGTTTTAGGAAAAAGAAGATGGTGTGGGACCTCAGGTAGTACTGCAGGACAAGAGAGAGGGATATACCACCCATGGTATGGACACCCAGACAGATGCTGAGGCCATCCTGTGAAGTATTTTGGGTGTTTATGGCTCCTGTCTGGGACTAACAGAGAGCTTTGAAACACCATTTGGCATGAGGCAAAGCCAATGGATGAAGGTGTGTTTTTCCCTAGTCAGAATTCCCGTTGAAATGGGGGACAAAATCCCCAGAGAAAAAGAAGGCACAGACCCCCTAATCTTGGCCACGTGGGGATGTCACCATGTTGGTGGCTGTCATATAAAACTGTGGGGCACAAGCAAAGCTGGTAAAGAGACGTTGTTTCTTTTCCATGTGAATTTGAACTATATTATTTAACAGCACGGAGCAGCCTTGACCAAAGGCAGATAAAAAGTGTAGGTGAATTCACCTTGCCTTGTTTGCTGGCATCCTGGGATGGAGCCATCCCATAGAGCTGTAGGTATTTAAGTGAGACACAGGAGTCAGGAGTGTGGGATCCCTTCTGAATCAACACCAACACCTCAGACAGTTTGGAGTTCAAGTCTGAAACAGTCATATGGTTAGAAAATGAATAATTACCATGATCAGCCGGACTGTGCTGGCACATCCCTCCTCTTTCCATCAATGAAGGCACAAACCACCTGCCCAGGAGAAATAACACCAGGGGTCTCCTCCCAGTTTTCCAGCAGTGACACCATTTCCCTCCCAGCTCTCCCATCCTGCTTGTGGTTACAGCCAGGTGAGAGCAGCAGAAGGCCCATGAGTCCCCCAACCCCAGCTGGGGGTGACCCTTGGGCAGTCCTTGGACAGGGGACCGGTTGTTTATTGAGATGGCCCTACAGGGACAGAGAGCATGGCAGGCAAGGACCGGGTGGGAATGCCAAGGATGTGATGCCTTGGGAAGGCTGACCTAGAACAGAGGCTAGACAGAGTTAAAGAATAAAGTAGGGATTTATTAGAAGGCCTCCATGGACCCACCTTGGGCAGAACAAGAGCCCAGCCAGGGCTGCACCCAAGATGAACCAAAATGGTCCCAAGATGCACGAGCGCTCACGGGGTCTCACACTTTTATAAGTTTTGGTCCATTTGCAGATTGCAGTTCATAGTCCAATTCCAGCTGCAGCCCATGCAGTCCCATCCTTGTTTTTCTCTCTGCAGCCTAAGGTGTTTGTGCTCTTGGGCCTGAGATTTGGATCATTTGTCCTTGGTCCCAGCTAGAGCAGGAATTGTTTTGTCTCCCTGCTCTGTGCAGAGACCTCACCATCCCCTCATATGAAGCTCATACCCACACACCACAGCAGCACAGAATGTGAAAAATAAAAAAGCTAAACCTGAGGCATCAGATACTCAGCGTGGAGGCAGGAGCTCAGAGCCTTCAAATTTCCCTGCATAGCCGACATCCCCTCCCTCTTTGCTGTAGAGGAGCTTTGCCATCCTGGCTTGGGATGGCCGGACACAGTTGGGATGGCCGGACACACGCACGCCTTGGTGATCTCCACAAACACAGCCGGGCCATTACATCAGCCCTGGGTGGGGTGGCCCGGCTGGAATGGCCTCCAGACAGCGCAGGATGTGACCCGCTCCGCCAGTCCCGGCTCTGCATCCCGGGGTTGCACACAGACAGCTCCCGGCCTCCAGTCCCCCTCCCTCCCTCTCTTCTTTTAACCTCTTGTTTCTAAAGTGGTTTCTAAAATAAGCCCGAGTCTCGGCAGCTGCGAAAGGCGTTTGCTGTCAGAATTGGCCCCTGTGCAGACGGACTGGATACTGCAGGCGCTTGTTTTGCATTTTAAGCCTAAACATTTCCCCTCCCCTCCTCCTTCCCCTGCTTTTTGCAGTTCAGCTCTTAGTTTTTAATAGTCCTTGTCATGATGGAAAGTGCCAGACTCCAGCTGTTCTTCCCAAACCTCTGGGAGAGGCCTGGTTACATCTAGTTCTCATAAATCTTGAATCCAGTTCTAGCAAGTCTTTAAGCCTGACCACTACGCTGCCTGGGCAGTCTGTGATTGAAAACAGGAGCAGAGGAAGAAAAGAGGAAAGTGGGGAAATAGAGAAAAGACTTCACACTTGTAGTCTGTTTCAGGAAAAGCCACCAAAAGGCACAGCATGTAAGTCACACTGAGATGAGAGTCAGGGTGCTCTCTAGAGCCACCTTATAAACAACTTGTGGCATCAGAGAAAAGGGTGGTGGAGACAGATTGCTTGCAAAAACAAAGGCAGGATTCACCTGGCTTCCACAAAAAAGGGCTGGGAAAATATTCTTGGGTCAGAAACTTTGAGGGCCTGCATAAATGAGATGCAGAGTTCCTAAAGCTCTCTGAAGGATCTTTAACTGGGACAAACTGGTCTGGGCTCTCCACATCTGACTTATGTCTGTTGTGGATTTGGCCTTCAGGGTTGAAAAAGAGCAAAAGAGAAAAAGGAAAGAAAAGGAATATAAGAACACCCTCTCATTTAGGAAATAAGGTCAGTGTAAATCCGTCTTCCCCAGTGCTTGGTGACAGAGCTTAATCACACAGAGTATTGGCATCTCTGAGCTGGGTTATTCCTTAAGCTGAGAAGCCCTGGAGTCCTGTGGGATCCAGGCACTCACCATGCTCAGGGATGGGTTGGAGTAACCAGCATTGGTGGGGACCTTCCAAAGGTTCCTCTTCAGTTTGAAGAAGGAGCTTCTTAAATCTGTGGAGGGGATTATGTTTTAAATCCCTTCCTGGTGCTCTGGGAAGCTGTTCCAGGCCTCTTTGCTACAGATGTGTCAAGAGGCAAGGGACAATAAAAGTGTTGCTATGTGTCCTTCCCTCCCCATGGCATGGTAGCGGAAAAAAGGAACTCTTCATTTCTTGGGAATAAGATAGAAAATACCCAAGGACCACTTAGCATATAAAATATCCAGGACAGGGCTACACTGGATTTCATACAGTGGGAAGAATTGAAACTTTGTCTAAATTCATCATCATCATCATTAATGGCAACTTTTGGTGTTTGCATCCATATGTGAGACTGGGAACCATCACAGAGAGAACCACAAGGAAAAAAAAGTACAATAAACTGAACATAAACACACAGCCTTCAACTTTCTGTTAGTTGATACACAGGCATCACTTCCAGCAAGGAACAGAGAGATCAGCCAGTAGCATTGAAACAGGCACTTGTTTGGATCATGGAAAACCAGTAACTCAGGGGAAATGTGGAAGTCAAGTGCCCTGTGATGGATGGATGGGCAATGGCTTTTTAAGTATCTGCATTTCAAAGGAGCATAAAAACCAGATTCTGCAAGTGCAGCTTAACCTCACCTGACTCCAGGGACACCTTTCCACTGCCTCCAGTGGCTGTTGGATGGGGCCTGTCAGAGGCACAGGTTTCCACGGAGAAGCCATGCACTCAAGCAGCTACATATTTAAATACTCTAGATGAGCCTCCTTCCTGGATTTCCCAACATCTGTGCTTCCTCGCCTTGGAAGCCATCCCCCTCCTGGATCTGGACACTTGGAGTGTGCGGAAATGAGCGGGAGCAGCTGAGGACAGCAGTTGTGAGTGGAGCAGAGCTCTCCGCAGCGATACGGGGGAGCACCTGCGGGTGCTCTGCGAGAGCTGCAGCCCAAATTCCATTATCGCTGCCGCTGCGTTGGTTGGGGCATCCCTCCACAAGGCAGGAGAGATGCTGGGAGCCCACAGGATGAGGCAGAATGCTCTTCTTCTCTTGTCCCTTCTGTCTGCAGCCCGTGCCAGGGCTGTCTTGCCCTTTGTGGAAGAGCCAGGCTCATGCCAAAGGTGGTTTTGCTGCGTGGCTCATCTCTTACCACAGACACGTTTCCAGGGCTGTTATAAAGCTTATCTCCTCCTGTTATTTCCCAATATCAAATCACAGTAAGAAAACAGATTTCCCTTTGCTGAACACAGGTAGTATTACACTGGGGAGTGTTAATGGCTTAAGCAAAGATTTTTCCACCTACAGGCGAGTGACTGATAGTTTATCCATCTGCTGCATAAAACCAATGCTTAAATCCCAGCTTTAATGGGTCATATCACCTGTGGTTTCATAATAACTCTGGATTTTCCCCTGAAGGAAGATGCAAAATAATGAAAATTAGTACTTGGAAGTTAAAGGGATTTTTTTTCAGTTCAACAAACAACCGGGAGCCCATCACTTTTTCAAGTCAAATTGTCTTGAGTGATTTTGTCGTAGGTCAGAGGGAGGTCAGACAAGTTAGGTTTGGTCTTTTTCCTGCGTTGTCATCTCTCAGCAGGAGGAGGAAGTTCACCTCAGCAGGTGTCATAAACACCAATTTCCCAAAATTTCATAATCATTTAGATCTAATTACAAGACACACATGGTTTTTTACTTTCCCCAGGAAGACTTTGGGGAGTGTCCACCACTAAACCAAATAAGAAGGAATTTGCAGTGATTTTGCTGCAGTCAATGAGTTTGCATTTTTAATCCAGGAAATCCAGTTTAATTCCAGAAATTTATTTTTACTGGCTGTGTTGCTCCAGGTCAGTTCACTCACTGCAGCATCACAGAGACAGGGAAGGAGATTACTTTTGCATTTTTTTTCAGTGTGTCCATCAGGAAAAGACACACCAATAAACTGGGTTGTAGACAGTATGGACACTTGTGCTCCTGCCTCAATCTCTGCCTGCTACAACAGAAATTCCCCTGCTCAATAACAATTTGACCCAGATCTAAAAGGCTGAGAGAGACCTGAATGGTGCCAACTTTGAGTTCTCGGTTTGTTTTAAGAAGGTAAAGGGTGTCAGGAAGCCAAGAATTCTGTTTTCTCTGGAGGTCACCAAAAGTGCCATGAGTGATGGCAACAGGTATCTCATGGTAGACTCCTCATGACACTGCCTGAGCTGTTTATGGCCTTCAAGGGTGATTAAGACTGGGTCACTTACTTAAAAATCCCATTTTAGTTATTGGCTGGTGGTGTTTGTCCCTCTGCACTCCACCCTCCAGAGATGCAGCTCTGTGCTGATGCTGTCCCTCTGGAGGCCATGCTGTGGTGTTTGTCCTCATGGATCCCCACGGTCCCCCTCTGTTCTTCAGCCTGAGGGGACAATTCACTGCCTGCAACCCTCAGGTGGGTGCTGTGAGTAACTAAAGAGCAATTTGCCTTAATGGAGTGGTACAGGACAGGAACACCTGATTTACTTCATCTCTGGCACCATCATTTACTGCATCTCTGGCTGCCCCTTCTGAGGGAGCTAAGCCAGCACAGAGAGGGAACACTGCTAATGTGGACACTACAGTTATCCTTATCTCAGCTTTCTGTCTTTGCTGATCATTAAATTATCCCACAGCCCATCACAGACAGGCCTGCAACATCCACAGCTCTATTAATAAACCTCCTGCAGCAGTAAATCCCCGGGCCTGACTGTGGACTGTCAGTACTTCCTCTGATTTATTCCCCATTTAGCCACCATTTGCTTCAGGGATAAAATGGAGCAGCCGCCAGTTTTGCTCTCTCTGTGGCCCCTCAGTGACAGCAGTGACAGCCTCTGGGAGAAGGTGCTGAGGCCCCCATGGTTTGTGATCATTTGCCAGGAAAAAAAATAAATTAAAAAATCTTCATGTGGAGATGCCCACATGCAGACTCACATCTGTGGGCCCAGACCACCTGTCAGCCTAGAACTGTGGAAGAAATTTATTCCTGATCCTTTCTGAAGTTCCTGAAGTTTCTTTGCCACAAACGTGGCCAACACCACCATGAATTCGGGCAAGGCTGCTGCAAGCGTGGCCAGTGCTGCTGCAAACACGTCCATGAGGACATTCAGCAGTGCCACAGGGATGACCTCCATGGGCAGAGAGAGGCCAGGACAACTCTTTACCTGGGCATGTGCAGCTGGGCCTCCAGGGAAATCCAGGGAGCTTGCAGAGGAGCAGCTGAATATGAGCCCAGTGTGTGCCCAGGTGGGCAAGAAGGCCAATGGCCCCTGGCCTGGATCAGGAATGGTGTGGCAGCAGGAGCAGGGAGTGACTGTCCCCCGTGCTGGGCACTGCTGAGGCCACCACGTGCTGTGCCCAGCTCTGGGCTCCTCAGTTCAGGAAGGACATGGAGGGGCTGGCGCGTGTCCAGGGCAGGGAACGGAGCTGGGGAAGGGGCTGGAGCACCAGGAGAGGCTGAGGGAGCTGGAAAGGGGCTCAGCCTGGAGAAAAGGAGGCTCAGGGGGGACCTTGTGGCTCTGCAGAGCTCCTGCCAGGAGGGGACAGCCGGGGGGTCGGGCTGTGCTCCCAGGGAACAGGGACAGGACAAGGGAAAACAGACTCAAGTTGTCCTGGGGATGTTCAGGTTGGACATCAAGAAGAATTTTTTAATGGAAGGTGTTGTTAAGCATTGGAAGGAGCTGCCCAGGGAGGTGATGGAGTCTCCATCCCTGGAGGTATCCAAGCAATGCCTGGATGTGGCACTCAGTGCTCTGGGCTGGTGATGAGGCAGGAATCAGTCACAGACTGGAACTTGCTGATCCTGGAGGTCTTTTCCAATCTCAGTGATTCTGGGATTCTATGATTAAAGGAAAACCAAAGAGAATTTAAGGAGGGATGGTCCTGGCCAGGAGGTGACTCTATCCCAGAGCACCAGATGAGCATCCCGGGCGTCTGGGGCTTCCCAGGGGAAACTGAGGAGCAGGAGGCTGCTGACCTGTGCTCTGGGGACCTGACCATGGCAGGGCAGAATGGCCCCACTTTCTGCTGTTCACAACTGACTTGTCCCTGTGGGGGAAAGCTTAATTGCCTGTCTTGGCCTGGACAATACTTAAACTCATTTTCTGGACTCCAGAGGGATTGTGGTTGGCCTGTAACAGCCCCAAACACACTTTGATTCATTTTATTTCCTGGACTCCTAAAGGGATCCTTTTTTTTGGCCTGTTTTGGCCCCAAGCCCTGTTTGATTCACTTATTTCCTAGACTCCCAAGGGAGTGTGGTTGGCCTGCTTTGGCCCTGTCTTGCTGTCACTTTTCCATGCTGGTATGCAATGCATCTGCACGCTTTAGATTCCTCTACTGCTTGTGCTTTCGCTGTAGGCCAAGGCTGGATGTATTTTGCAATATTTCGGGAAATATAAATACATTTGATCTGTCTCCATGCAATCACCTTGCTGAGATTTTCCTGCAGCCTTTCACTGCCTTGTCTTTCCCACTATTGTTGCATGGTAAGAGGCACTGTGAGCTCAGCATGGCCAGGTGGATAGGGGATGTTCCCTTGGGATTTCCAGCAGGGAGCACCCCAAGAGAGAAAGGGAAGGACCCAAAGAGGAGGGAAGGTGGAGAAAAGCTACAATCTGCATGGTTACTGTCCCTATTAAAAATTATTTCATGGTTGTGTAACTTTGTCACTGAGCCTGCTAGCTGCTTTCCCACCACAAGGAAACCCCAGCTGTGAGGAGATGTCTCTGGTCATGCCAATCCAGGTACCACAGGTGACACACTGGGCAAGCCGAGGTGTGGGACTGGCTCTGTCATCACTCCATGGGTGACCTGATTGCACAGCCATCCCTCCAGAGCCATGAACTAAGGAGCTGCCACAGCTGGTGACCCCTGCTCAGCACACACAGAGCATAAGGCATAATCCCCAGCCCTGCTCTGGCACCCCTGACTGCCCTGTGTGACTTGTACAGCCCCTGAATGACCAGCAGAGACCCTGCTTGGTCTCTGTTGTGATGGAGCACAGATCCTTCCTCTCCACACAATCACAACTGAGAAGGAAGCTAAGATGCAGATGGCCTCCACTCCATGGAGAAAATGTGCATAGAAAAAGTCCTTCATGCTGTCTTTGAGGAAAAAAAAAAAAAAAAAAAAAAAAAGCTTTTTTCTGATGATTTTACTTGCCTCTACTGAAACAAGTTGAATGGTGACTTCCCAGTCCCAAACCAGTCTGACACTGGGAATAGTGGCAGAACAAGCTGAAGAGGTGATGGATATTGCTATTCTCCTCCCTCTCCTTGAGTACCTCTTGGACTTCTCCAGCCACCTCTCGATCTGTGTCTGTCACACTGAGCTCAGCCTGTACCAGTCTCCCTTATCCTGGCAGAAGGTGCTGCCAGCACACAGAATGTGAGCACTGGGAGAATAAACAGCTGGAGGTCTGGCTTCCCAGTTAGAGGCCCAGCTCTGCTTTGGCGAGCCTATCACAGTGTCCAACATTGACATCTGTAACTCTACAATAGCACTTTGCTCTTTGCTCCTGAAATTTCAAAGGAATTTGTCAGAATATTGATAGATTTGTTCCCCATAAAAGTCCTGAAGTGTAAAGCTGCCTGGGGCAGAGTCCCAGGCCAGACTCATGCCCTCCAGAGCACATGTGAGAATAAAGTCTTGCTTTCAGTAACAATATTGTCCCAGCACTGCAACAACAGACCTATTTTATTTCTTTTATAATTTACAAATATCACCACAGTGCAAACTCATTCCATATCCCACCAGAACAGCATTGCTTTCCATATAGACTGTCTGGAGATAAATGTTTCATCACAGAATTTATTGTTTACAGAGCTTACTCATTTACTGTGCAACTCCTTTTTATCAAGATCTCATTTCAGAGCCCAAGCAAGAAAGAAATCCAATAAATCCAAGAGCCTGTTAATGCTGTGAGGAGAAAGCAGCTCTTTACTGAGTGAGCAAGTTTCATTGTCCAATTGTCCCAGGAAATTTAAAGCAGAATGTGTTTTTGACAGCTTCGTTAATGGGACTTTTTTTTCCCCTTGCCAGAAATTCAGGCATAATTGAGACATAGTGTTGAACTTCAAATGTTTCCCTGAAACTGGAATAGAGGACTTGATGAAGCATGTAATATGGCATAACCTCCCAATTATTCACACGTTTAGATAACCATAATCACACAACGCCCATCACAGCCAGGAGGTTATTCCAGGCAGATATTGGCAGGGGCTAATGGACAGCACATTGCGAGGGCAAGGAGGCTTTGGGAGGAAACATTAATCAGAATTTGGTAGCAGAGTCATCAATCACAGCTTAACAAAGCTGTCACTCACCGCTGCAGTCCCGGGACCTCGATCAACTCAGAGTTCAACTCATCAGTGTCCAAGAGCAGAACTCAGCACGGGAGAATGGCATTGCCTCAGTGTGACTGTCCCCAGGACACCCAGCCCTTGGCAGCGTGGCTTCTCCAGGGAAGAAGCAACAGAAATCATCGCCAGGATTTGTAATAATTGGGCTGTGTATTTTTCAGTCAAACGACGTCGCTTTTGATTATCACTATTTGATGTTTTCTTGCTTTGGGTTTGAGAAATGCAACTGCATTCTGCAATTGGAGATTATTCCAACCAGGAGCTTTTCTAACTGCTTGCTGAGACACCCATAGCAAATTGTGACATGTGAGAAGTGTACAGCAGGAGCACAGCAAGCAGATGAGAGGCTGTGACTATTCCCATTTCCCAGGGACCGTTAGATCTTGTCTGGGATGCAGTGTCCAGGTTTGTGTCCCCAGCACAAGCAAAATGCCAATAAACTGGGCTGAGTTTAGCAGATGGCCACCATGATGGGCTGGATGGTCCTACAGGGAGGTGCAGAAGGATCAGATCTTGTTCAGCCTGGGAAGTGGAAGTTCATAAGGAGACTTAACGCCAGTCAGAAATTTGGAGTGTGAAAAACTGGAGGTTTTCTAAATCTGACTAAAAAAGCCCTGAGCAAAATGATCTGATTTCAATTCTGACCTTGAGTTCCAAACCTGCCAAGTCCATCCAGCATGAACAGTGTTGCATTTCCATGGCTGAAGGAAAAATTCTCTGTTCTCCACCCTTTCAGGAGGTGGAACATGCTTCAAGTGTTCAAATAGCAGCACAGAAGACTGAACTTTGGGATCAAGACATGCAACACCTTTTCCCAAGACCTGTCTGGGAGTTTGTACCATGTCTCATTTGTGGGTTCCAGAGCATCTGGGAGTGCTGTTGCCTTTGTCCAGGTACCTTCCCCAGATCTTCAGTCAAGTCCCTCATCCTAGATTAAGGCCAGCCAGCACTAGTCCTGACACTGCTCCTGCACAAAGGCAATTTTCCTGAAAGTGAATGTTTGCACTTCAGCTTTTGCAACAAACATTTTGTGCAGAGTCACAGAACTGCAGAATATTCTGATTTGGAAGGGACCCACAATTCATTGAGTCCAACTCTCAGCCCTGCAAAGGACACCCCAGGAGTCACCATGTGAGTCCACACAGCTTCTTTCCAAACAAGGCTTTCTTATCATCTGCTCTTCTGCTTTTAGGCCCTGCCTCTTGCACTGTTTTACCTAAGCCCACTCTCCTTTTTGCCACATTTTGTACTCACCATCCTGCCAATTTCAGTTGTTTTACCTCTGTCCAGGCCCTCCCCCAGGGCACAGCTGCAAAGCAGTGCAGGAGTGGGGCTTTTCTTTCATCCTCCAGAGATGCCTTCAGTCTGCACTCTGTGCATTAAAGGGCAGGAGGTGAGAGGTCTCTGAGTGCCTAAGGAATGAGGGAGCTGCTGCAAATGAGTTCCTGAAGACTCAAACTTTCTGTGCCCTCTGCACCGTCCTGTGTTGGCTGAGACACTGCTTTTTGACAGCACTGGAGCACATGGAAAGCTTGATCCACCCAACACATTATGCTGAAAAACTTCATGCTTTGGGTGCATAAAGTTTTCCACATAAACAGGTAGGAGTCTGGCGTGGCCAGCACGATTTGAGGCCAGTGCATGGTGTTTTTAACACTGTGTGGAAAACTTTTGGGTGCTGGCTGTCTTGTGAGGGGTCAAGTGAGTCATTATTTTCATTGGCTTTCCCCTGGCCAGGGTGTCCCTAAGAGGTTTGTACGAGGTTCCCCTTGCTCCTCTGGCAAAGCTGAGGAGCTCCCTCCTGATGCTGCAGTGCAAAGAGGATGAGGGACATTTCCAGGGGAGGGAGGGACTCCAGCAGTGCCAGTCTCCTCTGGAATGAAGGATCAGGAGCAGAAAGTTTCCCATCATGGTTGGTTTGGTCCACCACCAAATTGCCAAGATATGGTGTCACATATTTCTTAGAAACTGGGACCCTCAGTGGTACTTGAGTGGTTCTAAAAGAGGAACCCAAGATGATGGTGGGTCTGTACCTGTCCTGGCTGAAGGGTGGCTTTGAAGAAGTGAGGCATCATTGCTGACACATGATGGGAAGCAAAGAAACACCCTAGGATTTTTTCATATCCCACTTCAATCGTGTCTTGAGTGTCGCAGGGTGTCCTCCCCCAAAAGAAGGTATTCCCAAAATCTCCTGAGAGGAGGCTACACATTTTCCATTTTCTTTCAGGGTGGACTGGTAAGTTCAGGGCTTTCTCTGGCTGCTGTGTTGGTTTTGCTTGTCCCTGTCAGCCTGTGGTGAGAGGAAAGCTGCCTGAGGAACCCTGGAGACAGAGAGCCTGCAGTTGGTGGCATTGCCATGAGGAACTAACAATCTTTTTTGGCTGAGGTTTTGTGTTCAGGTAGAAGGGAAACAGTACATGAGATGGTCACATTTGGCTCCAGAAAAATGGAAGTACTTGAAGGCACTCCAGAGAGGAGCAATAACAGTATGGGAAAGGTGGAAAAACCCTGGGTCGTTTGCAAGTCCAAGTGCCTAAATCTCTCACTGGGGCTGCAGTGAGTGGTTTGAACGTGGCCCAAAGCCTGCTCTGTGCTGTGGTTGGACAGGAGCTGCCGGGATTCCGGCTGGATGTGGAGCTGTCCCGGTGGCCTGGAGCCAAGAGCCACTCAGTGTGCCCAGAGAAGGATGCAGTGAAGGCTTCCCAGCCTGGGGCTTGCCAGGTTGTGTGGCCAGCAGCATCCAAGGGAGGGACCTGGTCATGATCCCATTTGGTCTCCTTGAACCTCTGGTCCAAAGGGACAGATACCACTGGCAGCCAGGTCAAGTGGGGACAGCTTTTACCAGGAGCCAAAGTTCCTCCTTACACCTTCTTGAGTGGAAATGAGACTGTTCTCCCACCACACCCATGAGGGGAAGGGAGGGGACAGGGTGGGGAATCGTTATTTTAGTCATTAGCTGATGGGGAATTTACCAAGGAAGACTGACCTCAAAATCCCACGGTTTTCTCATTGTAGAAGTAGCCAGTGTGAGGAAAATGTCACGTACTCCAGGACTGGGACAGAGAGGAGAAATCCCTCTGCTTTGGAGATTCTGCCAGGATGAGCTCCCATGTCCCATAAACAGATTGTCTTCCCACTCTATGGACTTTTTTATTTTCTCATCACCTGCAGGCCTTGGCTGAATTCTGTTCCTATGGCTGATGGACCTAAATCATCTCTCTTGTGGAAAGAAACCAAACCTGGGCAGGAGACTTCATCACAGCCTCAGGGGAGCAAAAGGAGAGTGCTTGCAAACACGTTTTTTGGGGATTACCCCCTCCATTTCCTTAGCAACAATAAGCATTAGACCCTTTAACCTCAAATCTATGCTTGGAAGCAATGCTCATGTGTACTTTTGCTTAGAACTTTGGGCCTGAAGAATCTTCCACCCAAAGTGGTTTTTTGGTGTTTTACAGGTGGTGGCTGTGGGAAGCCATTTTGCTCATTGGGTGGCAGACTGGGGACACGTCCCATCCAACCTGCAGCACGAGCCACCAGTGCCCAAGACTCCTTCTGTTTGTTGATCCATCCCAGAGGAGCCGTGTGAGTGGTTCCTGCTCTGTTATTGTCCCAGGGCTCACCACGGAGTGTAACATTACATGAAACCTGGGCTGTTTATTTAAACAGAGAGGGTCCCACCAGGGTCACAAAGTGACGTCGCGTTTCCCACCCTCCTGACGGAGCTGTGGGGACACCAGAGGGATTGTGTTTGGGATGCTTTCATATCCCACACAGCAGGCAGAGAAGGAAAGCTGATTTAAAGGGGGTTATTTAGAAAGAACAAAGTCAAGCCATTCTTCTTACATCAGGTCCATCTTGGGAAAACGACTCCTGATGGTATAAGCTGCAGATCAAGGCACTTAGATGGAGAGAGTGTGAAAAGCTATTAAAACAAACCCTTTCCAAAACTGTCATAAAATAGTAATAAAAAGCCTTTGGCCAACATTCTAGCTGATACACTGATCTAGAGTCTTGGAGATCATATGTACAAGCTGATTTACCCCAAAGGAAGGTCTGCTCCATCTGCTGCCCTCAGCATTAAATGATGAATTTCCTTTCCCAAAGCACCCTCAGAGGAAGCCTTGAGCTACGCAAGACACATAAAAAGGGGGCCAAACATGGATCATAGATTCATTTGGCTTGGAAAAGGGCCTTTAAGGTCACTGACTCCAATGAGTTAAAGCAGCACTTCCAATCCTGCCACTAAACCATGCCAGTAACCAGGTCTTGCATGGAAAGCTGTGATCCCAAAGCAGAGCATTTGCCCTCAGAATTAGATGGTGGAGATTCACTGGGGTGTCCCCATCTCAGGGCAGGGCTGTGTCCCAGTGACAGAGACACTCCAGCTCCTCCTTGGGTGGCCCACACCTGTGTCCTGTCACACTCCATGTGACGTGGAAGACTCCATGGTACATGGAAGACGTCCCAAGAGATGCCATCAAAAAAGGCATTGAAAAAAGTATTGGCTGTGAGGGTGGGGAGGCCCTGGCACAGGGTGCCCAGAGAAGCTGTGTCTGCCCCATCCCTGGAAGCGTCCAAGGCCATGTTGGATGAGGCTTGGAGCAATCTGGGATAATGAAAGTTCTCCCTGCCCATGGCAGGGGGTTCGAATTAGGTGACGTCTAAGGTCCCTTCCAAACCAAACCATTCCATGATTTTGCGTGTGCAAGAGAAGTTCATCAGCAGGTGGCCACAGGCTAGACCTTGAGCAGGATCCTATATCAGGCTCTGCCGTGGGTGTGCTTGAGCTTGGATGTGATGACTCCTGGTCCCTGTGTCTCCCTCACCCCTTGCCCTGCCGTGGATGTTTTTGGAGCAGCCTTTCCCTGGCTGGCTGTTTGTACAGTGACTTGCATAACTAGAGCATGATGATTTTAGCTCGGGGCTCTGGGTCCCATGATACAGAATGGGATAATTGAATGCAGCAAGTGCTGTGACAGAAACCAAACAGGAGTGTAAAAAGGAGAGCTCCCTGTTCAAGGGAAGGGAGGAAAAGCCTTCTGATTTTCTTGTCATGAAGTTTGTCCTGGGTTTGCATGGAGGAAAGGCAGGGAAGGGGGACCTGTCAGCAGAGGTTGCATTACTGGCTCATGCAGGGAGGGGAGAACTCTGTGCTTTGTGTGTGTGTCTGGGTTCAACAAGCAAATAAAGCAAAGATTTCTTTAAAGATACCAAGCCCAAGCACACCACAGCTGGGAAGCACACATGAGCAATAGCTTTCACATGCTAACAAATAAAAGAGCCTTGCAAAACAGATGCTGAGGTTTGTGGGGCTGGCACAGGCTCGCTGCTGGCAGGGAGTTAACTCACAGAAAGCTGAAAGATTCAGCGATGGAAGAGTATCCAGAGACTGTTTGTTCATAAACACAGCTGAGGGCCAGCAACCTGCTTTATCCCCTGCCCGAGCTGCACTGCCCCAGTCATTCCTTGCAGGGTTCCTGCAGGAGAGAAGGCAGATATGCAATTCTTCTGCAGCCCACGCTCTAGAGAAATAATTAAACAGTTTTTCTTAACCTCTTGAACTTTTCATTTATTATTGCCATCCATTATGTCTACCTTCTCAAATAGCAGGATCCTGAAAGCCAGCTCCAGGGGTCAAGGGTTTATTGTTTAATGGAGATAGAACATTCTGTAAATTGCACAAAGTCACAATGTTTAGAAGAGAAGCTTCTGGTGTACTGAATCTTTTCAATTTAACAAACAGTGAGCTTTGACATATGTTCTTCCTCCATAGCAGGAAATTTGGGATAAGTGCAGTACTGGCATGGACATGTTACCAAATCCTTCCTGTAAACCAAATGACATCTGCATTCAAATAAAAACATTCCTTGCACCAAATACCAGGAAATACTAAAAGTATCACTATTCTTCTAAGGTCATGCTAAAATGAAGTTTTTGGCTTTCAGAACACAAAGTAAGTTTGTACAGGGCCAAGACGTTTTGTTCAACACACATTTGCTGTTACAAATCCCAAGAGACATCCTTCTGGGTCAAATATGTGCATGTGTCTGTAGAATTTTGCAAGCATTTAATCTTCTTCATATGAAAAAAGAATAAATATTTTAGGAGTGTGGACTTACATTAACAAATATTGCTGTTGCCTTTGTTTTTACTAGTGCTCTGCTTTTCAAAGGCCGAAAAAAGATTTGCTTAAAACAAAGCAAGCATCCTCAAAATGCACCATGCCAAAATAATCAAGGGAATAAATACCTGGGATTTACAAAATATGAATATTCTTCAGTAAATAAACTGAGGCAAGAGCAGGCAGGGAGAGGAGGCTGCTGCAGTGATGGGGAGGGAGTGCTGAGTGTAAACACTTCCATCTCATAGATGGCAAATCAAGAACATTTAAAGAAAATAAATGTATGCAGAGCAGATTCTTCCTTCTCATGTTACTTTCAGGGGATTTTACTGCTGATAGTTAATGCCACATAAAACCTTTGGAATATTGTGCCAGCAGATGAAAAACTACAATGGCAGAAAGAGTTTCCCATGGATAATTAGCATAAATATCTGCTTAAAGCTGAGTAATTTGTTCACTGTGCGGGATGTACCTCAGCAGTTTTATGAGCAAAAAAACACAGGGAATGTTTTGAATGACTTACATTTGAAACAGAGCAGGCAGTTACCAGGGACTGTTCAGAGACTACCACACAAAAAAAGTCTGCTCTGAGTGAATGAATGCCCATTCCCACCAAGCTCAGGGCCAGACATCCCTAGGAGGCTTCACCCAGACACATCCCTGCAGCTTCCCACTCAAAGGAACATTTTCGTTTAATGGGAGGACCAGAGGATCCAGATTTTGGAAATGGAAAAGAAAAAAAAAAAAAAAAAGAGAGAGAGAGAATGAGAGGAAAAAAATGAAAATGGAGGGGGAAAAATAAAATAAAAATCAGCATTTTCCAATGTACCATTAAAAAAAAAGAAAATAAAAGGACTGTTTCCAAATGGTGATCTTTTCCAAAAGGTCATTTGGAAAAAAGGTAATTTTTCATCTTTTACCAGATGCTTTGTTTGACAAGTGTGGCTTGAGGAAGCTGTTGGGAAGGTGGCACTGGCTCAGGGGAAGGTCCAGCAGTGTCCCCAGGTGTTGGTCACTCCCACCTCCAGCACTCCTTCAGGCTTCCTCAGAGCACCCCTCTTCGTCAGGGCCAGAAGCTGGAGGTTGTATGGTCTGTGTTTCCATTGGCATCTCCAACATCCCCTGCTCCTGCCAAGGGAGGCAAAAGAGAGAGTGAAAGGAGCAAAAATACTCCATGGGAACAACCTGAAGGGGAGGTGGTGAATGGTCCTGTAAACCTGTCTAAGACCTGAAAAAGACTCTGAAAAGGATCTGGTAATTAAATGGTGAGTGGGAGAAAACCCAGCCTTGCAGCCCACGGGACACTCCAGCTGAAAAGACACAAATATTCAGATTTTAAAGGTGACCCCAACCCTCTAAGGCTGCTCATTTCAGCAGATTCCCCACCTGGCCTTTAATTTGCCTGTGATGCTCCCAGGTTCAGCTGTGCTTTCTCTGAGTGATATCCCTGGCCTGGAATATCCCTGAAAGGGCATAAGCAATTCCACAACATCCAGAGAGAGCTGAAAGAATAAAAAATGAATATACCCTTGCCTCATACACCATTCACCGACTGGCACTGGCCCCAGATGCTGCTGAACTCACCAGGACCTTTATTTTCTTCTGATACCTGTGCAAGGCTGGGCTGTAATCCTTGTGGTTTCCATGCTGGACCCTATGGCAAGACCTGAGGGAGGGGAACTGTATGTGATCAAATGGGAAAAAAACCCACTTCTGATCTCAAGGTTGTATATTTCCTTTACCTTTATTTAATTATTATTTTTTAAATAGTTGTAATCCAAGCAGAGGGAAAGGAAACTAGAAATGCTCAATGTAGGCAGTAACACTGGTCTCTTCACTGCTGATTTAGAGTTATCCATTAATCTTTTGGAGAAAATTGATAAGGATGTTGGATCTGATCAAAATAGGGCCAGGTGGGGAACCCTCAAGGAGGGATCAGAGCTCAGCAGTGTTGCTCAGCTGGCTGCAAATCCCCTCAGGGCCCCAGTCCACCCAGACAAGGATCCCAGCTCCTGGCTGGTTTTGCTCCATTTGTTATCCCAACAAAAGTCTCCCTCTAGCTTGGATGCAGCAAAAGGTGTTGCTGGAAGCCTGGGCTGGTCCCACACAGTTGCCCACGTGTTTCAGCCCCGATGGAGCAGCTCAGCTTCCCGGGAAACCCCCATCCAGGATGCAATCCTGAGGCGCTGCTGGAGGCAATCATCCCCCTGCTGAGCTAAACCCCAGCCCTGGGCTGCAGCTTTCCTTCCAAGTGAGAGTTGGAGCTGCTATTCCGACCTTATATTTAGAAAAATGTGGGAAAAGAACTAGATCCATTTCAGGGTTTGTATTTTTGTTGGCAGGATATCTGGTATCATTATGGAGAGCAAACCCAGGGTTTTTCTTTTCTTTTCTTTTTTTTTCTTTTCTTTTAATTTTTTTTTTCAAAGTATGCATTTTCTTGCCAGAATCATATAGAAGAAGTGGGATCTGATGAGGGGAATTTGTGGCTGAGAAGCCTGAGGGAGCAGCAAAATCATTTCATCATCACATCTTTTGCATGCACAGATGTGTGGGTCTGGGAGCACTCCAGAGGTCTCCTTCTCCATCCTCCTGCCCCATGGCAGAACCAGCTCAGCCTGGTGATGGAGACACCACATCCTCCCCAGGTACTCCCATCCTGACTTTTTTATCCTGCCTGTTAGAAAGTTCCTTGGGTTTGTGGCAAGATACCTCCAGGATGGTTTATTCTGTCAACAATGGATGCAGGGACAGATTATTCCCTCCTTTTGCTGCCATGTGTGACCCCAGGCAGATGAAGAGCATGGTAGGGAACTCCTGGAGGGTTTGCAGAGCAAACCAGACCTGCCTGAACACTCTGAGAGGGACAGTGAGGTGTGATTCATTCTGAGGGCTGATTTTTGAAGCAGTCTGGTGTTTTATACATTCTCAGCAGAGCAGGGGATGTCACCAACAGCACATTTAAGGACAAACCCCTGGCAGGCGCTCTGACACACGTCCTCTGGCAGACACACTTGCGTGTCACTCTTGAGGAGCCTGCAGGACATCTGCTCTGCCAGAAGCCGTGGCAGGGCTCTGGCAGATGGGTCAGCGGACGGCGGGGATGGAAAAACACGGCGATCCCGAGAAAACGACACCCGCCCTTTTCCTCTCTTAAAGAATGCACAAAATCACCACCAAAATATTGGACCATGGGCTTAAAAAGCAGACAGGGAACCTCTGGGAAAAGCCTCCAGCAACAGGGACACGTCATGTGCTGCCTGCTCAGCTGTCAAGTTAAGGACTTGTCCTGCTATCGCTCAGTCCTCAGAAGGTCAACGATTGGCTTTGCTTATCTCCCCAAAGCACTTTACTCTGGTTAATTGGCACCCCTGGTGACAGGGTGGATTGATGGGCTCCCATCAGGTCTTGCACAGCCATCCTGGCAGGACAAAGCTTCTCCTCACCCCTGCCTACTCATGTTTTATGGTGTTTCCCAAGGAAGCAACGGGAAGGACTCACTCATGGGGAATGGATGTATGGAATGGCACTGATGTCAAGGCCAAATCCTGTGAGAGGAGGGTGGGAGAGCACCCTGGAGTTTCTCTGTTCATTTGTCCATCCCTGGATGCCACTGTGCTGCCTGGAGATTGGACTCACTGCCTCGTCCTGGCCCTGTAACACTGTGACAGCACCAGAACAGAAATTGTTCCTTTTACGCAGCACTTGAAGGCAGCTCATGTGCCTCCATGGGGTACTTCTCTGTGGAGCACAGATGGATTGAGTGTCCTCTAGGATGATCAAGGCCATATCTCCAGGCCTGATGCCTTTCTCCTGCAATGTGGAGATATTGGGACCAGAAGGAGGCATAAAAGCAGTGTCTCCAAACCTCACTTCTCTACTTGCATCTCCTTTTGTGCTGAAGGAAAGGCTCCTCTGGACACTCTCCCTCTCCAGAGAAAGCCTCTTTCTACTGGTGATCCCTGAAAAGAACCAGGTGTTACCTTTTAGTTCCCTATTGGCTCTAATTTTCTTTCCTCCCTTGATCCGAACTTTACTTTAAAAAGTTTAGAAGTTTTATTTAGCTTCTCTTGGATGTTTCTTGGGGAAAGTTCATCTATTTCTACTCCCCTTTTGATTTCCCAAGGCTCATGTCCAATGGCATGGCAGGAGGAAAACAAGCCTTAACCCCTCCCAGAGCTGGGGGCAGGTTCTGCAGGAGAGATTTGGTGAGTAAAATTGCTGTGCTGTGCTATTCTATCACTCCATTGGGGTGGGCAATCCCAACAGCCTCAAGGGCTCTTCTTTGCCCTCTGAAAGCCAAACTTCCAATGTCTGCCCAAAGCTTTCCCTTGTTTTCACAAACATCTTCACTTTTGCACTCTCAGAATCTGTTTTCTGGGTAGGGCTGTAATTTGTACCCACTTGGCAAGAGTTCCTCAGACTTGGGACAAATCCCACATGTATCCAGCTCTTCCATGCTCATTCTGGCTTGCAGAGCCATCATTCCATGCCTGAGCCCTGATATCCTCAGCTCACAGCTCACACGTGGTGTTGGTGACCAGGATCCACCATCTGTGCCGGCAGAGTGCCGCAAAGACAGAGTCAGAACCTTGTTTTAAGCAAACAGAAATGTGCAGGACATACCAGACTCCTCGCTGGAAATCAGAGCCATATTCTTCAAAACTCTGACCCTTTGTTCAGACGCCCTTTGGAGACCTCCCGCAAATACCTCACTTGGACTTCCAGATGCAAGAAATTAATTTTATTTTTTTAATTCTGTGCCACAAATCCTTAATTTTGGAATGTGCACTTTTCCTGTGCGGTCCCTGGCTCCTAGAGACTACAAATACATGTGAAATTGCAACAGACGTTGATAACAAAAGTTTGAGGGTAACCCAACAGCTTTTCAAAGCCTTCTCTAGATAATTTATCCTAGACTGGCGAGTAGCCACAAGCTCCTTGGTGGGGAAGGAGGCTGCTTTTGATTTAGCTGATGTTTAGGTGTGAATGAGGAGGAGAGATATACGATTAATCACTGGAAGCAGGGAGATGGTATTATTTTGAGTCATACTTGACAAGTTTTCTAGGAATGCTGAACTCAAGTAGAAGTGCATGGTGGACCCAGCTGTTCAAACAGTGTGATTAATTAAACTGATTCCATGTGAAAAACAACACTGACTCTCGCTCTCAAATTGCAAATCATTTTCAATATATTGGGGAAGGGCCAGCCGGGGTTTTTATTAATTGCTCTGGAGGTGATGAATCAGGGTTGTCTACAGAGACCCACACAGGCGCACATTCCTGAGGACGTACGTGATGGTGGGCTGGTTTCTCGGCTGCTTGGAGCAGCAAGAGTTGCTTTCCCGGAGATGCTGCCACTTGCACATGAGGCAGGGATGAATCCCTGGGGTGCACAAGTTTGGATGAGCCTTCCCCTCCCAACCCTGCTCTGAGAGAGTTGCAAAACTGCATTGGAGCCGGCGCTTGTGCTTCGACCAGCGCTAATAATAAACCCTCCTCTCCCCTCGTTCACCTGCCAAACCACGGCTCTCTCAAAATATCAGCACGCTGAGAGCGGGCCGTGCACTGTATGATTTGCCCAAGACCACACAGGAAGCCTGTGGCCAAGCTGGAAATTGAGCCCAAAGGCTCCCAGCTCCAGGACTGGGGCTTGGCTGCCCATCCTGAGACCCTTCCCCATGCAGTGCTGGGGCAGCGCAGAGAGATGGGTTGGACAAAAGCACCTTGCCTGCACATATTTAAACCCAGCCTGGTGTTGGGATGCCCTTGCAGCAGGTGCTCAGTGGGATTTATGCACCCCAGGTGAGCGCGCCGGGGACTCGGCCCCATGAAAAGGTCCGGAAAAATCCTGCCCTGCAGTGGAGACTTTTGATTTATATTTTCTCCGCCAGCTTGTCTGTTTTACTCATGCTGCTGACAAGGAGAGGGATATTTGATCCGTGCTGAGGGGCAGATGTTGAGCACCGCGGAGCAGGAGGAAGGGCTGCTCCTCAGGTGTAAACCTTCTGATGGCCGTAAAACGACTTACAGGGGGGTGGGAGGGAAAGAAATAGATTAATCTGCCTGGTGCTCACAGATGTGGAAAAATACCCTTGAAGCAGCTCGGCTGGATGTTTGTCACCGCAGCTGCCACAGAGGGAGAGTGACAGCCCAGCAGCAAGTGCACCTTTCAACTCCACCAAATCCCGCAGGGCACCCCCGATACCAGGCAGTGACCCTGTGCTAACTGGTTTCAAATGTAACGTTTGAAATACCTCGCAAATACACATCTGAGCCAGGGTTTCCACCCTGAGCCTGGTGGGGAGGCTCTGAAAGCTTATTGCAAGCACCTGTCTGGTCTTCAGAAGCATTGATCTCCTACTGAGGTCAACAAGAGGAATTAGAGGGGCTGGTGGTTGCCGCTCTTTCTGCGAAGCCCTGATCGCGATCCCAAAATTCGCTACCCAGCGAGCCCTGTTCTGACCCCTCGTGTTTGATCCCAGCAGGAGAAGTCATGTGCATTGAGATGTGTCCCAGACACCTCACGTTGGTGGAGCCCATGTGGCTCCAACCAGCCTTCCTCAGGGGCACGGCAGCTGGCTGATTCCTGGAAAATGTTGCTTTGTCCACCCTCTTCAGACCTTGCAGGCTGCTGTTTCTCCAAAACAGCTGAGTGATAGTTAAAAAATGCTTGCCCTCTTTCCCCTCTCTCTGAAAGGAATGGGAGTCTCTACGGACCCATTTATATTGCTGGCTCAACTGAAGTTAATAGGAATATTCCCCTTCTCCTCCACAGGGGCCACATTTTTCCCTCGGGAGATCTGCAGGGCCATTTACTAATTTCACAGACATCTCAGCAATTCCCCCTTGTCAACCTGAGCTTCTTAGAAATGGAGAATGTGATCCCCCTCTGTCTCTGGGTGATTGTGACGCCCTTGCCTTCATGCTCGTGCTGCTCCAAACAACACATTTTCTGAGCACACTGTGTTTGTCTGAAAATACACCAGGAGGGCTGCCCAATTTGGAAATGACTTGAATTACAAAAAAAGCACAGCTGTCTTTAACAGCTCTCGAAGCTCATGCAACTAGTCTGCAATTTATTGACTAGGATTAGATGCTTATTGTCTATGACACTTTAAATACCATTACATTGAAGTTTATACAAGAAAGTCCAAGTTTTCAAACTGGAATCTTAGCAATAACAGCTGGACCATTTGTTTATATGATAGGCAGAAAAGAATGACTTCTGTAATCTGTGTATTTGGCTTTAGGATTTTCTACAACATGGGGAGACAGAAACCTACCCCATCCCTAATTGAGGATTGTGAGACAGAGCTGAGCAGCACTGGCTAATTTGTCCCTGATGTTGAGACTGCAGCCAAAGCTGGGGTTGAGTCCTTCCCTCACACCTGACGGAGAAGCACTTGAAACCCTCTAGCCCACCTCTGACAGGCAGGGCTAAGTCTCCCTTCTCTCTCCCCCAAGGCTGCTCACATTCCGCATTTTGTTTCTAGCATGAAAGACTTTGTTTTAAATCATAATAGTAACCAGGCTGTAATCACATTATAGCACACATGGAGAACTCGCAAAAAGTCATGTGCTTTGGATTTGACATTCTGATTTATGGTTGTGCGCTCCAGTTACACAGCTGCAATCTCATTTTCGACAAAGATGTTTTCTATTTTTCTATTACTTTGCTTCACCCTGTCTTTATGTTGAAGAAAATGAAAGCCACCAGGTGAAGCCGGCACAAGAGGACAAATGTTTGCATGTTCTGGATCAAAACCATGATCAAATATTTTATGCTCTCCTTTCATAAACAGCTTTCTACGGGCACATGTGGAGGGGGTGTAGATTCTTCATTTTGAGCCATTTGAAGTTTAAAAAAAAAAAAAATTCCAGACTTTTATTTATTCAGAAACTAGATCAGCCTATGAAATTCACATCCCAGCCACTTGATCACAGTGACTTCACCAAAGAGGGAAGAGGTTGCAGAATTATTCCTCAGACTGTTGAACAGCCTCTCTGCTTGCCGGGACCCAAAGCTGCTCCTTGAGTAAATTTTACTCCTGAGCAAAGCCCAGCAGAGGTGGCAAAGCCTTTCCCTACTCAGTTAATTGTAGATTGCCGTCATCAGCCCTTCCCTCTGTCAGTAACCCGTTGGCTTTGCATTCCTAGGAAGAGTAGCAGCATTCCAGCTTAATTAAAAAAGTGAGCACTTTTGCAGTAAATTGCATTAACGTTGGAAAGGGGCCAGAGCTTATGTTTTACATGAACCTCTCTTGTCTAGAGCGGAGTAAAGAAAAGAAAATGTCATCAACATTCTTTTCACAATTTAAACACTGATGATCTATCTTTAGGGCCAGTGCTGGCTGAGCATTACAGAGAGCATAAAACCACCAGTGAGTCCCTCACCAGGGGTAAATTACGCGTTGCAAACTCATAAACCTTCAAGTGTGGCGTAAAATTTTACTCAGGCCATCATTTTCAGTATGGCTTAGGAAGGGCCTGGATGGAAAACATATTTCTGGTGGTTCTAGAGCATGTGTTAAGGAGCTGGAAACAAACACTAGTGGAGCTTCCTTGGGTCAGGCATTGACCATGAGTCCTCACTGCAGTAAGGCTTTGACTGTAGACCCCCTGGGCCAAGCAGCCCCTTGATCTCAACAATAAGTTATTTTATCTACTCTATAGATTCTATAGGCTCTAAATGAGGGAAGTTTCTGTCTTCAGGACCATGCTACTCTAAGTTAACAACTAAACACTGAGCTGGGACTCAGTAGAGTTGAGCCTTGAAATGGAGAGCCAGGCTGTTGAAAATGCCCCATGGAAGGAAAACTCTAGAAATTCTGTGTATATCAAGGTGACCAGAATTTTTTAAAGTCAGTTTTTTTTTTTTTCCCCAGGCTAGAAATTCCCAAATATTAGGGACTCAGTTCAACCACATCCTTCAGCTGCTTCTGAAGGGACAAGTATCAGTGAAACTGAGATGAGACACTGCCCTGAGCCACAGTCTGAAAGGGACCTTGGTGACAATATCTGCTGCTCAGCTTTCCACCAGCAATAACTCATTTCTAGGGATAAGCTAGTTCAGTGCTGGACATACTGGGTGGCAACAAAATGAAGAGTTCAAGAACTTTGCGTTTTTCAGGTGAAAACTACAGAGCGGAAACTTTCCCTCTTGCTCCACAGAACTTTGATGGGGGAAAAAATCCATAATTTGAGAAAAGGAGAGTAATTTGTTTACCACTATTGGCTAAATCCTGATATTCTGGCTGTGCTGATAAGATTGATCTGTTGATCAAAATACCAGGTCTGAATGTTCCATAAATGGGCAGGGACACACTGGAGTGCAAGATCTGCTGCCCCTGAGCCAAGCAGAGCAGGAGAACACGAGTATTTCTTTTTACAGAGAGGTGAGATAGTCCCAGAGGATCTCTGGGTTACTGTCAGGGTTGGTCCCTCAGCAGAGTAAAGAGCAGAACATGTGAGTGGGACTCTATAACTCTGCAAGAGGGGGTTCCTGGCTGTTCATGTCCCATTCCCAGCTCCATTCCTGTCCCACAGATCCTGAGATGGACGGAGTAGAACTGAGCAGAACGACTCAAGCAGAAATCCACAGCAGTTCCTTCTCCTGCGCTCACCCTCCATTTCCATCCCTGGCTCAGCCAGTCAAAATATTTTTGACCAAGAGGTTTTCCACTGGAAAATGCTGTTCCTTTCCTTCTGAAATCAAGCAGGAACTTGTTCAAATGTCAATGACACTCTTTGGTCGGGAAAAAGTCAAAACATTGCATTTTGATAGAGTAGTTTGAATCTGTGACATTTTGACTTTTCTATCATAATACAATCCTGTTCTATTAGAGCAGATTATGTAGTTCTACATGTTCAGCTACACTTAACAGTTGATACAATGTAAAAGTCAAAACAAATTACCTCCTTCAACACAGTCTAACAAAACATCCCAATCCCCTTTCAGTTTTTTTTATCCTGGAGGCAATTGTGACTTTTAGCTTATAATTCTAAATGGGAATGATTCTCATTTTACAAAACAATGGAAGGCCTGGCAGAATAGAAACTCCTGCTCCTGGCCAGTATTGAACTTATGCCTGGTGGTTGGTACTCCAGAATAATCTTTTAAAACTCATTAAGTGGTGGAATTAATTAAGGAGTGTCACCACAGCACTCACAGACACCTGTCCATCTGCCCTGGAAGACACTTGATCAACTTTAGAAGTGTTATCTTTTAATTTTGTTGCCAAAGCCATGGGTACCTTCACCTGAGCAATTCTTCCCAAGATTTTCTTTATTTGGGAAGGAAAAAAGATCACCTTTCACCTGGGATTTTCCTGGCAAAATGTGGGCATTTACTTTAGTTTGAGGTGGATGGATATTCCCATGGCCATCCATGTGCTCTAAACCCCATATGGATCAGACGTCTGTTGCCTGTAGAGGAATGTAGGGTGGGTAGCTCAGATGGAGACTTTGATTTGTTGAACTATCAGGTGAACTCTGTCCCTGGTGCCTCCAGTAAACACATATTTTATTTTCTCTCCATGATATCTCTGGTTAGTGCCATTGGGAAATCTCTTACCATGTGCTCCTTAGGGCTGGCCAAAGCTGGAGTGTCTTGGAGGACTCATACAGCTGCAGATTAACAAGAAAGAAAAATTTGGAAGTAATTTCAAAACAATTCCCCCTCCATGCTGGCTTTTTTTTATTTGTTTGTTTGGTTGGTTTGGTTTTGGTTTTGGGGTATTTTTGGTGATAAACATTTCCCTTGAGAATTTTTTTTTTTTTAACAGTAAAATTCTGAGTACTATTGAAGTTCAAAGTTGCCTTTGTCTGGTGTGGTGCACTTAACGATTTCCCTTCACCAGAAAGGCCTTGTTTCTACAACAAAATTCCTGAGAAAAAAATTTTCTAACATCACTGAGACATCTCTGAAGCTCTACCATTTTTCCACAAACTATGTAAACAAAATCATGAGCTGAAATGATGTTTGTAATTCTCCATGTCACAGACAGCTGTTCAGCCATGCACTTGCTAAAGACAGGATTCCAAGCACATGATAATTGAGGGAAAAAAAAAAAAAGTTAAAAAAACAAACCCAAAAACTTCTGTGCATTTTTGAGGGAAAAAATGTTTGTGGAAAAATGGCTAAAATTAATTGCCAGGAAAACGGGCCCAACCAGCCCTTGCAAAGTGAAAACATTTGGGGTATTTTGCACAAAACCATCTTCCCTCTTCCTTTGCCAGGGGTCGGTGCAGGTGCAGGGGGATTTGTGTGGGAAGAGGTGACTCATGGTTCCCTTGGGAAAATGAGGAGATCCAGCGCCGTGCCCTGCAGGTGGGTGGGACATTGGGGTCAGGCCCTGTGCAGATGGTGGAACAGGATCTGGGAGGCCGTGCCAGGCCATGCCAGGCCATGCCAGGCCCCACCAGGCTGTACCAGGCCATACCAGGCCACACTAGGCCACACCAGGCTGTACCAGGCCACACTAGGCCACACCAGGCCCCACCAGGCCCCACCAGGCCATACCAGGCCACACCAGGCCACACCAGGCCACACCAGGCTGTACCAGGCCATACCAGGCCACAGGAGGCCATACCAGGCCATACCAGGCCATAACAGGCCACTCCAGGCCATGCCAGGCCACGCCAGGCAGTTCCATTCACCCTCACCAGCGATGGATGGCTCCGGCCTCCTCAGGAAGGCTGAAATGTGCCACATGCTCCTGGAGAGTGCCAAGGCTCCCTTAAGCACCTTCACCTGCTCCAGCATTATTTTATTTCCCATTAGCTGGTGCAAAGCCATGGAGAAAAGAGGCATTGACCATGATCACAGCAGAGCAAGGCCAGGTTGGGAGCTGGGGATGATATTGCACAAACTGGATAAACATTTCTTCCCGAAGCTTCACGGAGCCTGTCTGCCATGGGCAAAGGCTTTGCAGAGCTGCTACACTCCATACTTTGCAAAAAGACCCTGGAAGAGAGATTATGTTTTCACATTGTTTCCCAAATTACTTTAAATGTCAACTTAAAAGGCTTTTAAGGTTTTTATTTCAAACGGAAGTATTAACTGGAACTGCCAGGGGCAGTTAGCTTGAGCAAAGCAATACCGTGCATCTTAAACAGAGTAGAAATTTTTATGACCCAAATTCTTCATTTATTATACACAGATGGTGGGAGAAGGCTGCTGTCCCCAGTGCCCAGCAGTGAAACAGGTCTGACCAAGCTCTCCTACAGACAAATGGTGCCTGCTCAGAGCTCCCTGAATGTCAAATGACGCTTTTCTCCTTATTCCTTCTATGCAGGGTGACACAAGGACTGAGCCTGATTTGTGGGGCTGGTGAAACCCATCATAGTCCTGCCTTGTTTTAGGCTGAAGGTGTAGCAGAATGGAGCACAGCACTTTCCTGTGGCCAAGCACGAGTGTGGGCTCTGGCTGACACATCCCTGGAGGGTGGCCACACTCACCAGTGGTGGTCACATTGTGCCATGTGGTTCTGCAGGTGCTCAGAGACACCCACCTGCCCCTACACTACCACTGGCTTTATCTGAAAGGTTTGTGCAAAAACCCAGTTAAGCCTGGGGGGAAAACAGAGCTCCAGGGTGGCAGCTGGAGCCCCCAGCCTCAGCAGAAAAGGTGTTAACAGGAGATGAAAGAGATGGCTGTGGAGAGAAAGATAATAAGCACTTCTGTTCCTTTATTTTGACACCGTGAGAAGGAATCTTTGCCAAAATGGGTTGATCAATTAATCATTGAGCAAATGGATCAATCAAAGGTAGCTCCTGGGAGGGAAAGTGTGTTTATTTGGCTTATTCTTCTTCTGTTCTCACTGACATCACCTCATCAAAAAGAGTGTTCAATATCTTAAGATTGTTAGAGCTTTGTTACACTCACAATTGCTACAGTGAAAACAGGTGAATAAACTCCTCCTCTATGTAATGCAGCAAGTGCAGCAAAAAATCACCAAAATTAAGTGCAAAAGTCATGCTGACCTGTGGGTAGGTGAGCAATTTCTATTCACTCACTCAGTTTTGTGATGTTACTTCCAGCCCAGGGAAGGGCAAAAACCTCACAGCTGAGCTCTCCAGACATGTGTTTAGAAAGCCACAAAAACTGCAGTGTGGCACAGAAAGAGAACAGGAGAGATCAAGCTTGGTCCATGCAGAGAATAAATTATGCCAGGGGAAAATGGAAGTGGCCCATGATGCATCCTGTGAAAAGTAGGACTCCCAGCCATAATTAGTTAATTAAGTGGGAATAAAATTTGTGCTTGAGCACAGATCTAGCAATGCTTTTATAACAGAAGCAGTGGTCAAGGCCCTTCTGAGGAACATCTTGGTGTTGTGGTCACCAGCTCTGCCTGGGACCAGTCACTAGGCTTTAGGGAAAGGCAAGAAAACAAATCCAGGAGTGAGATTGCACAAGGAGCAGGGAAGGAGCTATGGTGAGGAAATAATGCTCATCCCCTGCAAGAGCCAGGAAGTTCCAAAGCCTGTGATTAATTTAATGTGCTGTAAATGCTCTATGACAAACATGGGCATCAGCTGTTCTTCTAATCCCACTTGGAAATTCCAGACAGTCAGACACCCAGCACATCATACCACAAGCTCTCGTTTCCAATCCCAGGACTGTGCCTACCGGCGTGACACGAGAAGCTCTGGGTTCTTCCTGCCCTGAGTCTGGTGAGGTAGCCAGACTCCCACATCTCTCAGGATCTAATTCCTCCTGATTTTCAGCCTAAACATGTCTGTGACCAACATATCAGCTATTTTCGTGCTGGTGGTCCTTGGTCAGCCCACAAAGAAGGAGTGTATCCTCCTGTCCCATCTCCTGCACTTCCAAACCACTGCTGCCCAATCCAGGGAATGGTTCTGGTTTGCACTTGACCTTGCATTTGTGTGGCCAATTGTCTTCCACTCCACCATTTTACTCTGCCTGCCTCTTTGGTATCTCTCAGGTTTGACAGTATCACCCAAAGTCGTGGTGCTTTTATTTCTCACTCCTTCAACAGCTTCTTCAGATGTCACGTGAGTCTCCAAAAAAAAAGACTATTTTCCTTTAACTTGTTGCTCCTGTTGAAGGTACAGGTGTTTCTAGTGTAATCCCCACTTCTTTTTTATTCAAACCCAATATTAAAATGCTTGGGGCCAGATTTGGAACACGAGTTCCCCTTGCCAAAAGAATCAGCTATCTTAATGAATATCTATGGTTATATATTGCGTCAGAGCAACACAATCTGTCCTTAACAAAACCACGTGGGATTTGCTGCATCTCCGTTGCTCCCACTGCCCCCTTGCATCAAACTCTTCTCTCAGGCCCTTCAGAAAAATGAGGTCAGACAATGGACATGTGGTGGCCACGAGCATCCTGCCCTCCTTACTTCACTTGTGTGAGTTTAGGCATTAGTTTTTCCTTTTCCAGTCCCAGGACAGTGGCTTCCAGTTGACAGATTCATTATCTGTCCTTGCTACTGAAGCTGCAGTTTCATGTGCTGGTGCTTTTTAGTACCCTCAGTGTTACCCGTTTGCTTGAACACCAATTATTCCTGGGTGGAGCACAGGGCTAAGCAGGCAAAACTCTCCAGCTTGCATTACACAGGTCACAGTAGATGATCTAATGATCCCCTTTGCCTCAGGGACTCCAAATGTTAAAAGCATTATATGGCACATCCTTTAAAAAGCTGGATATTTTTGGCACTGTCCCCTTTCTCACTGTGATCTTATCAGCCCTCACAAGCTGAACACTGTTGAAATTTATTGGTTACTTCACATGAGTGGAGGGCATCAAGAAATGCTCTGGGGAGTGTTGCAGATGATTCATTTGTGGGAAACCTTCCCCAAGCTGGCTTTCTGTGCAGGATGTGGGAGAGAAGCAGCTCCGTGCAAAGGAGCCACGCTCCAAATAAACAAAAGGAGGCATTTCCCCCATGGTGGGGAAGGAACCGCTGAAAATCTTTGCTTATGGGTGTGCAAAGCTTACCTGGGATCCCAGAGGGATGGGACAATTACTTGGAGGAGCACTCCAGGTGGGATTACTAGAAAATGGGTCACATCAGGCTAAGAAAATCCTCCGAGCTGGAGGTAGTGGGATTTTTGGGAGAAACACCACACACACACTTCCCTTTGTGTCTTCTTCCTGTTGGAGACAGAACCTGGACTGAATGGACCAGGTTCAGAACACATTATGCCTAAAATGCAGCCTTGCAGCTGAAAAGAGAGCCCAAGGCCATCCCAACCACATTCCCACTAAGATCCTACACCCTTGTGCAGAAGATGAGGGTCTGTCCATCTACCAACACATAAATGCGCAGGATTTTTTATTAAATTTGTGGACTTACCTTCTCAGGGCACCCACTGTTAGGTATAACTTCATGGTAAAAAATCAGAAAATAGGAATTTTTTCCCATGGAGAAAATGTATTTTAAAAAAGTACAGGTATGTTTTTGTTTTGCCAAATTTAAACTAGAGGAGGGGGCAAAAAATAGTATCATTTTTATCAAAAAATTACCAGAGCAATGGAGACCCTCTACTCTGGAGCCAGGCTGGGAGAGTTGGGAGTGTGCAGCCTGGAGAGGGGAAGGCTCCAGGGAGAGCTCAAAGACCCTGGCAGGGCCTGAAGGGGCTCCAGGAGAGCTGGAGAGGGACTGGGGACAAGGATGGAGGGACAGGACACAGGGAATGGCTTCCACTGCCAGAGGGCAGGGATGGGTGGGAGATTGGAAAGGAATTCCTGGCTGGAAGGGTGGTGAGATTCTGGCACAGGGTGCCCAGAGCAGCTGTGGCTGCCCCTGGACCCCTGGAAATGCCCAAGGCCAGGTTGGACAGGGCTTGGAGCAGCCTGGGTTGGTGGAAGGTGTCCCTGCCATGGCAGGGGGTAGGACTGGATGAGCTTTAAAGATCCCTTCCAACCCAAACCATTCCACGATTTTACAATTCTATGATGAGAGGTCTTTTCCAGTGTTTGATGTTCAGGCAAGCATATTTCCATTTAAACAAATTTTGAAAATAACTTTTCATTTAGGGAAATAAAAACGAAAAAAAAAAAAAAAAAAAAAGAAAAAAAGTTTTGGGTTGTTTTCACCAGCTCTACTGATCTAATTCCAGGATGGATAATTGTATTCCGACTGATTATTGTAGGACTGGAGCTCCAGTCGGGTAGAACATTCTTTTTATTGGAAAGCATTATGTGATGCTGGTTTCCATTAAGAAGGCAACCCCAAGTCTCTACTTTTCTTGCCCTGCTCCTGCAAGAGAAACATTTTCCATAATTCACTGAAAAACATACAGGAGAATGGCTTTTAGAACTGATACATATTCTGAAAAAATGTTTCCTATGCTGGTCACATAGTTATTTTACCTTGCAGAAAGACTTTCCTAAAACCATATTTTGAAATCCTCATCACTTCTGAGCTGGGCAAAAATCTTACACGTTTACTTAGATCAAAAGTGACTTATTTTTCATTCTTTATTTTCATAAATTTTCATTAATGGAAAAACAAAGGTTTAATTTTAAAAAATACTGTAAATCAATAGCTATATAAACATAAAAGCACAGGGTCTTAGTTAAGGATTTGTTCAGAAATTACTTTTTAAAGTCGATCTGGCAAAAAAAAAGAGTATATGATGAAAAGAGTTGCAGGATTTATTTTCCACATTTTAAAAGGAAAAAGAGAGGAAATAAGCAAAACTGATTTTTTTTCCTGATAAAAAAAATGTTTAAAAGTTTACTTTGTTCCTTAAAAAGTAAGGCCACTTCAAGCCTTTCATTTGTATATTTCAAAGAACTGCATTTCTGTTAAAATATCTTCCACATTAGAAAAATGAAACCAAATTATTTCTGTCCATAAGCAGAGCACAGGTCTGACTGTTCTGTGTTGCAGATTGATGCTAATGAGCAGATGATGGCTGTGAAGGACCACATCAGGCACCTAAGTGAGTAACCATTTGCAAAACTGCCTGTTAAATTTTTATTAACCCTTTATAAACTTCAGATATGATGTGTGACCAATGTAACTTGGCTTTTCCTTCCATAAACTTCAATGCACTTTATGGGTTGTGATCGGTGCCCTGGGGGAAGCTCAGTGATTCAGCTCTTTCTGCTGGGGTGTAAAAATCCTGCAGGTGAAAGCAACTGAGTGGGAAATGGGGTTATCTTCATGGCAGGTCTTTCAGAAGTATTCAAAGAGCAGAGACCTTGAAATCACTCAGATGTCACTCAGATATCACCTCTAGATGGAGGTTTTGCTGCTTTCTATTAAGCATTTTTTGCTCTGCCAACAAACAGCAGCATAATCCCACTGCAGCGGATCCCTTAGGTCTCAGTGCTGAAACAAATCATAGGAACAGAGACATAGACCAGAGAATGGGTTGGGTTGGAAGGGACCAAAAGCCTAATCTTGTTCCACCCCCCTGCCATGGTAGGGACACCTTGGGACATCCCAGGCTGCTCCAAGCCCCGTCCAACCTGGCCTTGGGCACTTCCAGGGATCCAGGGGCAGCCACAGCTTCTCTGGGCACCTTGTGCCAGGGCCTCACTACCCTCCCAGCTAGGAATTCTTTCCCAATATCCCATCTATCCCTGCCCTCTGGCAGCGGGAAGCCATTCCCTGTGTCCTGCCACTCCAGACTCTTGTCCCCAGTCCCTCTCCAGCTCTCCTGGAACCCCTTTGGCACTGGAGGGGGCTCTGAGTTCTCCCTGGAGCCTTCTCCTCTCCAGGTGAGCACCCCCAGCTCTCCCTGCCTGAGCAGAGGGGCTCCAGCCCTTGAAGCATCCCCATAGCCCTTGATGAAATGCATGGTTGCATATCATTAGAAAGCTGAGGAACTGGAGTTATTGGCCATTCAGGACTTAAATTATGCCTACAGCACCCCAAATGTACAAATTCAAATGGTTCCTCTCCTCCTCTGACCCCCTGATTATCTCTGGGGGGCTTTTCCCATAGATACATTCCCACACTGGCCTTTTGTTTGATTAGCAAGAGCCAGGCTTTGCCAGAGCTGTCTCCCCAGACAGCAGACCCCAAAGACAGATGGTTTGTATAATGCTCAAAATTAATGCAGCATTTGCTGAGAGGTTGTTTTTTCATTGTGATGTTTGAAGGACTCCAGAGGTGCCCTGTGGCCGAGGTACAGGGAGCAGATGGGTCTAACAGCCTCCCCCATGCTCTCCAGATCCTTCTAGGTCTACTTCAAAAAACAGGTTTATTTTCCTGTGCAAGTACCACTTTTCCATATGCCAAACCCCAGCACCTGGAAAAGAGGCCAATTAACACAAAAATATAGAAGACCACATGTCTTCCAAGAAAGCCCCTGTGATAGAGGCTGTTTGCTCACCTTCCCACAGATCCCAGAGGTATTTTACATGGGGTCCCAGCCTGGCTCCTGCCTGGCAAGGACTCAGCATCATTCCCCAAACAGCAATGAGATTTCTTGGAAAGCTCCATGCTTTCCTGCTGCTCTGCCTCCTCCTGCCCACCAGTTCCCTTTCCACCCACCCTGGCTGCTGCACCTCGAGACATTCCCCTCCCTCCATGTCCAGCCAGGGGATGCCACAATTTAACAGCACAGTGGCAGCAGGAGCTTTCAGAGCAGTTCCCCTGCTCCAGCACACATCTGCAAATGCAGGAGCATCCTGCATCCCCCGTCAGAACCAGGGCCCCTTGGCACGAGGCGTGGAGTGGAGGCATGTGAAGACATGGTTTCCTGCCTGGGAGAAATTCCCTCCCCAGAAATGAGAGCCTGCAGAGCAAAACACAGCTGCAAATGGCACTCAGAGCCTCGGGAGGCCAGGCTTTAAGAATAAGCAGGCACCTTGGGCTGGGAAGGTCCTAGTACATTTTTGCAGCTATGTAAACAACAGTAAACTGCTCCTTTTGGCCGAGCTGGAGGTTGATGGCATAACAGGAAATTCTGGTGGATGATTTTCTTTTTTGGAAACCACATGAAAGTTAACCAAACTTTCCCAAAACAGATGAAAGATTCTGACCAGGAGCAGTCGGAGGATGAAGCGGGAGTTTTAAGGGCATTTGTAATCCGGTCTAGCCCCAGGCACGGCTGTGCTGGCAGGTTCCTGCCATGGAAAACAGGCTACTGCTCCTGGGCTGCTCCAGGAAAACCCCTCTCCACCAGCTCATGGCCACGGTGGGTGATGCAGCCAAAAGTGGGACACCAAGGAAAGGCTGCTCTGGGGGTTACCAGGGTGAAGATGGCAGAGCAGAGTCCTGTCCTGCCATGCTTTTATCCAAGCCTGGTGGTGTTGTTCCAAAGAAGCTGTGGACCTAAAAAGCAGACAAATGCCTTGAGTTTCAGGAACTGCACATGGCTTTTCTTTTACAAGCCAGAGCGTTTTTGTGGGGACTCAATCCAGTTGATTTGTTTGACCAACTCAATCCAGTCTCCAAACCAGTTGATGAGGCAAGCCAAGGCGGTTCTGTTGTTACCTCCATTAATCCTCACCCTGCACAAAAGGCATCAGGATCTGCTCAGCCCTGGGCAGGCTGGTGGCTCCCAGTGTTCCTCTTGGCCTGGTTAGAGGATCAACTAGGGGAAAAAAATTAAAAAGAAACAAGAAAAAAGGTTTTTTTGCAAAGCCAGTGGTGCCCAGCCAAGAGGCTTCCACACACAAGTGGCTTCTGAAACACGAACCAACCACAGAGGTCTCAGCTCTTCTCACAGCGCAAGTGTGTGGGCTCGGCTGGAAACCCTGCTCCAGGGAAGGCCCTGCCTGCTGAACTCGGGCCAGCAAGCGGAGCAGCCCGGCACTAGACCCTGGGAAGGAGGCACACCGGGTCTCCCAGGCCACTTCCCAGAGCCCCTTGGCTTCATATGGGGTCAGGGTGGGCAGGGAAAGGGAAGGAGTCTCTGGGAAGGGAGCAGGCACCGCAGCTGTGAGCGAGGACATCCTCTCCAGCTGCAGAGACCCTTGGACCCAGGAAGTTTCCATGGGTCAGGACTTTGCAGGCTGTTCCTCAGTGTTTATTTGGGTTGGCTAGGGAGCTTCCCAGTGTGTGTGTTTACTGGGGTGGACACATCCCTGCAGGGCTGGAGAGGTGCCCTGGATGTCTCTGTCCCAGGGGCAGCTTGGCATTGGGAAGTGGGGGTCCCCATGATGCATTCACATTTAACTGACATTGACTGAAGTCCTAAACAAATCCAGCCACAACCCTGGAAACTTTCTTTGGAGGAGCAGATCCTGTCTCCAAAGTGCAGCATTCAGCAAGCTGAAGGGAATGGGCTAGGCTGGGTTGTAAGACATGAGCTAACTGCCAGCTTCTATTTCCATCTGGGAGAGCAATGGAGCCAAGATCAATAAATCATCATCATTGCCACCAAGAGTTTGGTTTTATTGGATGATAATATATTTCCTACTGGTGAGACCATGTACCAGCAGCTGGAAGAGGAACAAATGACTATTTACATTGCAGAGCAGGGAAGACAGAGGAAAGAAATAAGTAAACATATCACATATGTTATATGGAGATTACTGCGGGGTTAGTCTCCCTTATGACATCTACCTCGGAGGGGAGGGGCAGAGGAAGGTGACTCATAAATGTCCCAATACTAAGTGAATTATTCCATCACTTCACTGCCCTGTGTCTCCCATGTCCACGGATCCCTTCTTCTCCCCAATTCTGCAAACACAGCTCATGGGCCAAGTGTGTAATTAGCAGATCTTTGGGTGCTGCAGAGGCTTTGCTGAAGCACAGAGCTGTTGAGACCCCCACAACAGGGGGACTGAGGGCATTATATTGTCCCTTTAGAAGCTCTTCGCTTCAGAAATCCTTTATTCCCACCCTACAGAGATGGGGCACCCATAGAGGTGCTGCAAACAGCACGGGGGGCTGCTGGGAGGGGTGCCATGGGAACAGCTTCAAAGCCACTGAGTCTGCAGGGAATATCTGTGCTCAGCCAGGCCTCCAGATTGTTCCTTCTCATCTGCCAGGCTGAGGTTTCTCTTGCTTACCTTTGGTCTGCAGGGTCCATGCTGCCTTCTCCCCTCAGACACGATGTCACCAAAGAAACCAAGCACTTCCCTGCTGGAATTGAATCTTTGTCTATACCGAAGTCTTCCAGGGGACATGGAATTTTTGTTTGACAAAAATTGTCGTTCCAATCAGCTCTTTTTTTTTTTTTTTTTTAATAGAAAGCCTAATATAAATATAATACAATGTGCATCTCAATGCTCAAAATGTATTATCCATCTCTTTTAATACCAAGATCTTCCCAGGAGCTAACCCCATCCTCCCCAAGTGCAGTTCCAAGATCCCTGTGCCACGAGGAGAACTGAGATCCACACAGTGGGAAGAGCCAGTGCTGGCTGCTCTGTCCTTGCTGCATCAGGAATCAGTCCCATTGCCATTCCTGCCTCTCCTGCTTCTGACACTGGGTCCTGGCCTCCTAAATGGGCTTTCATCACCCAATTAGAAGCAGAGCAAGCTCCTGCTACTCAGTTGTATTTGGCACAGGGAGTGCATACAGAGAAATGATCCATAGTGCTCTGCCTGGACCAGCAGTGCCCTGGAGCAGGGTTTGGCTGCCTGACCCTCCAGCCATGTCCCTGCTCTGCACTTGGCCACCTCCACTGGTCACTGTCACCAGCAGATCATCAGCTCCTCAAAGCAGGACCAGCACCTGCCCTGCTCATTGCAGCTCCTGCCTGTCAGAGCCAGGGGACAGCTGATGTCACTCATGTCCTGCTGGGCTCCAGGAGACCCCAACTTTGGAACACCTTCCTGGTAAAAGAGGGGCTGGAAAAGGGTGCACAACCCACTGTGGGATCTCAAAGGAAGAAAAGGAGCTTTTCCATTAACATTTGTGTTGTTCCCCCAGTAGACATCCCAAAGTTAGCTTTCCCAGCTTTCCAAAATCTCAGGATTCTGCAGAGCTCCTCCAGCTCCGGCTGATGCTGCAGGATTTATGAGGTCCCAGGACACCTCGTTACACCTGGATAGGGACCAAGGCACAGCCAGATCTGCCTTTCCAGCCTACACCAGGATGGGGTGGCATCTCCTCACCCTTCCCCAGTGAGGAGACACAGATGTGGAGGGTCAAACAGAGCTGTCTGATGGGGAATTCCTACTCTGCACTGTGCTGGGGCTGTGGAGCACGTCTGGATCTGTCTGTGGTGAGACCACAAGGTTTACTTCTCCCCAGATCCCTGTGATTTGGTGTGGCCTGGCTCAGGGATGAAGATCCAGGCAAATCAGCATGGATTGAGGAAAGTTGCTGGGCTCTTTTTGTGCTCCCTCCAGTCCTTGGAAGGAGCCAGTCTTGGCCACATCCATCCCCAAAGAAGCAGAACCCGAGGGCCAGCAGCCACCTGGACCCTGGAGAGCTGCCAGTCAGCTGCATCTTTGTGCCCCAGGGTGGAGGAGGCTGTGGCCATGAGGTGACAAGGACAGCAATGCCTCTGGCACTGTACTGCCACAGCACACCCTCCCACAGCCATCCCATGCTGTGTCCAGTGTAACATCTCCTGATTAAATCCAAATCACAATGGAAAGCAGGGAGGGTGGGTGCAGGTTCCATCCCCACAGCAGGTGCGGGGCTGAGCACGCTGAGCTGTACTGCATTGCTCTGGTTATTGGGGGAAAAACAAAGCAGCAATTATAAAATCTTCTGGAGAAAGCAGATCACAAGGCTCCAGGGACCCTGAGGAGCTGTAAGAAGGCAGGCAGTAAAAAAGCAGACCCGAGAATAACCCTTACTGAGGTGAAGCAGGTCATGGGGAATGAACCAGCTGCAGCACCTGATGGGCACAGAGGCATCCAGCACCTTGGGAGCATCCAAGAGCCCCTCTGCAAGGGATTTTTGTGACTTGGGTACAAAATCCTGCCTTAACGTGATTTTAGGCACCTTTGCCCATTTCTGGGCCTCGTTTCCCCCAAACCAATAATTTATGTTGCCACTGTGCACAGGTGGATACACACACCATCAATCTATTGCAAATAGTTTCTAACCCACTGATGATTTCGGGTCAATTTGGCAGAGGAGCAAAACTTTCAAAAAGAATTTGTCTTCTGGAAGTTTTTTGGAAATTTTTGGAGGAGAGAGATATTATTTCTAGCCTGGAGTAGGGAAAGACTTGTTAGAGAGTCCACACTGCCACTGCTCAAGGCATTTAGGCTCTTGTGACTACTGTCCCTTCCAGATCCACCTGACCAGACACAGCAGTGAGGGGCAGGACAGAAGGAGGGAACAGCAGCATTGCATGTTAATGAAGTTGGGTAATAATAATTGTTTTATTTATAAGCATCCCCCACCCCTGTTGAATCGCTCAGGGCTCTGCACAACAACCACAAAAACAATTGCTCATTAATTAAAACCACGCCAACCTCCCCGAGATTGCAAACAGATGGATAAACACATCAGATGATATAATATCCCAGGAACTGGAAATGTGAAGGGACCACCTGTACCAGCCAGCTTGGGCAGGCAGAGGTTTGGCTTGTGCCTCCCTGGAGTCCCAGCCTCAGAGCACTCACCGGGACACCAGAAAACTTCAGGATCCTACAGGCTGCAATGTGTCCCCCAAAAAAATCAGGAGAGCACTACTCATGTTCTAGAGCCCTGCAGTACCCTAGAAATACCCAGAGATCTTGGAGGAACAGTATCAGTTTTTCCCATAAAGACTAAATAAAAGCACTGCTTTTCCTAGCAATCCTTCTGTCTGAGCTGGGATGGAAATGCCCCTGCTTCAGCTCTGAGAAAAACACCATCCTCATCCTCAGTGCCCTCCATCAGCCTAGCACTGTCCACTCCATGCTGGAGGCTCTCTGAGGCTGCAAAGTGCTCTGGGGGGAAAACCCAGAGGAAGTCCACAGGTGAACTGTTCATTGTGGAGTCTGCTGGGTCCTGTAAGTGCCTCCAGCTCGGGGCTGAGAGAAATACAACACATGGACTTAACAAGTCCCTTCCCAGCCCTTCGGCTCCACACGTGTTTTTCATCTCAGCATCTCCAGCCACTTGCAAGCACCATTTACCTCTGGATCACCTGCACTAAATAAGGAAAGGACCATTCAATCCATGCACCCCATTAAGCCCAGGAATCACCGAGTCAGGCTTGGTTGTTTGTGATTTAATCAACGAGACAGCAGTGGAGTAAGAAAAGTGACTGAAAAATCCATGATCCCCCTAAAATCCTTTTCTCTCCCTGGAGAACAGAGTCCCGTGGCAGCAAGGACTGAGCCTCCCACCTGCCCTCCTTCCCCACACCTTTTCCACACTGCAAACCTCATTTGAGAGCACGTTCCTGCAGCCGTGTCCCTGGGGCCCACGAGGGACTGCCAAGGTTTCCAGAAAGGTGAGGACGGGCCGAGACGGCACTCCTGACTCACGGAGGCAGCTGGAGACTCTCCCCAGCCAGCTGGAGGGTGGGAACAGCTCGTGGGGAGGATGGGGATGCAGGGTGTGGGCTGAGCATCACCAGGGATCAGCCACATGTGGGGAGGAGCCGTGGGGCTGCAGCTCACGCACGGCTCCTCGCAGCCGGGGAAGCGACGGGTGCCGATCTCACATCCCTGGGAAGGCACCTCTGAGAAGAGGGTGAGGAAAGGCCTCTGCCTTCATATCTGCTGCAGGGCTGCATCCCAGCTGGGGCTTTAGAGGAGGACAATTTGTCAGGACTGTCCAGCCCAACTTGGCCAGTTGTGCGATTTCTCACCTCAAGGTGCCCGAGGAAGTGGCAATAGGTGATCCAAGGGAAGACCCCAGCCCCACACAGGTCACAAAGAGTGCTCTGGGGGCTGGGAGCCCTTTAGCCTTGATTTATGCTGCATACATTTAGTCATTTTCTTCTCTACAGCCCATTCACCCCTCTGCATTCTTACATTAGTGTGTTTTATTGAGCAAATGAACGTAAGGAGTTGTAGAGGGAAATGCTGAGGGAGCCACCTCGGGCATTCGTGTCTGCATCTTGGAGGAAAATCCTGAAAGAGCACTGGGGACTGGTTTGCAGGGGGAAGACTTTGTCTGCCTATCCTCCCTGAATAGTTTGGCAGCATATTCCTGCCCCGCACCATTGCTGAGGGTGCACCATTGCTGAGGGTGCCACCTCGGGTATTCATGTCTGCACAACATCTTGGAGGAAAATCCTGAAAGAGCACTGGGGACTGGTTTGCAGGGGAAAGCCTTTGTCTGCCCTTCCTCCCTGGATGGTTTGGCAATATATTCCTGCCCTGCACCATTGCACACGGCCACTGGCCCCCGTCCTTATCATTCAGGCTTTGTGTGTCCCACGAGCCCACAGACAAGAGCTGACACCAGCAGAACATTTCCAGGATGCTCCGTGCTGACCAACACCTTCCACCCTGCAGCCGGGACACCTGGCAAATTCTTTGTCTGGAAAAGCTCCTGTTAATGTGATTGACCTCAGTTTCACCTGGATCCTTGTGGGAATACACCACATGCTTTGCCTGGGGCCAGGGATTTCTCTTCTGTCAAACCTATGTATCCCTGCTCATGAATTCTGACCCATTGTGCCACATTCTCACCCAATCTGAGTGGTCCCCCTTGGACTGGCACAGGACATTACATCCCTGGCTGGGTGGTCCTTATCACACCCCTCTATTCCAGGGGCCAGGAGGAAGAGTGGAGCCACACTCTGCCCAGGAGCACACCCTTGGCCTTCAGCTTGCTCTCCAACGCTACATCCTTCTCCACATTGATCTGCCTCGGAGAGGGACCAGATGTCCCCAGCTCCATTTAGAGTCTGTGGGAGACAAGGGGACCTGGGCTGTGGGAGGGCTGGGATGAGTCCCACGAGCTGCCAGGGATCTATGGCTGAATAGCAGAGGTCAGAGTCTGGCCCAGGGTTATTAATTCTCATTCCTCCGATGACATCCGTGGCTCTGTGAGGCCACAGCACAGCTGGGGAGCTGCTGTCTTATCAGCTCTCACTCCTGGAAGGCTTCTCCAGCTCTTCTCCTCAAAGGCTGACTTTCTGACCCAACACAGAGCTCCATGCAACCTCCGAGGAGCCAGTGGCCTATCTCAGGCCTGGATTTGTCCCCTCAGGAAATTACTGTGGGTCCTGACTGATCTCCAGCGGACCCATCCAAAAAAAGAATAATACAGCTTTTCTGCAGACAACTCTATCTTTGCTACATACCAATCCCATGACAAACCAGCTGGCACGAGAGTGCAAGCACGAAAGCAATTTGGCTTCCCTCCTTCTTCTGTTGACAGCTTTAAAGCCGCTCTCTTTAAACTCACCTCCCGTAGGTGGTTCGACAGCAGAGCCAAAGGCTGTGATTACACTTCCAGAATGTTTGTTAGCTGCAGGTCCCCAGGCACTGAGTTCTGGAAAATATTTTTCAAGCAATGTCCTCAGGGTCAGAGGCAGGTTCTCTGGCTTGTTCCTGGCTGACTTCACACTGGGCTATGCATGCTGCAGCCAGTGTGTTTTTTAGGACTTTTTTTAGGACGCTTAGGCAGGCAGACAGATCTGAGAGCCTCTCTGGGTACCAGTCCCCTTAGATCCCATCCCGGAACCAGGAGGATCCTCTGGCTCCCCCACACACAGCTGAGAACAAAGGGCCTGCCGAGGCTCCCTGGGCCCATCAGATAAAGGGGACATGACTTTCTGAATTTCATTACTAAAAGCTCTGCTCTACTCCTGCCTGACTGGCAGGAGAGTCTCATCATCCACAGCAAGGTGGAAAGGTCTGGGGATGTGTAAGGTGGGAAACAGAGGGGAAATTTAATTGCAGCAAGTGGGAAACAGGGTGAAACACCCTTCAGGCAGCCCCCCAGCACTGAGCCTGTGTCACCGGCCCTGGTCACACGTCTCCTCACGCCAGGAACTCTCCAGCCATGCCTCCAGCTTGCAGTGCACAGGGCAGGTGCAAACACCCATGGAAGCAATTAGGACCTCAGGCTCGCGCCATCTGAATCCTAATCAGCACCACGTTGATCACAGCTTTCCCAGCAGGACATCTCTGCAAACGTGGGTTTGAAAGGTGGGAACCCAGCTCAGGCTCAAAATAAGGCTGGCCTGGTTTGGCTCATCCTCTCTTACAAGCTGGGTGTTTTTGTATCTTAGGGCATTGTTATATTCCTGTCCAACTCAATCACTGAAGGTAAACATGTGCTTTAGTGCTGAAACCTTGTATTCCCACAAACCACCCCATCCCCCCAAAAAACCCCCCCAATCAACTAAAAAAAACCCAAAACAAACCAAAAATACCTCCAAGGGAATGTTTCCCTAATAAAGAAGGGAAAGAGGTAAGGACAAGGCTGAGTAGGAAGCAGCCAAGCAGATGCAGAGATCCATGGCAGGGACAAGGGGTTTCTCTATGACATTTGAAGGTGGCACACTCAAAACCTATAAAAAGAAACACTTTTCTACCTAGCCTGTGCAACCAAGCTCTTGAAATCCCAGCCTTGAAACTAAACAGTGTCTCATTTTACATACACCACCCAACGAGCCTCAGTGCTACCTCCCAAGTCTTAAGTCATATCACTGGTGACGCTGGAGAAGGGAATGAGAAAAAGGAAACAGGCTGACATATCTGATCTGCTGAAATCACACAAATGGCTCAGCTGAGCAGCCAGTTTAAAGGGGAACAGCTCTGCACGAGCCACACCAGCTTTGGCTGTGCTGCCACAGGATCTCTTCTCCTTCATTAAATGTGGATAAAAGAGGTCAGTCTGTTCCTTGCCATGGGTATAGGGCCAGGCACCAACCCAAGGAGCATCCAAGGCATCTGAGTCATTTCAAATCAAAAATTCAAGAATTAGTGCAAGGAGTCTTATGTAAAATGTGCTGCTCAGTAGGATGCAATGATGGCCACACACCAGTGGCTATTTGGAATCAAACCTCTTGGCTTCTCCTTTGCAGCACTGAGACCCACATATGGAAAATCTCAGTGTCCCATTTCTCTCCTCTTCCAGTTCCTGCACAAACAAAATATAGGGTTGAGGTGTTTTGTGGTTTTCCTGGGGTTTTTTTTGTAGGATTTTTTTGGTAGGATTTTGGGGTGGTTTTTTAAAATTTTTTTTTTGTTGGTTTGTTTTGGTTTTTTTTTTTTTTTTGTTTCTGGTGGCGGGGGTTTGAGCTTTTTTGGGTTTGATTTTTATTTGTTTTTTTGTTGGGTTTTGTTTGTTTGTTTTTTTGGGTTTGGGGATTTTTTGGGGTTTTTTTGGGTTTTTTTTTGTAGTTTTTTACTCTGTCAATTCTGTTCACATTGTTATGCAAAGAAGAGTAGAAACTTGTCAGCCAAACCAGAACTTCTCTTGGCATCACAAAGTTTTGCATTTTGCAACTGCATTTTGCTGTTTGGTCTTACCAACACCAGGTCTCTGGCTGCATATATTAAAGTTCTTGGTTTTGAGCACAGAATTATCTCTGGGCAGGACCTGTGCCAGTGCACGTGTCACCCTTGATGCTGGAGCACGAAGGAGACGGTTGGAAGTGGAAAATGTATTGAGATTAGAGTTAAAATGCTCAAAGTTAAAGGCAAAGTCAAACTCTCCTAGGAAAGGAAGCCTTCCTGCCCTGAAGGCACTCTGACCATAACCCCATAAGCCACACACCCCTGGTTCACCTCCCCCAGTTATTCAGTAATTGGGTGGGAGGGAGAACGGAGTGGGATCTCCCAAGAGCCTTGGGCACCTGGGAATGCCTTGTTTACATGACTGACACATTCTCCCACCCACAAAAAACTGTTTATAGGCAACCTGTGGCCTTCCAAAAATGCTAAGGTGGATCAGCATGCACTGTGCTATATCCTTTTTATTCCCTCCTCGCTTATTTTCCACCTGTGTGTTTATTGAGCAAAGAAGCTCCATAAAAATCTTGGATTTCATCTTCTGCATCAGGGGATTTGACAATCTGGTAGCTTGTAGCAGCCAGGAGTCCTCTCTCTCCATCCTTGAGTCCACCAGGGTGTGAATAACACACCCAGGCTCTCCAGAAGCCACGTGAGCACTTCCTCTGTACTGTAACTCACATTCAGAAGTGGTTTTTGTGTTCACAAACTTTTCATCTGGAGTCCCTCTCTTAAATACAGATTGCTGGTGATATTCCTGACGTTTATTCATTGCATCTCTAATAACTATTAGTATTCAAGAGGTCACATTAAGAGCCTGGTGGGTTTCCAGCCACAATTATCCTGCTTTGTTTTACTTGCTTGTCACAGAGCTGGTCTAGGGGGTTATGTTTGTTCTGCTGAAAGAAAGCTTTATGGCGTGTTTCAGGCCTGACATTATGACACTGGTAGGCCAGACAATCTGTCGTTGGAAAGAATTTCTGCAAATCCCCAAAGTTTTTCTGCATTTCTATGCTGTCATCTAAAAAGCAGCATCTGCTCTGTAAGGCTGCCAAAAGAAGGTCATATTTTTATTTTTACCAATAAAAGGAAAGGACGAGCCCGTGGTTCAGGCACTGGCTGAGCCTTTGGGTAGCCTGGGGTTTGCCTCCCAGTTGAGCCAAGACTTTGGGCAGCTGGCCCAGCTGGGGATGGGTACCTTTCCCTCTTTGGAAAGAAAGGAAGTGCCTTCCTTCCAGACCTCAGAGAACCATAGAATTGTTAGGATTGGAAGGGGCCTTGAAGCTTATCTTGTTCCACCCCCTGCCATGGACAGGGACACCTTCCACTGTCCCAGGGTGCTCCAAGCCCTGTCCAACCTGACCTTGGACACTTCCAGGGATGGGGCAGCCACAGCTTCCCTGGGCAACTGCTGCCAACAGTTTTTTTCAGATGGTTCTCCCACACCTCTCCTTGCCCTTAATGTCATTTTCTAGAGTGGCTTTGAGCTGGAGTCACCTTGCTTGGTGCACAGACTGAGGGTTAAATGGAGCAAGATCATCACTACTGGTCCCTGCATCTCCCCCTCTCCTCATTTGGTCCTGCTCCCTCTGGTTCCTCTGCATCTACCTGTTCCCAAACTGCAGCATCTCTTTTTTTAATTTATTTTTTTTTCCTTGCAATAGATGCCTTCCTCCTAAATTAGGTTTTTCCTCTTCACTTGGCCTTGCCACAGCTCTGGAAACAAACAGCTCACATTAAAAGTGTTTCTAAGGGAGGGTTATTTTCATGCCATCTTTGCTAATGGCATCTCTGTTGGAAACTGTCAGTTGAATGCTGTTTGACACATCCCTGGCTGTCACAAGCAGAGGAGAGCCAGAAAAGGGAAACCTTCTTTCCAAAGGAGATGAGATTTCAATGGAAGTGTCAGTTTTTAACTTAAGTCTTCTCAAATATTACATTCACAAAAAAGAATTCACCAACAGCTGCACTTCTAAGAGACCAAGGGACTGATTACATCTGTCATGTGGATAATATATTGCCCTTTGAATGATAGGTGTGTACACGAACTTGCAGAGCCTCTATGACCAATGAAGGGACTTCAAAGGTGGTGGTGGGTGGCAGTGGTGGTGGTGGGCTGGGCTGGAGGCAGGGGAGAGCCCGGGGCATTCACTACCTCAGGTGTTTTCAATAAATCTCATGTACTTCACACAAAGATGCTTTTAAGCCCCTTGACAGCCTCAGCATTTTAACACCTATTTTCGATTATGCAACAGCCACTATTTGTAAACAGGTCGAGAAAATGGTATAAGGGAGTTGCATTTGTATTTTAAACAGAAAGCACAGCACTTCAAATGCAAATAGGAGACATCCTGTCTATGAGGACGTTTAGCCAATTGCCTGATGCATGTGGTTTCAAAGATGGTTGACTTCTATCCAAAAGACACAGATGGGATGACTTAGACACAAACAGCTTTTAATTTACCACTTATGTTTCGTCTTTACTTTACCTGCTGCTCTTAGAGCAATAAGGCTGCAAACACAGACCTAGAAAGCATTCCTGGTTAGAGCTCCTGGTTAGGCACATGAGGAAACTCTCCTTGAAATGGCCCTGCTGCACTGAAATGCCAGAGTTTCTACAGTCAAAAAAAACCCCCAAAGATATCAAGCAGAGTACACCAGGCCTCCTGTGCAATGGGCAATCCCTTGTTTAATTTAAAATACAGCTCAAGGTTCGATATTTTAGCATTGAGGGACAGAGCTGTAGCTGAAATACTCTGCAGGATTCAGTGGGATATCCTTCTTCTGTTCTCTTCCCTCAAAACAGTGGCACAGCTCTGTTGCAAAACCTACTAAGAAACAGGGTGAAGTTTCACACCATTTAAGTATTAAGGCAGATGGGTAATTCATACTCAAGATATCCAGCTACTCTGAGGGGTGATCCAAAGTCTGCTCAGCTCCACAGAAACCTCTGTGATCTCTGGATTAAGCCCAGCAGGCATCTACCAGAAAGGGCAAAGAAAAAGCCAGTTTATTCAGGTGCACTAAAACAGACAAAATAGATAAAAATAAAACACATGAGTTACCAGTCCACGTGTCTACAAGGGGCATAAGTTTCCATCGACCTCTTTGCCTCAGGGACATGAAATAATTGTGATTCTTATGTGCCAAAAAAGCCCTGTGTAAATATTGCTCATTGCTAAACAAAACAAAAGGTTGTTTGACCAAATCAGATGTGACAAAACAAAAAGAACACCACAAGGAAGTAAACATGTGAAGTCCACATTTTCTGAGGGACTCTTGAAAAATGCTCTAAATGAATATTTTGGAGCTGGGTTTTGTGCAGGTGCTAGGAAGTTTTTTACTCAGAATGCCTGGAATATTTTCTCCACTACAGGGAAATTAATAAATACTAGTGCGCCGGAGTCTTTTGTGCCAATACTAACCATTAACTTTTGGCTTCAAGCCACAGCTGTCTACTTTGCAGTGGATTCTGCCACCACGGGAAAGGTCATTACAGGCCTGTGCTTTCTTCTCGTTAGTGTGTTCCAAAATAATTAACAGAAGTTGTTCAGCAGATGGTTCCCTTTCTGTCAGCAAGTACCTACAGTTTAATGGGTTGCGCTGGATTCCTCACCGTCAGTGGGTGAGGCTGGAAGGAAAATTAAAATGTATCATCTTTGATCCACCCACTTGTAATTAGTTCTTAGGGTTTCACATAATAGCAAATATAAAGGAGGTGGGAGAGGGGAAATGAAATCATTACAAACCCAGAGATCTGCAGCAGCCATGTAAAGCTGTGATTACGTTATCCAGCAGCATCTCATTGCTGCACAGCCACGGGGTTGTAATTGTTTCAGCTGGGGATTTGGAGATTTACTAATTGTATGTTTTTCGGTGTCCTAGTCTGGAGATTCAGCAGGAAACCACAGGGAAAAAAAAAAAAAAAAAAAAAAAAAAAAAAAAAAGGAGGAGATGCCTGTGTTTGTAAACTGACAGCGATGATCCCTTGGTGCCCTTGCAGCAGCCAGAGGCCCAGGCAGGAGAGGATGAGCAAGCAGCCAAACTCTGCTGCAATCCGGGGGGAAAAAGTATCCTTGCCCCAGGAGTTTACATTGTCAGCAAACAAAGACTGGTCAGGAACTGGGATCACCAGCTTCATTTACAAAAGGAAAACCAAAACTCCCATCAGGGATTTTAGGGCTGCCTCTTCCAAAAGCCCGGAGCGTTTTCCATTCCATTAGAAGTGCTGGGGTGTGGGCAGCTGCAAGTCCCAAGGGATCAATCTCACCTGAGCTCAGCTGTGCAGTCCAGACCCCCTCTGCTCCATCCAGAGGGTCTGAGTCACCCTGCAGAGGCTGGGCCTCTCCATCTCCTCTGGCTGCACAAGACATCACACTGACAGAAACACTCCAGTTTCCATGGAAAAATAATAAAAATTAGCCCATCCTAATTATTATTGTCATCACTTCTTCTATTCATAGCTCCACTGTCATAGGGCATAGGAACATTCAATGGGACAAGCCAGGACCCCACTTCTGTGCATTTTTTCCTATTGCTGTCGCAAAAGAATTTTTAAAAGAGGTCCAGGATGCACCTCTGTGCTTTGGTTACTTCCTGCAAGCATGGGAGAGAGCACAAATCCAGCAGGGGCTGGGAGAATGAGGAACATCAGTGACCTGTGCAAAGTTTCTTGATACTGAATGGGAAGTGGCAAGTGGCACAGGAACAGGAGAGAGGACAAAAAGGGGCCGGTAGGAATGGGTTTGGGAATTTGGGGAACCATCTAGAAATGCACTGGGATGCGACATGATGAAAGCCTCATGGTGGCACAGAAACCTTTGCAAGAGCTTTCGAGGTGGGCAGCAGTGGTTGAAGGAGACAGAAGTGATGCTGAGATAGGAAGAGATTTGGCAAAGTTGCAGCTCCACTGGTGGGCAGAAGAAGGCACATCTTCAAGGAGTGCTGAAAAATTTATAACCATAGAATCACAGAATAATTTGGGTTGGAAGGGACATTTAAAGGCCATCTAGTCCATCCCTCTGCAATAAGCAGGGACATTTTCAGCTAGATCTGGTTGCTCAGTCCTTGAACACTTCCAGGGCTGGGTCATCCATCACCTTTCTGGGCCACCTATGCCACTTCCTCACCACCCTCATTGTAAAACCTTTCTTCCTCATAGCTAATATTCCTGTATTCTTAAAAAATATGTTCTTAAAGTAGGAAAAGTCTGTTCACACTGGCTGCTCTTTAAACATGCAAAGACTTCACAGCTGCCTGAATGCCTGTAATAGGACTGGGGATTGCAGGAAACCAAGGAAATCCAGAGGGACATTTGGGATCATTGCACTGAGGACCTAGTTAGCTAATGAGCATGTCTTTGACATTGTCCTCTGTGGCTACAATTTGAAGACAATTCTCTTCTTTTGTTTCTGGGAGAAAAAAAATATATCCCTTAGGGACCTGTGGTATTGTTCTAAAAAATACAAAATTTAAAAAGGCTTTTTACTGAAAAAGTAAAACTAATCTAACTCTTGTGTTCAGGCATTCAGAGCGGAGGATTTTGGGAATGATTCTGAGCTTAGTGAAGATGCAGATGTAACCACAGGACTTCATTTTGAAAGGAAGAAGCAATCACACATAGGTATGGTTTCATGGAGCTAAGAAAGGAAAATCCTCAAAAAATCAGCCACATAGGGCAGAAAAGACAGGCAAAACAAAGCATCTCTGGTGACATGGCTTTAAAAACTTGAATAAAAGCCTTTTTTGGACAAAGCACTGTCTACAAGAGGCACAGCAAGCAAGAGGCCATTGTGTATTTGATCCTGAGCTAGTCCTGGGCTCTCCACATTCACAAGGAGCTCTTGCCTCCATCGTTTTCCCCTCCCAATGCACATGAGCTGTTCCTTCTCCAAATAAATTCATTTTTCAGGGAAAAGGGTCTCATGAGAGGACAGGTCTTGCAGCAGTGTCCCTTGTCCTGTCTGAGCCCAGTCCCTGGGCTGCTCTGGGATAACTGAGTCCTCTGAGGCTGGAGATGTAGGAACGAGCCCTCAACTTCCATATGGAGTCAAAGCCACTAGAGGGAGTCGATGTGTTTGCATGGTTCACACATCCATTCATCCTCCCTTCCTCACTTTTCCCTTGGAAGAGAACGGGAACAGAAAGGGAGGAAAACACACCGGGAAGCTGCTCAGGACATTGCTCAACTCCCACCGGTGAATGCTGCAGTAGCTCCACTGACTTCAGTGTTTCCAGTGAGTAGGATTGCTCTGGGTTTCCAGCCGTGTAACTCAGCAGAAAATGGTCTGTTGGAGTCCCCAGGAATATTTATGTCAGTCTCAAGATCCCACCAGGAGAAGCAAGGGAAAAATGAGAGTCCAAAAAAAAAGTTGGATGGTGGAGGTGCTGGAAGGACTACACAAACTGACAGGGAAAGGCAGCAGGAATTATATGGCTTGGGTTTAGGGAGAAGGCTGAAGTAAGGGATGGGGCACTGGACTTTTTGTGAAGAAGAGGTTGTTATAAAAGCATCAGGCTGTCCAGCACCATGTTCTCTCCACAGGCAGTGTGGGAGGAAGGGCTGGTGGCTCACACCCTCCACCTCAGGATCCAGAAGGACTCGCCCTTGTGTCACTGCAGAAAGCAGAGATCCCCCAGCCCTGCACTTCCACCAGTGACTGCTCTGTGAAACACAGCCCAAAGGCAAGGGAAGTGCCAAAGGTACTTTTTTACCAAGGTGTGCAGTTTTCTGGGATCACCCATGGATCCAGCCTTTTGGTGTTCCCTCTTGGAATGACCACTGTGATTAGCAAAGAGGCAAGGATGTCTTTTGGCACATGGAGTTCATTGAAAGCAACAGGGCCAGTTAGCCACCCTTTCCTCCATGTTTCAGGACTGCCAAACTCCATCTTCTCCTGGGGGAAGCATGGACCATTGTCCAGTGCTGCTTCCCAAATTGTGACCTTCACAGCAGGGAGGAGCTGCTCTGCCTGTTCTTTGCCACCATGGGGCTGACACAGAATCATGGAATATCCTGAGCTGGATCCCCAGGGATGAATTTGAGTTCCTGGCCCTGCACAGACACCCCAACAATCCCAGCCTGTGCCTGAGAGTGTTGTCCAAACACTCCTGGAGCTCTGGCAGCCTCAGGGCTGTGCCCATTCCCTGGGGAGCCTGGGCAGTGCCCAGCGCCCTCTGGGGGAAGAATCTTTTCCAGGTATCCAACCACAATTCTAAATGTTTTAAGCAGCGAGTTTTGCAGGCTCAAGCAAGACTTTCAGATGGAGAACCCCTCCTTAAACCCCAGTCTGGGCTTTCAGCACATCAGTGTGCTCTTCAGGTTGTCTGCAGCAGATGATGATGAAAAGATGTTGGCTGGAAGTTGCATCTGTGAGCACCCAAAAAAGGGTCTGGAAGCATGACTGCAACTTTCCTTACTATAAATATTAATTAATCTAATTGTTCTGCTTTTGTGAAGGGAATTTAAGCTGTTCAGGGAAGGGATGTCAGGAATGTCCTCCTGACAAATGGGGTTTTCATCAGAATATGACAATTACAAACTGAATTTCCTGGAGGGGTGTACCAGTTTCAACCAAATTGTTATCCTGAACAAAGTTGCTTGGGTCCAGCTCATTATTCCTCATGAGTTAAAGGCTGTCCTGAAAAGCCCTTCAGAGGGGCTCAAGGAAATGCTCGTTGCCTGGCATCTGGAGTCACATCCACTGCTCCCCTTGTCAAGGCTCAGCTGATGTACAGCAATTCTCAGCAACATAAATGTGCATCTAAGCTCCTCTAAAAAACCTTTTAAAGTCTCCTTGCAAGTCACACCTTGGGCCTCTTTTTTAGGCATGCAATAATCAAGATGAGGAAAACACAACCACTAAAGCAGAGTTAGGAAAAAATAGGCAACTAAATTTCTTTTCATTTGAAATGAATGCTCTATCAGAGCTCAGTGTCACAAACATTTCAACACCACAGTAGCCTCATCTATCCATTCCCATCCGTGGCCATCTGTAACCATGCTGCGGCTGGACCAAAATATTTCATTTGAAGTGATGCAGGACCTACCACACTGAGCTCCTCACCCTTCCAGTTTTAACACAAATAAGTAAACCTGAAACACTAATCCACCAGCTTCCCTCTGTGAGAGCTGTGTTTCCAGTTTGCTTAAGGAGATTTTCTTTTGAGAGACCTTTATCTTTCTATCTGAAAGCTTCCGTGTTTGCCGGGATGCTGGCACGACAGAGTGACTGCACTCGAGTTCCCCAAATAAAGTACTGACAAATTTATTGTCTGCAATAATATTTTCCTACCTCTGCGAGGTGGGTTGAACCTATTCCACTTTCCCCTTAGTAAAAAACAACACTGATGGCAGTAATTTATGTTTGGTCAAGGCCAAGAGGACTAATTAGAGCACATTAAGCTGAACTGTGCAGGCAGTTCCTGCTCTTCTCCTGGGTACAGATCCCATATGCCACAGGCATCCTCCTGTCCATGTCCATGAATGGCTGTTCACAGGCTGGAAAGAGCATTTTGCTAACAGACGTTTGTGCAGTTCCTCAGTAGGAACTTCCACTGTTTCCGGGATTCCTTAATCATTTCCCTAACAACCACGGATAACAAACGTGACCTTCCTGTGAAAAATGAGGCTAGGTCTATAAACATGTTATTAAGAATAAATGAAGCTTTTAGGAGAAGGGGTTAGTTGGGGGTCTTTACTGGGCTGTTAGCCCCTGGAAGCTTGAATGTAAATAGAAAACAATTAAAACCCCAGCCCCAAAGGATGCTGCGCTCAGCCAGGGAGGCTGTAATTAGGTTTCTGCTGCCGTTAATCGCTTCTAAAGTGAGTGATCATAAATTACAAATGTGTGCAGAATCCTCCCAGAGCATGGCCTGAAAAGCTCCTCTGAGCTGGCTTGGGTAAGGGAGAGAAAGGAGAGGAGAGGAGAGGAGAGGAGAGGAGAGGAGAGGAGAGGAGAGGAGAGGAGAGGAGTTTTCCTTCTTTCCTACTCTTCCACGTGTATCATTCAGGCTTCTAAATTAATGTTGGAATGGGAGACTTAGGCTAAACCAAACCCCAGGCTTGCTTCTTTTTCTTTAAATACACAGGCACGCATGCACACATGCTTGCATAGTTAGTTAAGTGAAGAAAATGTACCTCCAAACATCATATTTAATTTCATTAGCTACTGTTGCTTTCTTGCAATCCACTTATAGCACATGAAGATAAACATTCTCTGAGTGATAAGGGTGTGTTTATAAACTTTGTTTGGGATGAAAGAAGTCCTAACTGGTGTGTTTTTATAGTAGGGTTAATGGTGCTTTACTAATCCTTTGCCTGTGACCAAGAAATACAGACATCTTGACTTTCCTGGGAGATGTGGATGCATTTTCCTTCTTCCTGGGCCCTCAGCGTGCAGCTGGAAGACAATGAACCACCCCCAGCTCCGCGAGGGTGAATTGTGAAGCAGCAGCATCACATTCCTGGGACTTCACCACCAGCCGTTCAACGTTCCCAGCGTGCAGAATTAATTCAACACATTGTTGTTTTACAGCTTGGCTTTGTTTTGGGGGGCCTTTTCTTTTTTTTCTTTTTTTTTTTTTTTTTTTGGAGAAAACCACCACAGCAAATGCTCTGCAGCTTCCAAACTCTTGTGCAGGTACTGCCTAAGCACCCAGCACCTGGGACCCCAAGTCTGTTGGAGGATTTCTGCCTAATGTCAGGCACATTGGGCAGGGAAGTCTCCAACCTTATTTTTGTTGAATTGGCCACTCTACCTACACCCCTCTCACACAACTCATCACCCACGGCCGCACTGCCCTCAGCTTCCTCAGCCACATCCTTTTGGCTGCTCTGCTCCAGCTCCTCGCTGCTCAACTGAATTGGAGGCTTCCTCCCCCTGCCAGCCCCTCGGCGTGGTGTAAAACCCAACCTTCCCAAAAGGTCAAGGCTCTGTCTTTGCCCGACCTTCTGTTTCGAATTTGGGAGACAATGGCTCGCGGGGAGCTGAGCGGGGCTGATTTGCCGCAGTGCTGAGTCACGGGAGTCCAAGATGGATTTTCTGTTAACGCTGAGGCACAGCACTAATTATGGCAGTATTCAGAATTATCCCCGCACCAGGGAATGCTACAAGGCTGAAAGAAATGGAATGCTGGTGCCCTTGCACACCCACCACATCACCTACGTGCTGTGGGCCAGGGAAGACTCCAGAAGGGAATAGTGGTCGTCACTGGTTCCTTGTTTCCTTCTAGCAGCTTTCCAGCTGGATATAATCACAGAAACGTAGAACCATAGATTCACACACTGGTTTGGTTTGGAAAGGACCTGAAAGTTCATCTTGTTACAACCCCTGCCCTAGGCAGGGGCACCTTCCACTATCCCCTCCAACCTGGCTTTGGACACTTCCAGGGATCCAGGGGCAGCCACAGCGGCTCTGGACACCCTGTGCCAGAGCCTCCCTACCTTCACAGGGGAGAATTTCTTCCTTGTAGCTCATCTATCTCTGCCTTCTGTCAACCTAAAGCCATTCCTCCTTGTTCTATCACTCCAGGCCCTTGTAGTGCTTGAGCTCAGAAGTTCTCTGTTGGGAGAAAGCTCAACGAGGAGCAAAGGATTCATGGCTCTGCCTTCTGTCAACCTAAAGCCATTCCTCCTTGTTCTATCACTCCAGGCCCTTGTAGTGCTTGAGCTCTGTTGGGAGAAAGCTCAATGAGGAGCAAAGGATTCATGAGGAGGTTAGAAAGGAGAACAGCAAAGATAAAAAGCAATCCAAAGACAAAACTTTGGGTCATTTATGTCCATTAGGAACTGGAGGTGATGGGAGGACATTTCTGTAAATTAGTCTGGTTTTGTCTCTGCAAAGTGTTCTGCTTTCCTATCAAGCTGTTCTCAGCATCCAGATCCTGTGAAAGCAAAGAGCTGTTGTAGCCCACAGCTCATTCTGGTCTCTCCCTGCTACGAAAAATAGTAGCCCAGATTTGCCCCCTTTTATAAAATAATGTTCAGTTTAACTAAAGGCTGCAGTGAAGCAACCACTCCAGCAAACTTGTCTCAGCACACAAATGTTTCTAAGATCAGCAAGGGATGGATGGATGGATGGATGGATGGATGGATGGATGGATGGATGGATGGATAAGGAGGTGTGATTCTCCCTCCAAGATTTGTCAAAAGTGACTTCTGAAATGTCTCTAATGGGAAATCCTCAGTGAAAAAAAGCCAGATAAATGTGAGGTAGAAGAAAGGGGAAAAAACCCCAAACCTAGAATCACAGAATCACTGAGATTGGAAAAGACCCTTAAGATCCTCAAGTCAAACCATTCCTCAGCACTGCCAAGGCCACCTAACACATGTCCCCAGGTGCCACATCCACATGGCTTTTAAGTCCCTCCAAAGATGGGGACTCTACCACTGCTCTGGGCAGCCTATTCCAGTGCTTTACAATCCTTTGTGGATGGATAAGGAGGTGTGATTCTCCCTCCAAGATTTGTCAAAAGTGACTTTTGAAATGTCTCTAATGGGAAACCCTCAGTGAAAAAAAGCCAGATAAACGTGAGGTAGAAGAAAGGGGGAAAAACCCCAAACCTAGAATCACAGAATCACTGAGATTGGAAAAGACCCTTAAGATCCTCAAGTCAAACCATTCCTCAGCACTGCCAAGGCCACCTAACACATGTCCCCAAGTGCCACATCCACATGGCTTTTAAGTCCCTCCAAAGATGGGGACTCTACCACTGCTCTGGGCAGCCTATTCCAGTGCTTTACAATCCTTTGCATGAAGGAATTTTTCCCAGTATCCAATCTAAACCTCCCCTGCTGCAAATGGAGGGTATTTCCTCTTGTCCTGTGACTTGGGAGAAGACACTGAACCTCACCTGGTTACAAACTCCTTTCATGTAGCTGTAGAAATAGAGAATGTCTTTCCTCAGACTCCTTTTCTCCAGGCTAAACTCCATAAATCCAAGGACTTTGTAGAAATGAGAAGGTTTTCAGCCACCTTACTTTATTTTAATTACTTTCCTGAGAAAGGTTTGAAACAAAGCATGGGATACTGCCCATGGCATCATTTCATAACGAATTTCAGCGTGGAATTTTGAATGTGGCACTTGTTGCTGTGCAGCTGGAATCTCCTTCTCTCTGGAGGCCTGATCCTGCCTGTGAAACACAATAACCTTCAACTTTTCTCACCAGCTGGAGGCAATGCATGTTCATATTGCCATAGGCCCCAGAGCATCTAAACCTTTTGCTTTGGAGCAAAGTCCTGCAGGAACACGGCCAGCCCAGAGGAGACTGTGAGAAATTCTGTCCTCTGGAGAGTCCTGTTTATTTTAAGCAAAACAGCTAGTTTACATGTTGGCCTTTTAAGCAAAATACTCTGGTTCATTCTGCCTTGGATTTAGTTATGTAACCAAATCGCTATGTTTTTTAAATAATCTGAATGGAATTTGCAACGCCGCCTCCCAAGGGAAAGGGCCAGATTCTGATTTTCCAGCTGATGCCCTCACACAGGTGAGACTTCACCTTCAGGGCACTTCTGCTTGGGGACTGCATTGCTTGTCTCTGCCTTGCACCCAGGACACCTGAGGCCTGGAGAAATGGAAGGGGATAGACTGAAGATACTGAGAAAATAACATCAGAGCCAGGTCCTGCTGGAATACCCCTGAGCCCTGGGCTGTCTGGTCACTGGCACTGCCTCCTGCCATGACACTGGGAATGCTCCAAGGTGACTTCAATGCAGTGGGACATTCCCAGGAGGTGGTAGACTCAGCCTCTGAATGACCCAAGCCCTGGCCCGTGGCTTCCTGCCTTCCACACCAGTGCCAGGCCCTGTCCCTGGGCTGTGTCACCTGGCAGAAGGTGTCATGTGGCTTAGAAATGTGCCATGTCTGGTTTAAATCCCCAGTTACGGAAGGTCTGTGTTTGGGGCTGAGGCACCCTGGGGAGGAGGGGTTGGAGGCTGGTGTCAGGAGTCCTTGGCTACTACTTTGGGGCTGATTCACACTCTGGTTGTGAGTCCTCTTCATGTGCCACCTACCAAAGTCACTATTTTGATCAAAAGTCGTTATTTTGGTTACTACAGGACACCAATATCATATTTGTCAGCCTCTGTACTTTTTGCCAGCCCAGACCAAGGTCTGCTGTCACAACTGCTACTGTCTGGGTAAAACCAGAACACAGAATTTCTGGAAAACTTCCTTTTGCGAGATTTCCAACCCAAATTAATGAGTTGTGGAGAAGCACAGCCTTTGATGTATGTACAAACACCATCAAGCTGCCAGCCATCTTGAACTCAAAGAACGCCTAATCCTCAATCCCTTCCCTGCAATTAGAGCAAGGACAGTTGGTGCTCTCCATGACCAACGATGCCGTGTTTTGGCTCAGAATTGTCTCTGCCAGCAAGGAGCTGCCGAGTAAGTTAGAAGACCATGTGTGGTTAGCTGCAGCTCTGGATTTTTGCAGTGCCTATTTATACAAATTGGATTGACTTTGAAATCTACAGCTTAATTTCTTTTCTGTCACAGTGAGGGAGCAAAGCTTCAGTCTTTTAACTGATCCTTACACTGTCAGTGCAAGATCCAGAGCTCAATTGCCTATGGATATGTATGAATCCTGACATGGCAGATGGCTCTATCCTGTGTTGAATTATGGAGCTTATTGTAACATATATAGTTCCTTGATAGACCTTAATTATACCAGAGGAGGGAGCCTGTAGGATTTAGGCTGAAAATATGCTCCAAACAAATTTTCAGGCTCCAAAAATTATCAAACACCCATTAAGGCCACCGCAGAAGATGATCCACTTAGGTGACGTGCATAAAGAGGAAATAAATGTAAAATTCTGGGGTGGAAAACAGGGAACATGAATGTCATGGATCAGTTCCTCTTGGATGGCACCATGGAGTTCTACACCTTTTCCCTGGGAGCCATGATGTGCAAGAGGAACACTGCTGCAAACCTTCCCTTCCGTCCATCTGCCCTCTTCCCTCTCATCCCTCTCTCTTCACCCTCCCTCTCTCGCAGGGACAGAAGGTCCTTGGCAGGTAAAAGTGGAATGCTCTCTCCAGCCAGCTCCCGTGGTCACTTTGTTCTTCCTCTTTCCACGCTGTGTCTGCAAGACTAGAACATTCCTAAAGCAACTCAATCCATCTGTCCATGCTCCCACATCCATCACTGTGGTCAAGGACTCAGGAAATGAAGGATTTGGGGTGACAGCTCCAGAGCCTGGCTCTGTGACAGACCTGGCATCTCCTGTCCTCCTCCTGGGTAAGCCCAGCACCCGGGCCCGTGCTTCCCTCGCCTTGCCTGGCCGTATTCCTCCAGGCCAGTGTGCTTTGGCTGCTGCTCTCCAAGCTCTCGGGTTCTCAACCCGGAGTTATTTCAGGCAGCGCTGCTCGGTTTCTCTTCCAAGGGCTTATGAAACGCTCTTCTGGGACTCTTCACCTGACTCATTGTTTCCTCTGCCACCCCACGCTGGGAAGCACCGCCTTGCCGATGACTTCTCTGGGAAGCTCCTGAGGAGAAGAGAGCAGGAGGAGCCAGGCAGAATCTTTAACCCCCGGGTTTATCTCCTCGGGCTCAGAAAAGTGGGGATTTTCCTGCTTTTTCTTTTCTTCTCAGCAGCTGCCCGGCTGTCGCTCCTTCTCACTTGGAGGAGGTTTGCTGTCACTGAACACACGCTTTGGCCACCTCACAGGCCAGACTGAAGCGCTACAATAGGGACCACTCCGTACTTAGCGGGACACGCCAAAATTGCTAAACGCCGTCTAACCACACCCATCATCAAAGGCCCGAACGCTCCCATTGCATCCGCTCAATTACAAACCACAGAACGACTTTGTTTCAGTCAATGGCAAACAGTCGGACATGGAAGCCACCCACCTTCAAAGCGCTTCTGTTTGTCTGTTTGTTTGTTTGTTTGCCATCATACTCGGGCCGGCTTTTCCCACCACCTTCCCACTCTGAGTGTTGGAGCAGCCCCTTATAAATGTGAACTCGCTTCTCATTTCACATCCTTTCTCTGCAATTTCTGCTTTTCAGCTGGAAGCAAAGAAATGGCCGCTTGGTTTAGACAGGATTAACTCTTTTTCTTCCTTGCTGATGGTCTGAAGTTTTTCCCCTACCCACTATTTTTATTTTAAGAAGCATTACTATCCTGAGAGTCTCAGACAAATTACTTCTCAGCTTTGAGGCCAGTTATTTCAAAGTAAGGACAAATATGGTCCCAAATCTACAAACTCTTTCCTGTCTAACATATTCTTCCTTCTCAATTGCTCCTCTTCTTATAAATCACAATACCTCTGATAAAGAGAGCAACAAATTCTTCTGCAGGGAGGCAGACAAGGACCCATCTATATATTAATAAACACAGGCTTCACAAAGATGTCTTATGACCTCCATCTACATGATTTTAGCCCAGATTCTTGCAGGAACAAGGCCCTGTTTGATCAGATTACATGTCCATCTGCCCATCACTCTTCACCAATTACTGTGGAATTCCTTGCCATTTTCTGGTTGGGTTTGATGAGATCTTCAAGATGTTAAGTTCCTACAAGGTCAGTGAAAAAATAAAAGGGTGGCCAGAGAGAAAAGTTGAAGCAGGAGATCGGCTCTTATGAAACCTCATCAAATCCACATGGGTACTCAAATTGAAATCACAAAGCCATAGGAAACTGAGGCTTATTAATCCCATTGCTGATGGAACAGCTCAGATTTTCTTTCCGTTTCTGTTTTTGTTTGTCTGCTTGTTTGTACATTTGCTAGAACAAATAACTCACTCTTGTGGAGCACTACAAACTTCGCAGATCCAACCCAAACACAGCTCTGGCTACAAACACTCAGGAATTTGGGAGTCTTCCATCCAGACCCACATCCAAACCATCCCAGCTGAGATCCATAAGAAGTAACACGGGCAAAGAAAAACTTGTCTGAGTCTGCTCTGACTTTTGGTGTCATTCCTCTGTGGGGAACCTGGCTATACCCTGATCCTGCTTTTCTGGTAGATCCCACTGCTCTGATAGTACAGCACAGATGATCCCATACCAGGGATATTGAGTGCAGTTTGGGGCATTCCCTCAGGTTTTGAAGGTCAAGGTGTTCTGATTCAACACTAACAGAAAAGCCTTCATTTGAAGGTGTTGCAGCACTGGGCCAGGTCACTCAGGAGGTGATGACAATCTTGCTCCTTGCAGGTTTTAAAGGCTCAGCTAAAGCCATCACTGAGCAGGTCCCATTCCAAGGAGAACCTACAGACCTTCAGAAAATCCTTCCCACCAATATTTATGTGATTGTGGGAATATATCTAGGTTTTTTTCCTCTTTATCACACTTGGTTTGGCTGGATTGGATCAGTAAACCCCCCTCCCCCACCTGCAAATTCTCCGTGACTGGATTTTCCAGGTTATAAAATACCTGCTCTTTGGATAAAGCAGACATCAGAGGCCAACTTCTGCCTGCCCCTCCTTAGAAGTGAAGAATATCACTGGGTTTTTTGGTTTTATTTTTTTGTTCTTCACCCTATTTGAGTGTTTTCACAGCTTCATTTGAAAGTGTGTGCTCAGAGTTCACAGCATCACAACTTGTGGCAATTAAGAGCTGAGTACATCACCCATGTGAGCTCTCAAGAATTATTATTTTGAGAGAAATGAGGTTCCTGCTACTTCCCTGTCACAGCTGGTCCTTAGCACCGAATTTAAAGTGGAGGGAAAGGGCCAGCATCATCTGTCAGCTCTGAGAAGCATTTTCAGCTCATTAATCTTACTTTTCACAGCCCAGCTCCTGTCCCATCTCTGAGGCATAAGACCATGTGTCACAGAAATCTTTATGCTTAATAGCAATGGAATCTTGAAAAATTAAAATAATCATAGGCAAAGTATGCAGAAGTGCCCACAAAGACTGGATTTCTTTTTCAGTATGACAACAAAACCACCTGAGAGCGTGGAAGCTGTGAGCACCTCTATGTCCATCAGTGCCCACCCTTGCACAACAGCCACATTTGGGAAAAAGTCTTCCCATTTCAGCAGGTCAAGGAAAATAGTAAGGCAGCTGCTGATTCAAGGAGTATCTTAGAGAGAATGGAAATTGATACCATAACCCCAAATCTCTGCTTGCTATGTGGATACCGAGGCCTTCAGTTCTGATGATAATCTGTATTTTTTTCTCTTTTACCTACTGAAATAAGCAAATAGCCCCAGGGTCAGCTGACTCTGCCCATAATTCTGATTTGTGAGGCAGATAGGCAATGAATTTAAAATTAGAAAGGGCTAAATGGCCTCAGATTCGGAATATAAATTTCATTTAAAGTCAGTTTGCAATTGCTAAAGACTCCGGTTCATTAACTATCTTGTCTGAATATTGTCATGAAAACCTAAGCTTTATTGAGTGCTAAAAGCCTTAAAAAAGATGGAAACATATGAAAATAAGAACATAAATTCCCTGCCACCACCACCACCAAGCCAAGTGTAAGAGAGAACCAAACCATAACAATGGGCTCATTACAAATGCTCCATCATTTTGCAATAACCAAGCACTTAAAATGTTCTTGGTAGCTGCTCTGAGGATGCCATTTTTTTCATTATGAGTCCTACTTAGTGCATAATTTATAGCTGGCAGGCCAGGGATAATCCTACAGTGTGAATGTGCTGCGAGACTGCTGTAATTACACCAGAGCTGTGGTTATGGGCCTCCTGGAACTGATACTTCTTTTTAATTGTAGAGGTGATAAGATCAAATCCAGCACCGTGTATCTCAGTGGAAGGGCTGTGGATGTAACTGTAGCTGCCAGCTGCCCTCCTGGGCATCTGCTCTCCCTCCAGGAGCCTGTGGATAAAGGGATGACTTCTCCCCCAGTCTTGCATCCCCCAAACCATCAACCAGTTGGAGCCTGGCCTCACTGGAAACAGCAATAGAGCACGAGCGATTTAAAGGGATGGGATAAAACCAAGGAAAACATCCAGATGTTTCTTTTGTGTCGCTTTTGGTCTGTGCTCCATTTTCTCCAGTAAGTGACTGAAACACTTTGATGTGAGAATTTTATATTGGTGATGGTTTTGCAGCAGCCAAGCCACCAGACAATAATCCCTTGGTGTCGATGTTCATTGGCTTTGTCATCTTCTTAGGACAAAGGAAAAAAAGACCTAAAAGTGTTCTCTACCAAAAATAACTTTAGAAAATAAATATTTTGGCCCCATCTTGCAAAAAGTCAGTGTGACATTTAGAGGGAGCTAAGAAAAGGAGTCTTTCCTGCCTTAGGAAGAAACTTAGCTTAACTTGGGTCCTGTTAACTTCGTCATACTATTACTTGGGCACTGTTTGGTATTAGTCACTAGCTGCTCCCTCTCAGCTTTATCCAATTTAATTTCAAATATAGTGCAAACAGATGCCTTTATGTTTCATTTTTAAATCATTTATTGTTCTACATGTAGCAAAGAAGCTTAAAAAAGAATGTGAAAGAATTGCCAGAAAGGTTTTTTGGTTTTTTTAAAAGATATATATATATAATTGCAGTTGTGGCTGCTGTGGTTTCTTTTGGGTGGATCAGAAAAAAAATCAAGTCTTCCTTCCTCGGGGATATAAGGGGAAAAAAAAAAAAAAGAAGAAAGGATGGATAGGAAAACTCATTCCCATGTCTAGTGCTTTTTATCAGTAATGGAATGAAGCAATCAGGTTTAAGGGCTTGTCTAGACGGAGGACTCTGGCACTGGTGTAACTCCCGTGGTGTAGTAAAGTCTGTGCAAGTCCCAAACGCTGCTCACAGCAGCAAAAGAAGCCACAGGGATGCAAAGCCACCACACAGAGTGAGGGAGCTCCAGGTCCTGCCCAATCCCAGCTTAGGCAATGCAAATTGTTTTGACAGAGGAGAGCCAAACAATTTTTTTTTTTTTTTTAATTTATCAAAGTGCCCCAGAGCAGCACAACAGAGTTGTTGATCAATTAAAGTGTTTTAACAACTTGCTTCTTCTGGAGGGGAGGGGATTGTAAATGAAGAAACATGAAGAACTGCTGACCACAGTTCAATAAGTCCAGGTTTAAAAGAGGCTTATTTTAATGGAAAACATAACATGGCTTTAAACTGACAGAAAATAGGTTTAGATTAGACATAAGGAAGAAATTTTTGTCTGTGAGGGTGGGGAGGCCCTGGCACAGGGTGCCCAGAGCAGCTGTGGCTGCCCCTGGATCCCTGGAAGTGTCCAAAGCCAGGTTGGACCGGGCTTGGAGCAGCCTGGGACAGTGGAAGGTGTCCCTGCCATGGCAGGGGTCTTTAAAGATCCCTTCCAACACAAACTGTTCTGGGATTCTATCAACAACAGATGGGCAAAATATTGTTTGAGAAGTTTTCTAACTGAGATACATAATAATAGAGGGATACCTTGGTTTTACTCTGCTCTGTTTGTCAACAAAGCTCAGAGCACGTGGCAAAGCCACTCCGTGTCATTATCCCCATTTCACTGGCAGGGACACCCTGTGACTTCCCAAAGGCCTCGTCACAGCTCATGGCAACACCAGCGAGAGCAAGAACATCTCTGGAGCTTCTTTCCACATCCACACCCTTGGGCAGTGCATCCTGCACTTGGGAACGTGGATGAGTGGTGGCCTTGGCAGCGCTGAGGGAAGGACTGGAGATGATGAACTTAGAGGGCTTTTCCAACCTTGGTGACTCCAAGATTCCATGGTTGGCACGTCCAGGAGAGGTTAAGCCTGGCTGGGCTCACTTTGCAGTCCATTTTTAGTAGGGAAGCTTTGTTTGTCTATCTCCAGTGTGATGTTCACTTTAGTGGCTGTGATGGGACACTGGCAAGTCCAGAAGAGCCCTAAATCCCACTCCATAAATGTGAATTATCCAGGAGATGGAAAGAGCCTAATTTGTCTATAAACCTGACAAACCAAGGGTCAGATCCTGCTCTCAGCACACCATGACCTTCCCAAAGCCATTGTGGGGCATTGAATTAAAACAGATAAGTCCAGTAGCCCCCAAACACACTAAACCCCATCAAATATTTCAGTGTTTATCAACCAGGACTGCTGGAAGTCAGGAGAGAAACCAAGCACAGCTCAGATCTGCCCTGTATTTCACCAGAAGATTCTGCTTCCAAAAAAAAAAAAAAAAAAACAACCACCACAGAAACCCCACATGGAGTCAGAGGGCACACAAGCAGGCACAGACAGGGAAATATAGGAGCACAGGAAACAGCCAGCCAGCCAACACTGTCCTGGAAAGGCTAATATTTGCGTAATACTGAAAAGCTTTTTGCCTTTCGGATCCTTCCATGAGAAAAGGCTAAAATATTCGGTGTACACATTTCTCAAAAAGAGAACATACCATACATAGTTAAAGTAATGACTAGTGCTCTTAATCCCAGACACAAACTTTTCACTGAAGCCTTTTTTGGGCTGGGTCATGTGATATATTCGGTTTTCAGCATCTATATATAAAGCTACATTTTTTTTTTTCTTCCTGGTTCATCCTTCCCCGTGTTCTAAAACCTGCATGCTTCATAAGCTATTTTGGTTTACCACATGGCTTGGCACTTGGTATTTTTTCCTATGATGTGAAAACAAAATTTCAGCTTGGCTGTTGGTGGCCATGACCTGAGATGCAAATCTTCTCACTCAATTAGGGCTCTAACAAGTGGCTAATTACCCTTTCTGGTGGCCAGGTGTCCCTATTACTCAGAGACCTTAAATAGGGGTATCCCAAACCCTCAAAGTGGGAGCTGTTGATCCCTAGGGACTTCCACATTCTGTATGGGCAGTCCTTTGGCTTTTCGGTGCCAAAAGCCTTGGTTTGGGGTAAAAAGCCTCTATTTTGTGCAAAAAGCCTCAGGATTAGATGGAGCAGAGCAGGCCTGAGCCCTGTAGACTCTTGATCTGCTGTACAGAGCTGCCCATCTTCTGGCACCAAAGCTTTTATTTGCTGTGCATAAATTAATACTAAATACATCCTCAAGCCTTACTTGTCCACTCAGAAAACTGCTCTGCTCAGCCACACACATGACATCATCCCCAAACTTAGTTGCAGGAAAATAAAACCAGGATTACCTGCATTTTTAGCACCAGGAGAGGGGAGGGGGGGGAATGATGGGGCCTCCTTTGGGGCTTGGTTTTTGAGTTTAGCTCCTTTTTTTATATATATATATATAAATTCTGATCTCACTTCAGTTTTGTTTACAATTAGAGACACTGAGGGGAGACTTTTAATGGAGAACAGAGAGACCTTTTGCATGGGGGCACATTAAATGGGGGCTCTCCAAGCTGTCTCTGAGAGATCACGTGTGGTTTTCTCCCATGGCAGACATATGTGGAGAACTTGGCAAAACCTCCCATGCTCCAAGCCCCAGGAGCCTGTCCAGGATTGCTCTCCATGGGGCATTGCCTCCCTTTTCTCTCCCACCAGCTCAAGGACCCCTCAGAAGCATCCCCAGGGTCCCCAGCCCCCCAGAGAGGGCTGAGGATGCATTTTCTGGGACATAATTTAGTGCCCTTTGGTTGCTCAGAGAAAATCACCTCAATATCTGCCTGACTTGGTAGAAGTGCAGTTTTTCCAGCTCTGGAGAGGCACATGCACCCAGCCACCATCTCCCAGAGCTCGTGTGTACTTTCCTGAGCTCAGCCCCTGCTGCCAACCCCATTGTTCTGCCCCCCACTAAGTCCCTATTGTTTGTGTCCCTTGCTGGTGGCATCTGGCTCAGCCAAACTCCTCCTGAGCGGGGGCCCAGGCTGCAGGGTTTGCTCTGTTGTGTTGGGTTTGGTTGTTTTTCTTTATTTCCAGGAAAGATTCTGAATGATCATTTTTCGGGGGCCAGTTTTAGGCACTGCAGATGGAGTTTTGCAAGAAGAGGTGTTGGGGTGAGGGGTCAGCAAACCAGGCATTTTGGTGGCAACAATGGAAGACTGAGAGTCCAAATTGACATATTTGCTCTGAAAACTTGCAGACAGCCCATTTTTTTTTTCTTTTCCCATCTTTCTACCAGGTGCTGCCCCACTGATCCTAAGGTGAGGAGTGTCAATAATGAGAAAGAGGAGACAGGACCCTGGGATGGACACGACACCGCTCAGCAAATCTCTGGCAAAACCTAAACTCTCTTTAGGTTCTGGGCTGTACTGGGGGCTCTTTTAGGGCGATGCCATTCCCAGAGCAGAGGGAAATGAGCTGTCTCTCAGGACTGTCATCCTGCTGACAGGCCCCACGGCGTGCAGTGCGTCGGAACAGCATGGGAGCACATTTGTTTCCATCGGGAACCGCGCCGGATCAGCGCTCGGCATCCTGTTTATGTTAAAACATCAGCGTTGCATTTTTATAGGGGAGCTGGGAGAACGGTGCAGCTGGGGCTTCTACTGAAGTGTCACCAGTGAAGTCACTTTTCAGCAGGATGATCACTGCTCCAGAGAGGTTCCCAAGCCAAGCATCTCCAGTTCCCAAGCTGCTCTCCTGGCCAGAAGATGTTGGCCAGAGCAGATGCTGGCACCCCTTCAGCCACCCTGGGATACCTGTCTCCTGCTCCCATGCCTTTCCCATGTCCCCTGACCAATATACACAGCCTGCACTTTCCACCTCCCCAGTGTGATTTAGGGAGCGAGGCACAGCCTGTTGCAATTACAGCAGCACCACTTGGACCCCATGGTAACCCGAGTGTTTGTTTCCCTGTTGCATAAATGAGAAGGGCAGGATCCCAGCCCTGCAGAGCTCCTGGGGAGCTGTGTCGCTCAAGCCATGGGATGGGAAAGGGTCATTTGGTGGGGATTCACTGTAGGTCCCAAGGGGAGATTTAGTAGCCCCCCATGGAGGGTCAGATGCGTGGCCTTGGCACAGCTCCTGGGATCATTCCAGCACGGACAGGCTGATCCGTGGGACAGATTCCCCTTGGAGAGGGGTTCCTGCAGCTGTGCAGAGCTGATGTGGTGATCCCCAGCACTGGCCATGCAGGAGAAGTTCTCCAGGGCTGTGCCAGGCAGATGAAAGCAAAGCAATTTTGCTCCTACCCACACCAGCATCAGTCCCAAGGGTGATTTATTGCCCTGGGACTCACTCCTCACCTGCAAGCAGAGCACAAAGAGAGAGTATCACTGCGCTCAACCCCCAAAATAAGGCTAAAAAAATCACTATGAGGCAATTCTAGCTGCAGTGGCAGACTGAGATCACCCTCCACCCATGGGAGCTCAAGGGGTCAGAACTGGTCCCTTAGATCTGCAGGCTGGAACCAGCAGGGTCTGCTTTTTTAAGACCACCTTTCAAAAAATCACCTATTCTCCCATGGCTGGTGAAATCTCTGCTAAATAACAGCCCTGCAGACACATCCTAGCAGAGAAGTTTTACCTTTTTACTGATATTTGCCTACAGCCACAGGGCTCCAAAACCCCAGCCAGCTCAGTAATACTGGCTTGGCTCCTTAATCATACATAAACCATTTAAATACACAACAAATAAATAGACACGTTCTGTGTTTCTTCAGAAGGGCTTAACACCTTTACAAAGGGATTTCTTTGATACTTAAGCAATAATAGATTGGCTTTCATTTTTCTAAGACCTTCCTTATATCAACATATCTCTTCAAGTACTACACTTCCTTTTATGAAACGCTGGAATTCTTTCATGTTGAAAATGCTTTTACAGCCAAGTCCTCAGTTGTGCTGGCATTTCTCGTGTCTTGAACTCCAAACTGGCTAACCGCAATCTCCGAATTCCCAAAGGAAATAATGAAAATTCCTAAAATCCTTGGCAAGGAAACAGTTGAAATTTTAAATTGAGTTAATCGTTTTAGCGAAAATGCTTGTAATAAAATAAATATGGGGAGCTGGGGTGAGGAGGGGGGAAAATCTGCTTCAGAAATGAGCATCAGAGGAAAAAAAAGAGAAAGGGAGAGAAGATCCTCAAAAGTGAAGCCTTCTCTGCTCCCTTACAGTATTTACTGTTAGGGATATCTGCACATTCCTGCTGAAAGCAGGGCTTTGGTGGGTGTCATGGTGCTGTGGTGAAAGTGAGGTCATTGAGAGCCCTCTTAATGCTCCAAGATAACTCTGGACCTAGAGGTCTGGCATTAGTGATGTCAGGTGTCTTCAGTGGCTGTGAAAAGATTTCTGAGGACAGAAACCTGATCTCTGGAATAGCACTTCTGTCATACCACAGTGATTAAATTAAACTTCAGCTCAACTAAGATACATAGGTCCTTAACAGGCTTTTTTTTTTCCCCTAGTTAAATCTTAAAAACTTTAATTATACCCGTTCAAATATGCAGGAGAACAAATCACACCACGATTTTTGCTTCTTCCTTTAATTTTAGCTCATACAATAAATGGCTAGAAGAAGACTCAATTATCAGGTCGCAGCAAATAATTTCCAGATGACAGGTTGTTTGTGGGGATTCTTCAGCACATTTTCTCTCCCTACCCTTTGTAGGTGATCCAGCCCAGTGACAATGTGAAGGAACAGCAGCAGCAGCATCCAGGTGTTGCATTGCTCAGAGGAGGACGTGGTGACCAAGATGTGCTCCTTACCCTGAGCAGTCATTTCACAGCTTTCCCCAGGCACCAGCTGAAACCTTGGCAGGGCACTGCTTTATTATTTGGTCTTTGGTAGCCACCAGAAGCTTGACATGATGTGGCAATGTGCACTTGCAGTGCTGGGCTGATCCCACAGCGTGGGCAGGAGGCAGGGGGAGGATTCTGCCCCACTCTGGGGAGATCCCACCTGGAGTTCTGTGTCCAGCTCTGGGGCACCAGCATGGGAAGGATGTAGAGCTGCTGGAGCAAGTCAAGAGAGACCATGGAGATGCTCCAGGGCTGGAGCCCCTCTGCTCTGGAGCCAGGCTGGTAGAGCTGCTGTGCTCACCTGGAGAGGAGAAGGCTCCAGGGAGAGCTCAGAGCCCCTGGCAGGGCCTGAAGGGGCTCCAGGAGAGCTGGAGAGGGACTGGGGACAAGGCATGGAGGGACAGGACACAGGGAATGGCTTCCACTGCCAGAGGGCAGGGATGGGTAGGAGATTGGGAAGGAATTCCGGGCTGGGAGGGTGGTGAGGCCCTGGCACAGGGTGCCCAGAAAAATTGTGCCTGTCCCTAGATCTCTGGAAGTGTTCCAGGCCAGGTTGGTCTAGTGGAAGATGTCCTTGCCCACAGCAGAGGGGGAACTGGATGGTCTCTTAGGTTGCTTCCAACCCAAACCCTCCATGAAGGGTTGCTGTCCCTTCCCCCTCATGCAGTGCTGTCCTGTCCTGCAGGAATGTCCCAGGAATGCAACATGGACAGCACTGGGTCAAACCAAAGCCTTGTCTGGATGGTGTCTGCCAGTGACCAGTCGTAGGCATGGGCTGTGGGAAAGAACTGATATAATTACACGTGGAATCAACAACAGAGACAATGTTCTGGAGCTCTGTCCTGCAATGGGTCTCAACACTTTCTCCAGAAAAGCATCCGTGTCCTTTTTCCACATGTAAAACATGTTGGCATCAACTTTTTCATCTGGGGTCTCAAACAACCAACTTCCTTCCACAAAAGTGGGGGGCTTGGTCCAGGTGCTGCAGCAGCTAGACTTGGCTTTTCCTGTAAGGTCTGACTTGTCTTCACCCCCAGAGAGAAAATTCACCAGTTATCCGTAGGAAAGAAGTAATAGCTGGGAGAGAGCAGAGATTTTCAAAACTAAACAATGCCTAAAAAAAACAAAAAAAAAAAAAAAAAAAAAAAAAAAAGAAAAAAAAAAGGAGAGAGAAAAAGGAAAAGAGAGAAAGAAAATAAAAGAGAGAGAACAGAAAGAAATGGCTCCAAAGCATGTGATGCTAAGGGGAGGTCAGGAAAACAGAGCCACCAGGGGTAACAACTCAGATAAGATCATACCATCAGTGAAAGCACTTGCAAAAGGAAATGGATAGTGTTCTAAACCTCAATTAATTTAATCTAGTGCTTCACTGAAAACAAATTATGATCTCAGATAAAACAAAACTCTGGCGAAACAAAGAACAAAGCTATTGCAGCCATGATTTACAGTTCAAAGATATTCTGTTTGTTTCCTCTTCATCAGAGATCTTGGTTTCCCCTTGAGAGCATATGAATAATTAAAGGTGGTCTCTTATGATGTGTTTGCTGCTGCTCAGCATTTCCAACCCAAGGGCTGATAGGGGAACAATGGTTAGTTATGAGACCTGCTGGTTGGATTTGCCTTCTGTAAATAAACCACAAGGCTCGGTGGCTTCCCTGCAGTCACAGCAATCATACTGCTTTGTTTAAGTCAGGAATCTGAGTAACAGGCACATGAAAACTTGTGTGGTTTGTAAAATTGAGTTGAGTTGGAGGAGCAAGTGAGGAGGGCCAAGCTGTCAAAGTAGCTTTTGGGTTCTGCAGAAACACCTGCAAGGTTGGCGAGGAGAAATCTCCCCCCACCAGAAAGGTCCAGCCAAGCCCTGTGAGCGAAACTTGCACAAGGGCAATAAGGCAGAGCTGCCCTGCCCCAAAACAGAGAGTAACTCACCAGTTGCACATGACACCAAACCTAAATGAAGCGCAGAGACCACACAAGCCCAGCTCCCTCCTCCACACCCCCGGGCCCAAGCGAGGGCTTTGCAGCCGTGCTGGGATCTTGTGTGAGCAGTGGGAAGGGAGGGAGCAGGCCTGAGAACAGCTCTTCAAGCTTTCAGGATGGAAGGGGGTGGATTTCCAAGGTGCCAATCTCTCCTTTCTATCCTTAAAAGACAAATCATTACCTCAGACTTCATTCGTGCCTTGTGGCCTTTGGTGAAGAGAGATGAGCCTGGCTGAGATCAGGTAAACCTGGCACTGTGGGCAGAAGGCACAGTCAAGCCATGTTTACAATTTTGACATTCCTTTGACCTAAAAGCTATAAAGTCAGGAGACTCTTGCTCAAAAAAAACCCTCCTGGGGATGACCTTGTCTGTGTGACCTGAGGAAGGAAAGCTGTGTACCAACATATACTTGGTTTTTTGATATGTGAGGACAGAGGGAACAAGAGAAATCCCCAACTGGAAGTCATCCCCCTGCACAAACCAGTCTGTCCTTGTGAGCAGTTTAACCCTGAGAATGAAGGAATGTGAGGATATTGCCACTTTATCTGTGCATGGGAAAAAAATGCAGTATCCCAGGAGGCAAACTGGGTTGCAGAGGAGCTCTGGCTGGAGCTGGAAGCTGGCAGGATCTCCCTGTCAGTCTGGCTGCAGTCAGGGATTGCAGCGAACACACAGCAGAGAGGATCCAGCAGCAGAACCCCCAGGGACCGGGGAAGGAAAGTGTCTTCATTGTACCATTCCTAAGACACGCTGGGCACCTCACAAAACATGTGGTCAACATCCTGGATGGAGCAGATCCCAGGCACTGGTGGGGTCCAGCTGACAAGCACGTGGGCCGCTGCTGACAGGACAGGACAGCGTTGCTGGAGGCCAGAGGAGGACAATGGCAGGACACTGAGCATCCCAGGGGCTGCCAGGCCGCAGGGGGAGGCCCTGCCTGCAGGTTATTCCTTTGCAGTGTGCCTGCTGGAAGAGGGTTTGGGCCCTGCTCCTGGAATGGGGTCCCCGAGGAGCCACCACAATTGAAGGGAGAATAATGAAAGCTCTGCTCTCAGTGAGAGTCACCCACTCTCCCAACGAGGCTGTGCTCCAGGACCTCTGGTTTAACCCAAATTGACACCAACTTGGCGAAAGCCCTCAGCTGCGCATTCCTTCCATACAGCTTTACAAGCTGCAAATGCAAAACCACAAACCAAACAGGGAAGGGGAAAAAAAAGGGAGCCTGAACTGTGCAGGGTCCCCCCATCTTTCCTCCTGCCCTGATCACCACACCCCTCTTGCTTACCCCTTTTCCTCAGTAGCTTCTTACCTTTTCAAAGGCTTCCCAGGGGCATTTTAGCTCCTTGGTGAGTGCCAGCATGCCCTGTCTCTTCACCAAGAGCAGAAATCAGCTTGCAAACTCCAAATCATTCCTTGTCAGGTTAGACCATCTTTCTAGGAACAGTCTCCTGGTGAGGAACTGGAATGCCTTTAGCCCCCTGGCAAGAGTCATAACTACTTGAAAAAAAACCCCTCAACTACTAATAAATCCCAGCAACAAATGCCAAATACTTACTGGACAAGTGAAACACTTGCCAGCTGGTCAGGGCTGCTGAAACTTCATCTGTGGAACTATGGGTTCATGGAAAACCTCCTCACTGAAGGCACTGTCTGTCAGTGAAGTGTCTCACCCAGTTTTTTCAGCAGAAAGGACAGGCATGAACTGCCTTCCCAGGTCAAGCCAAGCTCTAAAGCACCATCCAGGGGTTAAGTAGGTTGGTTCACACCATGGAGGTTCCTAAACTGATGATGTGAGAACAAATGCCAGCTCCTCCACACCTGTGTGACCCCTCTGCTCCAATCCTGTCACCAGCCTTTGCCAGTGGGAGTTGGACCAGTAGAGGTGGCACTTGGGGACATGGTTTATGGTGAACCTGGCAGTGTCAGGTTAATGGCTGGACTGGATATCTTAAAAGTCATTTCCAACTATTCCATGGACACTTTCCAAAAACAGTGCCACATGTGCATTTCTGCTCCAGGAGGCAGCTCCTGTGTCACCACATTGGAAATGGGATCTTGGGTTTCACACAGTTCCCTCTGCACTGCCCTGAGGGACCAACAAACTTGATCAATCCTCTTCTCGCCCACTTCCCTGCCCAGACCTGATCTGCATGGGAAGACCTCTGCTTCCAACAGCTCAGCTCCTTGCTGGGAGCTGGTTGGAGAGCTGTCCATGCTTACTGGTGCCCCTGAGGTCATTGTCACACAGCCAGGGCTGTCACAATGAAGTGGGCCATGCACAGGTGCACATCTGTGGTTTCTGGGCAGATCTGAGTCACTCCATCACATCCCCACCTGACAGTGCCCTGCTGACTTCAAATTTAGCCCCAGGGATGAAGGTGACTCCTCCTCTTCCTTTTTAGATGGAAGTCACAAGAGCAGCCAAGAAATCACAGGGAAGAGGGAGTCAGCACTGGTGTCAAGGGCTGGGAGCAGGTTGTTTTGCTGTGGTTTTATTTTCCTTCTTCTCATTATGCTTCCCACGTGGCACTTTTAATTTTTTTGTTGTTATTTTGGTGTTTTCTTCTGCCAACTTTATTTGGATACTGCTCCATCACACACCAAACTCTGTAAGTATCTGAGGGTGCTCTGGTGTGTTCAGCAGTAGCTAAAGGAGAGCAGAAAGTTAATGCTGTGGGAGAACTGGGCTAACCCTTGCCCAGGAACATGCTCTGGTTTATTAATACCAGAGAATTGACAACAAAAGGTGCAGTGCACCTTCTGGGTCTTCTCATGCTACTTTTGGAAGGATTAAAGCCCCCAGGACAGCAGCTGCTCTCCGAAGATGTGTTTGCATGCCAGCACCACTAATGCATAGAATAAGCTGGATTTTTCCAATTGCTAATGATTTTAATCTCTTCCTTCTGTTTCTGAAGGGGCTGACACAAGACAGAGTTGGCTTGTGGTGTTTCCTTCCCTTTTCCAGTGCACTTTAAGTAAACACTTGGAATTCACCTTCTGCCTCAGGATGGCCCACGGGGTCGCTGCACTTCCATGGATGTTCCTTTGCACAGCTGTGTCCCATTGACACACTGAAGGAAAGATGTCCTCAGCACCTTGCTGTGCACCTTTCCTGCATGCATCATACCATCCCTTGGCATTTGGTTCCTTCACCAGCTTTGGCCTAGAAGCCATTCCTGGAATTTGTCAGCTGTAGCAAGGAGCAAGCCTCGCTCTCTAAATCAGCTGCTCCACAAAGGCCGAGCCATGGATCTGCCCGTTCTTTGGTGGACCCAACCCTGAAAGCCACAGTGCAGCCTTGCACTGAACATCCTTCCATTTATTTATTTCCTCTCTTAGTTACCTGTTTTCAGCAGCTGGGGTTCAGCACCTCCTATGATAGGAATTGCTTTCATTACAAGCACCTCCTGCCAGGCTGGCTGGATGTCCCTTCCTGATCTGAACAGTCCTGGATCCTTCTACTTCCCAAGGCATGCTATTTCATTCTCATTTTTTCAAGTAGGATACAAGATTTTCTTCATCACACAAGTGACAGACCTGGTCACCTCCACACCATGGCAGTGAACGAGCAGAAGGCAGGAATCCTGTACAGGATCCCTACAGGATGGATCCAGCTCAACCAGTCACCTGGGGCAATGGGGGCACAGGCAGATCCTTGTAAGTGATGAACACCACTTTTCCCATCTCACCTCCTGGGTACACAGTTATAGAGCATGGTCCAGGATGGATTCATGGGAATAACAGAACAAAAGGTGTGCAGGACCTTTCCTCTGCTATCTTTGCTCACTGCTGCAGGTAGACACCAATTGCTCTCCACACCTTTGATAAGACAAGGGGGAATGCCTTTAAACTGAGGGATTGTGTTGGTTTAGATTGGATATTGGGAAGAAATTCTCTCCTGTGAGTGTGGCGAGGCCCTGGCACAAGTTGCCCACAGAAGCTGTGCCTCCCCATCCCTGGAGGTGTCCAAAGCCAGTCTGAGTGGGACTTGGAGCAACCTGGAATAGTGGAAAGTGTCCCTCCCCAGAGCAGAGGGGCTGGAAATTGATGGTTTTTAATGTCCAACCTAAAGCACTCATGATTCCACGATCCTGGACGCATCTGGGCCTGGCTGCAGCCCCAGCAACACGTGTACACTGAGTTCACATGTGCTCAACAGCAGTGACTCAAATCAAAAGGCTACAGATCAACCCACCCTTTTTCCTCCTCTTTCCTGCTCCCACCCCCACCCCGGGTCAGTACACAGAGCACAAATCTTCCTTTTTTTCTTTTTTTTCCCCCTTCGAAGTGAAACATTCTGTATCTTATTTATTTTGAAAACAATTTATAAGGGCGATAATAACATCCTTTGGCTCCTTGCCTCTGTAGCCTCGGGCTCTAAACATGCCTCATTAAGGGAGCAGCACACACCCTGCCACGTACAGGCAACTCACTGTACGCTCATTAAAATTCTGTAGGTATTGGCTGATATAAACAAAGAGGAAAGTGCACCAGTACTAAAAAGCCGAGCGCAGAAAATGACTGACTGCAGGATAGGTCGTGTGGTTCAGCGACACGGCTGGGAATCCTGGAAATCTGAAAAACCTTTTGTGGTTCCGGCATCCCACGCAACCGCGCGCCGTTCCCGGACGGAGCGGCGCGGCTACGCCAGGAGGCAGTCGTTTGACAGGGATCCACGCTAGAGCTGACACAAAAAAAAAAAAAAAAATCATGTTTGCCTTTTGTAGGAGGAGATAAATAATACAAAAATCAAAGCGGCTGTGGCAGAAAGCTTTGGAGGAAAATCCAACCTTGGAATTCCCGGGCTCTTGTTGAAAGAGTAACGCGCCTCAAAATGGCGAAGAAGAGGAAGAAAAATGTGCAGAATATCTTTGCATTGTGTAAAGAGTAACTGCACTGGAAAGGAGTTATAAAGTAAGTAAACATAACTTCCAATTTGATCCATATTAAGATTTATTGACCCTGAAAGTCAATATTCTCTGCACCAGGGCCAAGGTTAACATTGAGTTTGAGGCCAATGGGAAAGTTGTAATGAAGTGCTGCTTAAGAGGCCCTTACAGAAGTATCTGGTTTTGCAGGAGGGTTGGAAGTCTTTCCACATGGTCAGCCCCATCTTCTTCTACATTTCAAAAGCATCCAAATCTGCCAGTTTTTCTGTGAAATCCCAGCCCATTAGCACTGTGCCAAACTGATAAACCCTTTGGATAGCTTTTCCAGCAGAAGTCTAAAGCACCTCTATGCTACAATCTACAAAACCCTGAGGTTTTGATCATGGTCAGGACCCACTCATCCCAATCCAGTGTAAACACAGATGGAAGGAAAAGTTGACCTCAGCTGATGACAAGCTAAGAACACGTTTGATGATGCTGTTGGAAAAAGCAATATTAGTGCATTTCTGCCCTTTGGCAGCTCCTGCTTTAGGGAAGAGCAGGCATACACCATCACAGCAGAGATTTGTGAGATTGTGCAAGTAGAAAGTATTTCTTTGGAGTCAATAAAGACATGGCAGTTCTCCTACAAGGAAAGAACTCATCTTGTGCTCTCACACTCTGGCCTTGCCATCACAAATTTACAATTTTCTTAGAAATTCACTGTGAGATATTAGATGGACACAGAGCACACAATCTCTGTATATTTGAAGTAAAGCTGTTGCCCAAAGTCTGCTCTGAGGCATAACTCATATACTTCCAGAATATCTGTGCCTGCAAAAACCTGGATTTCCAAGGCTGGTTTGGGCATTTGCCTAAAACCTTACTGCACCTGCAGAAAGATTTGTGTCCCAGACATGTTCTGTTTTCCTCAATTTAACCAATTAAGCCAATAAATGGTACCACTTCTCCCAGTGAACATATGCTTCCCTAAAAATGCTCTGCCAAATCTTCCTTAGCAAGAGGTGGGGGACAGGGCTGGAAAGAAGACCATGGTTTTTATGAACCCGGTGACAGCACAATCCAGCAGAGCTCACCATGAATTGTACAAATATTTTTGGAGACTGTACAAGACCACAGACCTGAGAGGGAACACGGATTTCTTTGGAGCACAGAGGAAAGCAGCACAGCACTTATTTCAGTCCAGTTCCAGAGGAGCAACTTTTGAAAGCACTTTGAATAAAGTTGCAATGATTTCCCCAGGACTTTGCTGGGTTTGTACATTTTAATGTCCTTCTCCAGCTGCTCGCTTTCTCCTTGTGTTTATTAAGACATTTGGTTTTGTTACAAGGTCTGGGCAAGAGAAAATAGCTGTATGTATATTTAAACAGACTATTAAAATAAAGAGCATCATGTACTGGCACAGAAGAATTCATGGTGCTATTCATATGTTTCTGGGCTCAGCAAGGCTGTTGTTGAGCACAGCAAACAGCACCTCACCAGTGTTCTCATCACAGCCTTGTTTGTCTGTGCTTCATTTTTCCTTCTCCAAAAAGTACCAGATTTGGGTCAGAACTTGCAAAACAAAATTGTCTTTTCTAGGAGGGACGATTTGAAGAAATGGTTTCCTGGTGACCACTTTTGGCTCTACATCTCCTTAAACATCTCCTGCTGACCCTCTACAGTTGTGTCTTGCTCTGTGGCAGGACACTATTTAATGAGCTAAAATTGGAAGCACCTCAGGAGGGTCTAAGGGATGTATCCAGGATGCTTCATTATGTGGGAATTAAGCATAAAACTGGAGAGAAATATGGATAGATGGGAAGTATGTTATGAAATGGGAGCCTAACCCCTTTACCAGTAAGACAAGGCTGCAAGCCATGCTCCCAGACCACTGGGCAAGCCAGGTCTCAGGAAAAGGAGCCTTACTGAGAAAGGAGACTTAGTGCCTGAAATCCAGTGACAGCTACAAGCACATCCCCAAACCCCCATTACAGCCCTTCCTCAAAACACAATCAGGGAGAAGTCAGCTCTCAACCTAAACCTTTATTTAGCTGCGTTTCACAACAATTACTGCATAACTTGGCATCATGGACATGGCCCTACATGGACTAGGAGAGCACTCAGTGAGCAGGGAGGCAAGCTGGAAATACCATTTTCCCACACTTCCTCACAGAATCAATTTTCTTCTCCCAAATGACAAACAGAAAACAGAAGAAGAAAGAAACTGTTACCATTCACTGGGTCCAGGAGTGTATTAAATATGACATGGTCAGAGCAACTTTGGCAATACAAGATACAGTCTTTTGCATTTCGGCACAAAAACATACTTTGTCCCTAAAACAAGCCACTATTAATTTTGTGCAAAATATTAACACATTCCCACCCAAATCCTTTCATCAGCACTTGGGTATTTTAGACAATTCAACCTTGCAAAGAAAATTTTGAGGTCTATCATCAGTGAACATCACCCCCTTGGGAACAGGGAAAGGCACAGGCAGCAGCTGTGAGCTTTGGAGGCGAAGCTCCAGCTTTCAGCTCAGAGAGTTTATACCTTTAAGAAGGCACAAAACAAAAAAGAAACTCAATCCTTGAGATGAATCGCTCCAAAGAGTGCCCGTTTTTCTCCTCGCAGGCCTGAGCAGCCCCACACAAAGCCCCGGGGCACAGGCTCCTCATTTGGCAGGGCTCAGCGCAGCAGCGGGGCCGGGGAATACTTTGACACTGGAGAATTTGGCTTGTAACGAGGCTTTTCAGGAACATGGCAATTGCCCACGTGAACGCATGGCTTCCTGCATTAATATGCTAAAGAGACAAGACAAGCATCTTTAGCTACAGCTGAGGACTAATTAAGACTGCTCTTTTACAAATATTGCATGGTTCATTCCATTCTTCCCCGATTAAGAACAAAAGAAGAAAGAAGTCATTTATTGTCATGAGTCACTTCAGATACAATGGAAGGAATTCCAACAGATGACTGAGACAAAACAAAAGCTGACATTATGAAAGCCGTGTCTAAACACTAATTTAAACTGTCAACTTGCTAGTGAGGAAGGTTCATGACAGAGGGAGTATTAAAACTTAAAAGAGCACATAAATCATTGAAGAGATTAGCAGCGTGTGATGGGGCCAAAGTAGCCGCGCTGGAAACTCGCTGACTGGTGGCGAGCTCCTCGTAATTTGGGGGTAAATGCCGTGTTTTGCCAACAGTCCTGGACTAAAATGAGTAGTTTGGGCTGCCTTCCCAGAAGTGGGACTCTGTGTGAGTCAGTGGAGTTACTCCTGTTTCCAGCAGGTGAGGATCAGACCCTTTGTGGCCCACATTAGATAAAATCTGGCCTGAGCTTTCCTCCGCCTCCTCAGAAATGCTTAATTTCAGAAAGGAGCCAAAAAATGGCTTTGGGCCACATCCGGAGCTGCTGTGAATGATCATGACTGACTTCCACAATCTGCCTACACCACTCAAGAACCTTCCTTTTCAATAGCACCATGGTATCTCCTCTCTTCTGATTTACAGGGGATTTATCTTGAGGTAGTGCCCTGTAATTCTCTGCAGGCCTGCTTTCCACCAGCAGGAAACTCGCTCATCTCCACTTAATTAAGAAACACGGCAGATGAAAATGCCCTGTGGGCTGCAAGGTTTCACTTGTGAATTTTTTTCCTACACATTAGAACAATTTAATACAAAAGAAACCAGCACATACTTTTCAGCCCATTTGGTTTTTCAAACAGGTACATGGCCTCCAGCTCTCACACATCAGCTCTGCTTGTTTTGTGTAAGTCTTAGAGGGGCCATGAATAACAGTTCTGCAAAATGAAAGAATGCTGTATTTAAATCATCTAAAATCTCTGTCTTTATCTGCTTTCTCCTGTTGTTGCTAATACTCCCAAAACAGAGAAACCATTATGGATTACCAAGGTAGAATGTTTAATATTGATGGATTTAAGAAGATTTAGCATCTATCTCAGCTATTTTAAAATCCAGGTGACCCTGAAATCCATACAAGCAAAAGCTCCATCTTTTCTTCAACTCAACATGCAGTCTTCTTCCCTGCTTTCCTCACAGACCAGAAAGAAACCTGTGACTCTGTTCAACAAAAATTTAGTTTAGTAAAATGTAAAAGGCCAAGAAGGTATTTGCTAAGTTGCTGAATAAGAAGAGCTGAGAAAATGCAGTTATTTACCCAACTGAGGGCATTGCTGTGGGGTCTGGTGGGCAATACCGTGTCTCCTGGACACCAGCAATGAAGAAGATCCCCATCCCACTGTACCAGTCTCCCAAGGATGGGGATATTCTTCTGGATAGATCACAGGCTCCCTTTAACTGCCTGAGCATCACTCCAAAGTCAGTGGGGAGACTCTGCACTGGGAAGGTCCAGGCCTTTGCATCCTGCTGGAATTAAGTCACTCTCAGCTTTGGCTCCAGTTCAGGCAGAAGTTGAAAAAGTCAATTACAAAACAAATAAAATGAGGGAAAGTAAATGAGATGCAGAGCCCTTTAACTTTAACTGAGAGGGATGAAATCACTGTGGAAGTTGGGGAGGGTTTTGCTGTGAGTTTAGGCATAATCAGGATCCTTTCCTGCATCCTCAGGTTTTGCTGAACTTGGAGCAGAGGAACAGATTTTTTTCTTCACATCTTTGCCATGGGAACCACTACAGATTTTCCTATATTACCACTGGCTACTAGTGTTCTGATGGTCTTTGGGTCTGTTGTGCTGGGCACTGCAGGAAGGCAGATCAAGAGGACTGACCTTGTCCAGTCAAGAGGTGACAGAAGTTGACAGGTAAACAACAGGATGAAACTGGCCACATCCACAAAATTAGAGGTTTAAAAAGAAGTAGACAATAAATTTTTTAAGCTATGGAGGTCTTCCTATGAAGACCAGATGAAAGGGTATTGCAGAAACCAGGAAGAGGAATGAGATCCTGGATGGAAGCTTTAGCTGTGGTAATAGAGGAACCCCACTGTGTTGGGGATGTTCTCCAGAAAATCTACAAGAACTGACTGTGGATGAGGGCACTGAGATGACCAGGAGAAGATGATGCACAATACAGACAACAGTGGAGGCTTGGCCACATTATCCTTGGCATGCAACAGAGAAACAAGCAGAGAAACGTGAAAAGAAAAATGGATATTGGTCAGTTGAGCAGTGAGGTCTGTGAGCCATTTGTGGCTGGGAAGTCAAGCAGCAGAGAGATCCCAGCTGGATTTTTCTGGAGTGGTAGAACTGGAAAAGGAGGAGGTCCCATGTGGAAGTTTGAGATGGCAAAAGTGAAGGCAAACTTGCAAGATTAAGAAAGAGGCAGAAGCAGAGAGAAACACGAAAGAGGATATTTCATGATGAGGATCATCGCTTTCTCTCCAACAGGTGCCAGTCTGGTCAAGGATAAAGGGAGGATAAAGGGAGCATGGGGCTTGCTCCAAAAATGCCCCTCTCATCCAGACACGAGGGTCATCTGCAGGACCACCAAGTTCTGGTCAGGCTAGCTGGGGGCAGTCACTCAGACACAAACAGGACACAAAATAAACCACCCAACAAGGGATGTGCTCTGTGCACTTTGGTTACCGTTCCTCAGAGCCTCCAGTGGGGAAGATGAACTTGATGTGAGGCCACTGGCACTGGTGGAGTCATGTACCAGGCTGATATCTCATTCTGCAGCATCACTTTAACACCACTGTAGCTTTCCCAGAAGCCTCAGCTTAAAATTGCTGCAGTGCAGGGATGAATCAGGCCTTTCCTTTCCACACTGACATCAATAAAGCTACACCCAGGGTAAAATTAGCCCCAGGACAGTTATTCTGACACTTTCACAATAGAAACTTTTGGGGGTTTAGATTTGTTTTGCATTCCTTTCTCCCCCCCACCCCCCTCGCTTTATTTTAATGATTCTCCACTAAACCCACTTCCACAGCATGGAAAGGGAAGGAGATGTCCCTGGGCTCTTTGTGTGAAAGGATCATGAGGCAAGAGTCAATGTAGCTGTGCTGACAAACAGATCAGGCTTTAGAGATCTGAGCCTGAACGTTACCTTATGTTTTAGCAGCTTCACTGGCTCCAGCACCTCAGACTGCTTGAGTTTCCCACCAGCTCAGTGCAGTTCTTTTCCACATATTTTAGGTGTTGAATTAGTCTGGAGCTCAAAGGAGCAACATTTCCAGGCTCTTGATGAAGAGCATGCCTATCAGTTGAGATCAGGAAGAGCTGCCAGGCTTTTCCAAGGTTGTTTGCCTGCATCTGAAGTGTGGATGAGCTGCTCAGCCCTGTGGGGTTATTTAAGGACCCTCTGGTATCTGCCGTGATATGAAGACAACGTAAATATCCTTATGTGTGTTTGTGTTGATGGAATAGAAGTCCATAAATCCATGAGCAGTTGGCTGCATTTTTTGCTCAGCTCCCATCCGTGTTTGTAAACACTGGAGAAAGAGCCCCAAATCTGTGTCCAACACGGAGCAGTTACGGAACATGCTGTAATCCTGTAATGCGAACCAGAGCGGGCCCGCTAACCGTGCAGCTCTGGAGAGAATTCCTGACATGATCCTTTTACGTATTTTATGTTAATCACTTCCATCTCAGGAACACACACAAACAATACCCCATTAGACGTTCCCTTTGGCACTCGGACAGCAGCACAAGCTGCCGCGTGTGCCAGAGCGGCGGCCGGAGCAGCCGCAGTAGGGACGGGAGGCCATCGCTGGATGCTGCTCACATGAAGCACCCAAAGGACAGAATGCAAAGAGCAGAGCTGAGACTAACTCCTTCTTTGGGTTTCTTCAGTTGTTTTCCTGTGGGCTTTTCCAAGAGAAAAGTCTCCAACTGCTTGCCTGAGAGGGCTCATGGATGTTGGAGCATTACCGTGATCCCAGAGACACTAAAGCTCTTCTTCATGGGAGATGGAAATTGGTTTCTCCACATTGCCGTGCCTTGAGCAGGTGTAGCACAGAAAGGACAGAGTTTGGGATAAACTGGTACCTGTCTGGTCAGGTTTCCTGGTCGTTTTTCCAGTTCTAGGGGCACACAGAGATTTAACTCTTTAAATAAGCCTTGGGACTACTTGGCAAATATTTTTCCGGCAGAAAGAAAGGGGCTGGATCCCCAAGAGTAGGGATGTGCACAGGGGGTTTTATTGCAGGCTGGGACACAAATATCACTTACAGAGGGCAAGGGGGGGACAACTCTGAGAATTGAGGGTACAAATCCTGCTGTTGTGGGGAGCTCATGGGGACCTCAGCACTGGGAAGCAGGCGGAGGGAAAGGGAGGAGAGGAGGCCACGTTTGCAGAAGCAACTGCTGGAAGAGGACACATGAAACAAGCCCTCTGACACAACAAGGGAGATTCCTCATCTTTAATAAAATGCCCTCCCCGTGGTGAAGGCAGATGGCTTTGTCAGCTCACCACAGGAGCAATTCCATCAGGCATTGTGCCCCACTGCCAGCAGGGTGGGATCCGCAGGGACCTTCCATCCCCAGAGGCACCTGGCATGCTCCAGCAGACAGGAATCACCAGCACCATCCCACACCAGGTGAGTAGGCAACCCCCAGGAGAAGCAGAAAGGAGAAGGTGTCTTCAATTACCCAGCGTTTTCATACAATTTTGAAATGCTCTAAGCCCTCAGAGACTGTATTTTCCTTTTCCACCAGACTTTTTCATTGCTAAAATGAAGATTTCAAGGGCTTGCACGACACAGGCCTTTGGCTGCAGCAAAGCAAGACACACTGGCACTGGTGCCACTGAGAAGCAGTGCCTGGGCTGGGACATTTCTGCTCAGGATTTACTTTTAAAGCAATTTAAAAGCAGCTCTGACTTTGAATAGTAACACTGAAGTGGAATTCGCTCCAACATTCACTAGCCCAAATGTCTTTGCTGAAATCATGCTGTTCCCCTATTGTTATTTAACAATAAATCCTGCCCCAGGGGAAATGCGTATAAATATGAATTTAAGAGTTCCCAGATACAAAGTATCTCCACTTTTTTTACCCTCCCGGAAGATAAATAGCTTAGAAATCTTCCTACAAAGATGTGCTTTTCTTGATGCTTTTCCCCTTAATGCTCTAAAATGATTCTGTATGAGGGGAGAGCATCCAGACACTGCAGCATGATGAAGAAAAGCATCTTAATAAATAAAATAATTCCTTTATTTCAGTGCTGAAGCATTAAATACCATGGTGTGCATGCAGATGTGCTGCTCTGCAGCCCATCTGGACTGTTCTATGGGAAGGGTAATGTGGATTGCTGTGTTCACTGTTCCCTCTCTCAATGCTCTGGAGTCCAAGAGGCAGTTTTGGAGCTGCCCAGGGGTTCCCACTGCCTTCTCCATCTCAGGGGTGTGCTATGCAGAGGTGCTTTTGCTAGCAGCTTCATTCTACAGCTGAGGGGAATGCTGAACTTTCAGACCTGGATTCCTTGTTCTTTGTGGTCCCATGGGTGCCAAAGTGGTGGCAACCTGAGAGCTGCAGGTCAGGGGGATAAATGGACCAGAACATGACTTGAAAAACGACTGAATTAAGTCTCAGCTCTGCATCACAACCTGACACCCATTAAGTGTAGAGGGATGCATGGACAGCAGTCTTTTGTGGTCCAAAAAGTGTTGGTGAATAGCTTCACAACCCTCCACTGAGTATACATCAGCCAGATTTTGAAATCCAGCTTATTTTGGTTTGTGAGTTGAGAGTCTAGACTAGACTAGACAAATGGAAGGGAGAGGAGAGGAGAGGAGAGGAGAGGAGAGGAGAGGAGTTACTCAGGCATATGTGATATCCACAGTCAGATATATCCAGAAATCAGACAATGCTGCAAACTCTCCAAGCATTGTAGAGTGCACAATTTACCTCCTTATTTTCTTTTTTTTTTAACACTTTGCTCCTAATAATGTTTTTCTCTAAAAGAAACCATAAAGGTGGTTCATCCAGAGTGGGGAAAGGCACGTGTGCACCCTGGCAAGGCATGAGGTGTGTGGTGCAATGGATGCTGAGCACAGGCAGAGCATCCGACCTCCCTGACTGCTGGTGGAAAGACACCACACATTTTCCATGAAGGCTGGACACAGTCCCTGGGAGTAACTTGGTAAAGCCCCAGGCACTCGGAGAAATGTTGAAAGTAATCCAGCTAAATCTCCACCTGGAAAACAGTGGGTGGGAAAAAGACCTCAGTGATTGGGATGCCAAAAAATCAGAGGTGACATAGCAGAGGAGAGAGATCCTGCAAGAGTCAGTGCCATGCGCGGCTGCTGCAGAGGAGAAGATCTGGGGTTCACCACCTCATTTCTATGTGTCTGTCCCTCCCAAGTGTTAATTAATCCTCTGTGATAACAACCTAACAAAGAACTTCTACTCTGCACAGCAGCCATGGTTACTAATTACTGCTGACTCCCTCTACCAACATTTCTTTCACTCTAGTTTTGCCCTGGGATTTTCCATCAGTGCATTGAACTTTTGAGGGAGAACAGCTCATCTTCCATGATCTTTTCCAAGGCACTGGTGGTACCGAGGGAGAATTAACCATCTTTATGATTTTTGCTGTGAAACATTCCCTCTGCTCCCCTCCCTTTCCCATAAAAAGCCAGAAATGCCACTTAAATCACTATTGTTCCCTATGATTTAATTTCATACCACTGCTCAGCAGCTACAGCTATTTACAGCAATCCCCAGTGAAGTGATCATGGATATTTAGGAATTTTTAATGCAGCGAGCTCATCCCCAAATTCAGCATCTCTCCTGGCAGCTGGGGTGTAGATAGGACATGTTTACTTAATGTGCTGGAAGCCCAAATATTTAGTTTGTGGTTTCAGTGACTGAACAATCTGTGCTCGAGGGCTACGTGTGCAACTCAGAGACCAGGGAGGGAGAACAGGTCTGGGGCTGAGGGTGGAAATGCGTTTGTCAGTACCCCAGAGCCCCCCACAGCCACATCTCACCTCCCCTAACACGAGGCTGGGGAGGGCATGGATTAATACAAACAGCCTGCTGATGTCCCTTTGACAGAAAATGTGGGAAACGGAGTTTGCCTTGGATTTATGAACTGGGAAGGCCGTTCCTCATCCTGATTAACGGCGAGTCGCGGAGCAAAGCCGAGGCCGCTCGCGAGCCCGTGTGCTCCACGTCAGGTGTCGTGGGAGTGAGAACAGTGGGAGAGCACAGAAAGGTCTCATGGCAGCCTGTTAACTAATTTTCATGTGCCAAGTGAAGACGTGTCCTGGAATTTCGCAAAAAAACCCCTATATTTAGCAGTGCCGAGCGCCTCTAAAGAGAGCTTTGTAAGATGCTGGAACGGGGAGAAAAAGACACACAGGTATAAAAGGCACTCCAAGAAAGCAATAACTTACACAACTTTAGAGGGATATCCGACAACACATTTACTGCCAGCTGGGGACTGAGATGAATATCCAGGAGGCTGATGAACAGCAGGCTGCCCAGCCCTGCACTTCTGCTGGAACAGAAGTGCAAAAGCAGCTCGTGCGTGGCCTTTTCCTCCTTGGATTTCCAGAGTTCTTACCCTGAGGAGCTGGTGTTTCTCTGGGACATTTCCACTTGGCAGATCTCCTTCCAGCACAGCCTCATCCTCATGTTGAGAAACCTCAGCAGAATCCCAGAGATATGATTTTTTTTTTTTTATGCTTCTCTACATCATTTTTGGCACGTTGTGGTGATGTAACATGGATGTGAGGAAGAAGGAAAATCCTCAAAGCCTCAGCTGTGTGCAGAGGAGGGCAGGGAAAGGCAACAATGGTGGGGCAGTGAGGTGACACAAGACTTGATGAAGCTGGGGAAGGGGATGGAGAGTCAGTCCTATGAGGAGCTGCTGAGGGAGCTGGAAAGGGGCTCAGCCTGGAGCAAAGGAGGCTCAGGGGGCCCTTGTGGCTCTGCACAGCTCCTGCCAGGAGGGGACAGCTGGGGGGTTCGGGCTGTGCTCCAGGGAACAGGGACAGGAGGAGAAGGAACGGCCTCAGGCTGGGTTAGGGAGGGTCAGGTTGGGCATCAGGAAGAATTTCACCACTCACAGGGCTGTCAGGTGTTTGGAAGGGCTGCCCAGGGAAGTGGTGAACTCACCATCTCTGGAGGTGTTCAAGAAATGACTGGAGGTGGCACTCAGTGGTTTAGTTGATGTGGTGGTGATAGTCAAAGGTTGGACTTGGACATCTTTGAGGTCTTTTTGGACCTAAATAATTCTGTGATTCTGTTTCACCCCATGGTCATCCATGGCTTGGTCCTATAGCTGAAGAGCATGGGAAGGATATCCTACATCTTCATGTTGTTTCACCATCCCATGCTTGTTCATTGGGACAGCAGAAAAGGAAGGGGGATTTAATCCCAAACAACCCTTCAAAATACTCTGGTTGAACCCACCATCACCAGGCAGCATTATTATCAAAATCTGCAGGAAAACAACCAGCAATTAACCTGCTGCAACACACACACACACACGTTTCTTTCATAGAGGAGGGAAAAAATGGAGAAAGAGAGGAAAAGGGAAAATAAAGAATAATGCCACAGGATCTCCCCAGTAGCACACAGGGCACAATCCAGCACTGTACAAGAGCCATGCAGCAGAGGCCCAGAGGACACGCTGTCCCAGCACAAGGGCTGCCAGCATCCTGACAGAATTAGGAAGTCCTCTCTCACAGTTGCCCTGTAGACATGAAATTACACAAAGAAAGACTTCATTAGGATCCCGAACTAAATATAGTCAAGTGAGGAGAGTGGAACATTCAACTTTCGCTCTTGGCAAGCAGCACGGCTTTGCAACCTTTAGGATATTGTTTTAACTAAGCTGGAATTCTGCATGGCTGTGATTCTGACAGCTCAGCACCTACCAGGGGGAAAGAATTAGGAAACTAAAAACTTTACCTGAGAAAACCCTGGAAAATGTATGTGCCCTCATGGAAGAGTTCTTGCCCAGACAAAACTGCTGCTGTCACTGGGAATGACGGGCTGGAAAATTATTGGTGTCAATGAGAGTTTTGTATGAGCTCAGATCGTGGGGTATGAGCCAAACTGTTTGCAGCTCCAAAAGTCTTAGAAAATTGTGGATAAAACAGAAAATAACCAATGCTTTGCCTGTGCCAAGCTTTTCTGAACAGTCCAGGTCCACCAGCATCTTCAGGGTTTCGGTAGCTCCACATCTTGCATTGCTTCAGCATCACTGCTCCATCTGCACCTCTGCTGTGGGAATGATCTCCCTGCTGAGGCCTCAAAAAGCAATCCCACCAGCTTCAGGAGCAAAACCACAGACATGTGAGGAACAGGATCACTTTTGCCAAACAGTGTGGGCATTCAAACGCTCCTGGAGGGAGGCAGGACCACCAATGTCCAAGCTGGCATCTTCCGGGACCTGGGTCCTGCTTTGTCTTCATGGGGAAAGGTCCTGGCATCAGATGACACATAGTTTGATGAGGACACCTCTTTGTCTTAGGCAATCCCAGACCCTTCCCCCTGCAGGAATTGGCTCACCAAGTTCCCAGTTCTGCCATCCAGCCCTGGGTGTATTTTTGGGATGTTGAAAACAGGAGCCAGATCCTGATTCTGGCTTCCTTCATTGTTCAGGTGCTTTACTCTTGCACAAATCCAGAGCTCCCAAAGCCAGGGACATCTTTTTAGGGCTGTCATATTCTGTTTCTGCCTGCTCTGCACAGGGAACAAGCACAAATACCCAGGGGACAGCAGAGGATCAGCCTTCCCTGCAGGAAAACCAAAGGTACAGGGGTGCTCACTTCAAGCACATAAACTCCCAGCACCTCAGGAGTCAGGCACACAGAGGCTTTTATTAATCTAGCCTTTGGAATAGTCCCTTTGTTTGTTCTGAATCCCTAACAATATCACCAGTCCCTAATAAAAGGTCAGAAATCCCACACTCATCTGTCATCCTAACAGCATCCATTAAAGAGAATAAAGCACTCCTGAATCCAGCTTGTGATGCTGTAAGAGGGGGCAGGAAACCCCCTGAACAAAAAGGACCATTAAGAGGTGGAGTGAGACAGAAAAGGAAAAACATCCAGCTTGAAAATGATCTCTCTTATTTCCCCACAGCTACGTCAGTGGGGTGAGGCCTTTGGTGGAAATTACTCCCCTGTGGGGACACCATGAGATGCAAAACCTTCCCAGGGACATCCGTCCTTATGTGCTGTACATCTCTCCTGTCATGGAACAACCTGGAATAGCTTTTTGAAGACATCTCCCATTAAATGAGCTGCCTCCAAGCAGGGGGGAACGACCAAGCACAGCTGAAATGGGGGAGTTTCCAACCCACTGGGAATATCCACAGATAGGAGAGGAAAAGGTGTATGACCCCAGGACAGTGTTTGCAGAGTGTCAGTTAAGTAAACCAGCTGGAATAAAATCAGTTTATTCTGATTAACTTTTAGCCTCAGGCATGAATTTGTCCTACCACAAACCTAGAGACTTCCCTGCCAAAACCTGGAGCCTGAGCATGGCACAGAGCTGCCTTCCCCCTCTCCCAGCTCAGGCTGTGCTGCTGGACCTCAGCTCCAGGGCTGGAGGCTCCCAGGACAGAGCAGTTGGCAGCCAAGACCAGCCAGGGCTGCAGCTTTCGAGACACGTTCCACAAACATCACTGTTTTAGGAAAAACATCAGCAAAGAGCAGTCACGTGTTTCACTCCAGGAGCTGAAGGCGTGAGAAGGGCTTTAAAAAAAAAAAAAAAAAAAAAAAAAAAAGTCTATTCATTGAAGAAAAGCAATCCAGAAAAGGAACCAAAAAAGGAAGCAGACCCAGTGCAGACCCCCCCAGAGAGCTGTGGGGCATCCTGAGCAGAAGAGTGGCTTTGGAGCATCAGCCTGGCCCACACAGGCACCAGTGCCCACCTCTGGGATGGGTGCAAGGGGCTGATGGGTCTCTTGAGGCCAGGGGCTCCCAGGATGGCTTTCCTGCACCTATTCCCAGCCCTGTGCCCTCTGCAGCAGGCACAGGGAGCCCTGCTGAGGAACCCCAGCCTTCCACTGGCACCAGTGCAATTATTTGCTAAAATGGCACAGGTTTTCCTGCTGCCAGAACAGAGTGAACCTGCAGCACGTCTGAACCTCTTCTGTAACTCTGCCTAAAGCAGTCCCTTGTCATCTCTGGACTTCCGCATTTTTCTGCTTTAAAACTGACCCTCTGCAAGAGGCAGACTGCCCAGCATGGTGGCAGGTGAGGCAGTTGTGCTGGAACGAGACATTTCACAGCATGGATTCCTGCTCAGAACAAATCCAGAGACGTGGAAAAGCTGGTGAGGGAAGCAGGGATGCCCAGCCCCAGAGTGGAGGCATCATTCACCCACATCCCCAGCCAGCCCTGCTGCTTGCCCCAGGGTGGCACTGGCTGGGGAAGAGCAGGGAGCTCCCAGGCCACCTCCATTCCCAACTCCAGCTGCTCTGTGTCTCCTGGGTGGCAGCAGGATGTCCCAGTGACAAACACAGCAGGGGCTGTGTGGTGGCTGTGTGAAACACAGAAGGGACAAAGTGATGACTGGCTTCTGCATCTTCCATCTGTGCCAGCTCTCCAGCATTTATCACTCCCCTTAAAAGCAGTGCTTCCCCTCTGCCCCAGACCCTGCTCATGAGATCTTCACCAGAAAAGTCTTCTGGAACTGAGAAAAGAGGTGGAAGGGTCCAAAAGAAACACCAGATGTACCAAGCAGTGAAAACGAGCCCTGCCACTGTGCAAGAAGGCACAGGCTTGTATAATATGATATATACTGTACATACTGAGAGAAAGAATATACTTCTCACTGTAAAGTGTTTTACATGCTAACCATCAGGCATACACCAGCTCAATGGATGCTGGCACTTTACATAAATATATGATGATGCAGTGCTATATGTAATAAAAATCTGGAGCCCAAAATATGGAAGCAATTCAAGAAAACAGATCTCACATTTTTGCCTTTGTTACAGTTTGATTCTGACATGCTCTGATTAAAATTCAACATCTGCATGCATTTAAAATTAAAATATATAGGTATTCATGTTCTCCTCCTTCCACAATGTTTTACTGCTGCCTTTTTCTTCTTAAATATTAAAAACATTACATTATTTTATTTCAGATGTCTCAATATATTACACATCACCCTTTCACCTCCGAGCTTTGGTTCAAATCCAGCTCTTCGCTGGGGAAATAGAAAACATCTGAAAATATTTAGTAGTCTCATCTCAGTGTCTAATCACAGTCTGCTCTGACATGACAAAACACAACAAACAAACTTGCTTGCCACAGATGAAAAATGTTTACACAAAAATACTCAGGAGTGTAAGAATGAATAAAGACATCTCTAACTGCATTAAAGACCGTGTTGTTAAGTAATAAAAAATAGTTTGCAGATAATCCGAGCTGCACCTGCCCCTCTGGAAAGAAAAAAAAAAAAAATTAAGCAGGTGATTAAAGTCCTCTAGATTTACCCGTCACAGGAATTGCATGACAGAGTGTAGATGCTTTATTAAATTTCCACAAAAGTGAATTTGGACTCTAACATAAAAAAAAAAAAAAAAAATAAGGCAGGTGATTAAAGTCCTCACAGCCTAGCAGGTCCCAGCTGCATGTTTTTTTGTTATTCTAAAGCAGGAAGATGTGTCAGGCTACAGTGCAAATATTGTCCATGGGCATCACGGTCTGGAGAGCCTGAGTACCTCGTGATTTAAGAATCTCAGAAGAGAACTTTATTGCAGGCAAATCCTCCTGGACTAAAATATATGTACTTTAAGAGGAGTGAGGATAAATAAGTCTTTGTCTTTGCAGGGGAATTCAGCTGTTTGGTGGGGAGGGAGAGCAGCTGTCCCAGTGGGCTCCGTGTGGGGCACAGCACGGCTGCTCTGTGCAGCAGGGATGGGCTCAAGAGGCAGGAGAAAGCACAGGAGGAAATCACCCACAGGAAGGTGCAGGATCTTCCCTTTTACTTCCTTCAAAAAGGATTTGAACTGCATCCTCAAATCCTGGATTCAGTTTTGGGTCCCTCATGATGAGACATTGAGGGGCTGGAGCGTGTCTGGAGAAGGGAACGGAGCTGGGAAGGGTCTGGAGCCCCAGGAGAGGCTGAGGGAGCTGGAAAGGGGCTCAGCCTGGAGAAAAGGAGGCTCGGAGGGACCTTGTGGCTCTGCACAGCTCCTGCCAGGAGGATGCATCCAGGTTGGGCTCTGCTCCCAGAGAACAAGGGACAGGACAAGGGAAAATGGCCACAAGTTACTCTTAAGGGTTATCAGAACTCTACATAAATAAAATGAGTGAGCATAAAGATGGAGCAACTCCTCTTTATTTCTGTCCTCCACCTACAGACAGTTCTCACCCACCTTGCCTGCAGCATTCTTTCCTAGACATGATCACACACTGGCTGTTGTCAAGTTAAACCCCACAGAACCTTGGGGAAAGCAGTTCCAGAGACAATTTCTAAACTAAAATTTTTCAACCTGCAGGAGCTGACAGGGACTTACATGGGGAATCCTGGACTAAAATATATGTACTTTAAGAGGAGTGAGGATAAATAAGTCTTTGTCTTTGCAGGGGAATTCAGCTGTTTGGTGGGGAGGGAGAGCAGCTGTCCCAGTGGGCTCCGTGTGGGGCACAGCACGGCCGCTCTGTGCGGCAGGGATGGGCTCAACAGGCAGGAGAAAGCACAGGAGGAAATCACCCACAGGAAGGTGCAGGATCTTCCCTTTTACTTCCTTCAAAAAGGATTTGAACTGCATCCTCAAATCCTGGATTCAGTTTTGGGTCCCTCATGATGAGACATTGAGGGGCTGGAGCGTGTCTGGAGAAGGGAACGGAGCTGGGAAGGGTCTGGAGCCCCAGGAGAGGCTGAGGGAGCTGGAAAGGGGCTCAGCCTGGAGCACAGGAGGCTCAAGGGGGACCTTGTGGCTCTGCACAGCTCCTGACAGGAGGATGCATCCAGGTTGGGCTCTGCTCCCAGAGAACAAGGGACAGGACAAGGGAAAATGGCCACAAGTTACTCTTAAGGGTTATCAGAACTCTACATAAATAAAATGAGTGAGCATAAAGATGGAGCAACTCCTCTTTATTTCTGTCCTCCACCTACAGACAGTTCTCACCCACCTTGCCTGCAGCATTCTTTCCTAGACATGATCACACACTGGCTGTTGTCAAGTTAAACCCCACAGAACCTTGGGGAAAGCAGTTCCAGAGACAATTTCTAAACTAAAATTTTTCAACCTGCAGGAGCTGACAGGGACTTACATGGGGAAAAAAAAGGATTAAAATTCCTTGCCCTGTCCAGGAGTATCCTACAATATATTATTTTTTTTCTGGAAGATACTGTAGTATTTCCTTCTGCAACAGCCAAATTAAATACGAATAAATGAACATGCTACGGTTTCACCATATCCCCTTTAATGCAAAATAACATGTATCCCTTAATTCAATAAATTAGAAAGTATATTTTTTCAAGGGGAAAAAATACCAGTGTAGCTAAGTCTTTGCAGATCTTGGCATGTCTCCAATACACAAAGGACAGGCCAAGGAGAGACATCCAATGGCCATGCTGCCTCCAGAAGTCAGGGCTCAGCTGAGGAACCTCTCTGGGAGGAAGATTTGCTTCCCTGAGCACAGCTGAGCCAGGGGAGGTCCTGGACAATCCTGAATCCAATCTTACCCCACTCCTGCTGCAGCACTGAGCTGCTTCCCTTTGCACACACCAGCCCTGGGTTTCTTGCCTGGATAATAATTTCCTTTCCATGTGACTTAGACAATACCCAGAGCATTTTCCATGTAGGCTTTCTCCACAGCACCCCTTGGTCTGGGCTTACATTTTATTGTCTCTGCTTTATTTTCCAGCACTTTCCTTCTGCTGTTGTGTTTTCCTTTTGCCCCTTGATGAAATCTCTCTCTTTGCTCACCGTATTTAAATTCAGCAATGACACACAGGCTTCTTCACACAACTTCACACCTCTCTGCCCCTGTTACAAACCCACCCCAAATTATTTCCCGTTCCAAGATGTGAACACCGTTCCCATCAGCCATGTGTCCCTGCAAGGCAGTGTATTAGTAAATTATTTCTCCAGGCTTTTGATTGACATTGTTGAAAAGGTACTTTTCATGCATGTCAGTCTTTGTGGGTGAAAATGCTTTTAACATGCTCCCAGGATTTACATGGGCTTCCCTGGGCTGCTGCTGCCAAGTTCAGATGCGGTTGGAGCATGTGACATTCTGTGTCCTACTCTTATTACATTTTCCTTTTTATCCAGCCCTGCTACATATTTCATATTTTTCATATTTCTGCCCTGTGATGTAAAGAGCAGCCATTTGCTAAATGTCCACTCCAGCATGAGCCTCTCAGATCCTGCTGCAACCGGACTTACTTCTTCCTTTCCTTTTTTTTAAAATGTTGTTTTCTTTCCATTATTTACCTCCTGTTTTAATATTTCAGGACTCAGCCCTTCGAAGAACTGAGCAGATGCCACGTGTCTGCTGAGCCAGGGTGGGAGACCACACGTGCACTGATGGGGAGGGACAAAGCCCCATGTTTGCTTCTCTCCCGGAGAGCGGAGATCAGGTCTCATTTCTGGCTCTGCATGCAACAGTCCAGCCCCAGAGCCAGAGCTGGGATGTTTCCAGGATGTTTTCCCTCCTTTGCAGACACAGCCCTTGCTGCTCAAGCTCTTCCAGAGCTCCACACCACCCAAGACATTGCTGTGCCGGTGACATCTCTGCAACCTCATTAAAGAAGCTGCAGCAGCATAACTGAGGACTGGAAGCCTCAGAGCCAGGCAAGGGCAAGGGGAGCAGAGAGGGAAAACATCATTTCACTTATAAAAGAGTGCATTTGGAGCAGAAAATACTGGGAAAAAAATGTCATGTTTCTCAGAAAAGCTATTGCATGCCTAAATGTTGGTTTTACAAGCCCAAACTCCATTTGAAAACAGCAAACTCAGGACTGGTTTCCTAAGAGTCATGTCCAGGAATGGCATTTTATGGATTAAATAAATCACCCAGCATTTGCTAGCTGGTTGTCCACTTTGCTTAAGAAGTTACTTCCTAAATAAAGTGTAATTCCTTCACTCTGGATGAGGATCTGTCTTCAAACCACAGCACTCCTGCTTCTTTCCAGAGAAAGTCTCAACATCCAGCCCCTCAACATCCACGCTCAACAATTCCCCAGTGACTGCTCTGCCATGCTCTCATCCCTTTCCCTGGAGCACACCAGGAGGCTGCAAATAGTAGTGCAGGCAGAGATCATGGCTGAAGCCCCAGAACACTAATTATTAACACTGATTATTAAACATAACCAGCAAATCAAGGACCAGGAAGGAAAAATCGTAATAACAGAAGTATTAAGACACACACATTTGAATTGAAATTGATCGTCATCATCACCTGCCAGTGTCCAAAAATAATAAATAAAAAAAATCACCTGTTTCCTTGGCAGGCAGCAAATGGAGAGCTTTCCTAAATTTGCAGCAGTGGAGTCCACACTCAAATTGTTCTGCTGACGGAAATCCAGCAAACTTCTCCGTCACTACTGCGGGTAGAGGACAGGCCACCGATGGGAATAGTTTCATAATTCTTTTATTGGAAGCATCTGTAGAAACCATAAAACAACAACTACAACAACAGCAACACAAAGCCATGTTTTCTCACTTCTTTCCGAGCAAGGAGGGTGCCAGAGCAATTCCCCACCCTACCCCTGCACTGCATGGTGGTTTCCTTTGTTCATATTTCACTGCCTGGATCCAGCAGCAAGATTTATGGGCTGGTGCTGAGCTCGGGATGTGCACAGGACTGGTCCCAGGGGACCTGGGCTTGGCCCTGCAGAATGGGGGTGCAGAAAGGCTCCTGCAGCTCCAGGGAGGGAGAAATTGGAGGGAGGTTATTCCGGGCCAGATTCCAGCGCCTTCCACTGAGTAACAGCTCACCAAAAGCCCAGCCCTGGTAGCTAATGAGACTCTTCACGGAGAAATGTTGTCACTCGGTGTCTGCGGGGTGTCGCACCCAAGGACACAATGCCTGGATCCGGCCCGATGTCCCCTGCGCTCCCTTCCGGTCTTGGTCACCATCCCAGCACGGAGGAGCTCATTTATTCCAACGTCAGATGACTTCCCTGCAACAAAAGTGTTCCAGGAGCACTTGCCAGCCTGGCCAACAGCAGCATTTTAGTGCCTCGAGCTCTGCTGGGACCTGAAGTGGAGCTGAGCCGAGTGGATCCCAGTGGGGAGAGGGCTCAGAATGTTGGGAAGATGGTGCAAGAGCAGGACACGAGATCCCAGGTGAACATCTTGGCTTAGACACTTTCCCAGTGTGATTTTTGACAGGTTACAACATCAGTTCTGAGCTGCCTTACCTCAGCAAAGGGGGGATGTTGTATTTCCTGACACTTCACACCATCCTAAGGAAAAAAGTCTTCCTATTTGAGAAGAGTTGGAGGAAGAGGCCGGGAATACAAAGCAGGGAACAAGACAACAAACCAACCAGCAGTAGAGCCACTCAGCTCAACAAAAGCAATGACCATGTGAACACACAGGGTTGAGCATAAACATATCCAGGGTCTGTCCAAATCCTGTAGGAGCAGAGCTCCAACCCCTCTGGGCAATGGCAAACCCGGGTCCTGAGTGTGCAAAACAGGAGAATTATTTTTGCAGTCCTGTGCACGTGTGTGTTTTTGTGGTGCATGTGCTCATGATAAGCCAATAAAAGAAATCTGAGTGAAATACAGACTGGGAAAAACATAACCTATGAAAGCCACACAAAATCTTCCCCCCCCCTCCATTTCTTGCTCTTTTTCAGTTTGTCTAAATATACCTCAGGGCTTTTTCTCTTGGTTTCAGCGTGCTCTTTCATGGATAGTTTTCAATGTATGTTCAAGTCGCTGGCTGCTGGCAGCTCAGATTTTTGCACTGTGCGTCTCGGCTTTCTCTTCCATTAAGACAAAGTGCTGGCACTGCTCTTTGACCAAGCACATTGTTCATGGTACTGAGCAGCAATTTTCCATCTCTGACTGTCTTTGGGCTCACCCCAGGAGGAAGGGTGAGCCTGGCTTATTAAGCTCTTGTTTCTCAGAGAGCAGCAACATCTGGAGTGTGGGGTGGGCTGCTGGCATGCCTCAGCGGAAAGGAATTCGGCATGGGGTGAGGTCTGCCCAGCTCCAGAGGTGTCACTGCAGCCGGGTCTGGGGACAGAGAAATAATGAAACCCCACATAAAGCAGCACATTTCGACCTGTGCTGGGCTGCTCTGAGGTTTTGTTTCTTCTGACAGGAGTCAGGAGGCCCAGGAACCATGTTGGTCTTGGGTTTTATCATCCAAGGCTACATTTTGCTCTCCTGCTATGCAAGATTTTGAAAACTTGTGTTGCCCTTGGTGTCTAACACCACACACTACCAAAAACCAAGGCAGATGTAGAGGATGAACTCTGCTACTTGATTTCATTGAAGTTCCCTCTGAGGCACTCCTGAAAACCCATCCCAAACGGAGCTGTCCCCTGCAGGCCATGGTACAGAAACCACCTTTGGCTGAAGACAGGTAGCATTTGCTGTGCCCAGCAATGTGGGCATCCCCCCTGCCTCTGCTGGGTGTCACTTTGGTCCAGGTGAGACGACATGTCCTGGAACCAGCTGGTCTTTGGGACACAGGCCTCCAAGATCTACACACAAGACTCCCATATGTCATTCCTCCACAGCTTTTCACCAATATCCTCCTTTTCCTCATGCTCTTGCACACCCCAGCTCTTGAATTTTCCTCTGGCTTTTCCCTCTCAATATTACTGGAGAGCCACATGGAAAAGAAACCTTGTTGGGTGGGGCTTTCCAATGCAGTGCTGAGGAACTTTAACTGAACCTCTCCCCAAAATGTTTATGCCTTTAGTCCCCACGTGTGTTTGCAATTGTGCTTGCTGGAAAGAGCCCACCACCACCGTGGAGATAAAAGCCATCCAGCATGCGACTCCTAGAAGTTTATTTTGGCTGCCAAGCCAAATGTGGAGATAGTCTCTAATTAGAAGTGTTGCCTCTGCAGCAGTGCAGAGCAGTAACAAGAGTGGAATTTGTCTGAAGCGTGCGCTGCACTCGCATGGCCATGGTGAATTAAGCAAAAATGTCAAGCTCAGCCTGCAAGTAGCAGACACCCTGCATCACATTCCATGTTTGCACCACACAGCAGCCTGGCCACGGGGCACGTTTCTTGATGAGCCTTGATGATGTTCATGCTAATTTGGGTTTAAACCCAGAAGAGCCCAGGATGTTCCCCTCTCCACCTTTTCAGACTACTGTGATGATGATTAAGAAAGGAGAGTTTCTAGTTAGAGCCTGTCATCGCTGAGCTTTTGGAAGATGTGGAACACATTTCATCCAGTGAACCCCAACAGCTGGAGTACACCCACTCAGGGTATTCCTCCTTTGCTGCAACATTTATTTGTTTAGAGCTGACTTCTCCAGAGATGTTTATCCTTGCAGAAATATTTGCAAACATCAGGAAATCAGCATAAAAGCTTTCTGCCAAAATAATACCTCTGCCTGATTTTATTTTAAAGGCTTTAGACCTTCCTGTAATGTACACAGAAATGGTATTTACCTACAGATGCCCAGGAGTTACAAAGACTACGGAGTTGAATAAACAGTAGCATTTTATACTTCATAAATACACTTCATTTCTCAAAGGAAGAACCATATTTTAAGGATTTATGATGCTCCTACTGGGTCTATTACTAGACATGGACATAATCTTCAGGTGAAAAGTCCTCTTTTGGGTTTTTTTCTGTAGCATTTTCCCCTAGCATATCCCAACATCAAAAGACAAAAAATAAATAACTTAAGGAGAACCTTCCAGGAATTCTTCAAAACCCAACTTTTTCTTATACGATGACAATGTGACTCTAAGGCAAAATGTTCTCAAGAGCTACAAAACTTAGAAATAGTTCCTCCATCAAATGCAGGTCTCTGATTTGAAGCCTGGGGAGCCAGACCTGCTCTCAAGAAGTGTGAAGCTATTGATTTCCTCCTCTGTGCCAAACACTGTCAGTACCCCCAGCCCCTTGCCAGAGCACATCGCTACACACCAAGCAGGAAAGAAAACCAGGAGTGAAAACAAACCTGTCAACCCCTCTGGGCCCTTGGCTACAGCTTCACAGGGTCAAGAGAGGCCAAGACACAACTGTAAGATTAATTTCTCCCCACCTGCAAGAATTAGTCTGTTTATCTAAATCAGACCAAAAAAAAAAAAAAAACCCCAAAACCAACACCCTTACAAAACCTCTCGATTGTCACATATTGCAACATGCTCAAACCTTTTTAAAAACTAGGGCAAGCCTGGTGCTCACAGATGAGGTAACATCCAGTTACAAACCCAGTTTATCTCAGCTTAGTGACACCTCAGGCAGTGTTGAAGCACGATGTCTTCACCAGGAACTGCCCCTGTGGTGGTTTGCTCCCAGTTAACTCCAGTTAAAAGCTGTGCCTGAAGCACCTGACTGTGAACAATTGTTCCCAGCAAAATCTTGTGCAAGCAGAAGAATTTTCTTCCTAATAAAAGCAAGACCTTCAGGACTGATGGAGCCAACAAGTTAATCAAGTTTCCTACTAAACAGGAAGTTGTGGGACTGTGGCAGGAGGAGAAAATCTGTGTTTTGGCTGGAGAAAGAGTAGAGAGGAATAATACAAATTAACCACTGGGGTTTGTTGTTTATTTGACAGGAAAATACCCTTCAAATGTACCAGTTTGGTCAATATCCAGTCTGATAAGACTGGCAATAAAATGAAAGCTGAACTTCAGAAAAGGGAAGAGTGAAGCCACCACAGGCATGAGGACCATTGTAACTAAATCAGTCCTGCTATTAATATTTTTTAGGACTGCTCCCACAATAGTTGTTATTACCACTAATTACAACTGCAGCAATACTTGCACTGCAGAAGTGTTTGGCTTTTCTGCCCTGGAGCAGGATCTCAGTGTGTTGCTCAAATGTGCAACAAAATTAATTGCCATGAGCCCCAGAAGAAGGTTTCTAATATAGCACGTTCTTTTGCAGGAGCTTAAAAAGGAGAATAAACTCACTGCTGGTTCCATTCTTGCCCATATTAACCAGCTTCCACTTTCAAGGACTTGCACGTTTCCCTGTCATCTGATGGGCAATTAGTCCAGGGCATCTCACAATGGTGGCGACAGACCAAATCAAGAAGAGCAAAAAAGTACAGACAAAAATGCAATCATGTCATTACAGCAGAACATATGACCACATTTTGCTTCTAGCTACCAAGCAGTACTATGGGATGTGTGTATTCATGTGAAAATAAACCCAACCAGTCATTGAGATATATACAAAATGGATGATTCATGGTACTTGTGACACTGGAATTGCTCGACAAAGAGAGGGAAGAAAGCTGTTGATTGCCAGGCACCTCAAGAAAGACCACAGATACAGATAAATTTAATGTTATAGACACTGTGGACGTGCAAATTTCTGTCTGAAGACTAACAGACAGGCCTGTGAAAAGAAATGAAGAAAAACATGCTCTTTAGATACAAAATAACTGGGGAAAGTTGCACATCCACCGATTCAAAAAGGGTGGGAGTCACAGAGTCAATATGCAGCACTCAAAGGTTCTAATGAGCAATACACCCTTTCTAGCCTTAATCCTTTGAATAGTAAATTGCAGAGAAGACCACAAAGAAAACACACAGATCACAGCCTAGCTATGGTCCTTCAGCTCTTTGGGATTTATCTTTCTCAAAATAAGCAGCATTATTGAACCCTCAGTACACTGGGCGACTTGAAAGTGTAAGTATTTGTTGGATCAAAGTATGCATTACTTCAAAAGCATGAAATGCTTAGATATTGAAGGCCATAAATCTTCCTCTGTAAAATACATGCATATATAATTTATATGATAAGCTTAATACTGAGATTTTTAGCTTGGCTTCCAACAGACACGAGATGCAGGCAATTATGTTCCCTTAAGAGCAAGTCCGTCTGTCCCCTCTCAGTCCCAAAGAAAATAACTGTGGAGACCATTAGCCAATTTCAACCAATTTTGGCAGAGGGATCGAGGTCTTGAGGGTATGAAGTTCCCATATGCTTTGTGCTCCTAGGTGGCCAGGTAGGAGTGGCAGACTCATTGGTAAGTGTGCTGAAGGAATGGCATCAGTATGGACACCATCCTTTTGGAGACATCAGAGAACCCAGAGAGACCTCAGGATAGGGATGTGTGAAGAATTTCACATCTCATTAGGCATCAGCAAGTCAGAGCACAAGACCTGAGGATCTCCTGCTGTTGAAAGCACCCATTTCTCCTTCTCCTTCGGTCCCAACAGCAGCTTTGGTGCCTTCAGAGCACCTTCACATCCCGATTCCCCACTCACTGCAGTTGTGTCTGTCCATTTATTGGGAGCCCCATTGCATTTTTATGCCTCAGCTCTCTGCTCATAACTGGGGCTATCTCCTAACATATGGAAACAATTCATTTTCTTTGTCATCGTTTGGATCTGAAACTCGGGCACTCTGAAATGTAACTATACATGAATTTCCCTGAACTAATTACATAATATTTATCCTATTTTCTTTAAAGTAATACTCGCTAGCTAAGAAATGAAGAACTGCATTGCTTATAATAAACTCTGCATGCTACATTGTAATCTAAACTGTACAGTTATATATGGTGAAGAACTAAAAGGTTTGAGTTATTCCCCTTGGCAAACATTTTTTTAAGGATTGCTTAAATAAGCAGTACAGAAACCAGATGTCATTTGGTAAGAGTATCTGAATGACCAAAAATTTGCTGTCTGGGTACTTTTTTTTTAACTTTATAAAAACATGAGAAATTCTTTGGATTTATATCATATTTAGCAGCTGTGAAACAGTGCAAACATCTGTTTGTACCTATAGGGAGCTGACCTACGGGGTCCTCATCTCTTAATCACCAAGCAACAAGCCAGTCTCATATACATAGTTTATTGTTTTCTTTTCAGCTGCCTCCTGCACTTCAAAGTTTTTATACTCTCATGTTCCATTATCAGGGTGAGAGGGACTGTCCATTCATTACAAGCCCAGATCTGTGCAATAACTGATCAAAAATGGCCATAAAGCACCATGGACACAGAAGTGCCCTCAAACACAGTCATAAGCAACTCTGAAGAACTAAAAGGTTTGAGTTATTCCCCTTGGCAAACATTTTTTTAAGGATTGCTTAAATAAGCAGTACAGAAACCAGATGTCATTTGGTAAGAGTATCTGAATGACCAAAAATTTGCTGTCTGGGTACTTTTTTTTTAACTTTATAAAAACATGAGAAATTCTTTGGATTTATATCATATTTAGCAGCTGTGAAACAGTGCAAACATCTGTTTGTACCTATAGGGAGCTGACCTACGGGGTCCTCATCTCTTAATCACCAAGCAACAAGCCAGTCTCATATACATAGTTTATTGTTTTCTTTTCAGCTGCCTCCTGCACTTCAAAGTTTTTATACTCTCATGTTCCATTATCAGGGTGAGAGGGACTGTCCATTCATTACAAGCCCAGATCTGTGCAATAACTGATCAAAAATGGCCATAAAGCACCATGGAAGTGCCCTCAAACACAGCCATAAGCAACTTTGAGTATGCCATAAAAATTGTTGCTTCCCTTTTTCCCCCTCTATTATTCATTGTTGGTCTGCTGCTGTGGGTTTTTTTTTTTAAATGTAAAGACTGAAAGAAAAGAAGATGAAAAGCAACAGAAGTCTCTTCTTATAGCAAATCCTACTGTGGGAAGAGGGGTTGACAAGACAGCTCCATGAGGTCTCATCTACCCTCTTTTTCTAGGTTTCTACAATTGTCGGTTATTATAAGAAAATACTACTATCTTCTACAGCTATGGACCACCCCAATGACTCCAAAAGAAGGAAAATAAAGTAACTTTAGTGGATATCCCCTTCCCAAGAGGTTCTAGTGCTGTGCCTATGCCCAGCACACAGCCTAAGGAAGATCCCACCCTCTGTCAGGAGTTGTAATATAATTCAGGGCATGGAGGGAAAATTAAATTTATTGGAGAAGATTTTTTGCCCTGTTCATTACCACAACACACATTCACACCCCATCCTTTAGTGATTTAGCCAGGAGCAAAATTTTTCAGCCTCCAAGATAATCTTTTCCCCCTAATGTAATATTGACCCTGGGACCTCGATTTTTATACAGTGAGAGAAGAGTGCAAACAGTGTGGAAGAAAAGATTTGTGGTCCTTGGACATGAGAGTGGAATCAGCACTCCCAGATATACTATGAGAGCTTAAGCTACACTCTGAACTAAGGCTGAAAACAAATGGGAAACACTGTATGATTCCATCCCATTACAGTACAAATAAATCATTTCTGGAAATCTAAAACAAATGGCCCAAGCTCAGCGCTATGGATGATCCAAATGCAAAAAAGCTGCTAATTCTAAAAGGCAGATGCAAGTAACCAATTAAGAATGCAGAAAAAAAAAAATAAGGAGTGTAACTTGTTTAGCAGGAAGATGTTAAGGCCACAGAAGTGGGTCTTCCAATCACCTTTTTTGGTATTCCTGAGCAAACATTCTTTTTTGCTTACGTTAATATGGAATGTATTATGACAACGTTCTTATGGATATCCATGCCTTTTGTCTATCAGTACTTGCAGATACATTCAAAACAGCTGCAAATATTTTTTAAATTATGTAAAAGTCCCAAACACTTTGAAAAGAATATTAATATCCCTTTAAAACAGCAGTGTATTATATTAAATTAAGGATAGGAATTTAGAGAACAGAAAAAAATGTTGTTAGCATTAACATTTTCACTGCTTTCAAATGTAGTTGCCTCAGATAAGACTTAGAATTATTTTAGCAAAATTTAGAAGCATTATGATGTTTGCACATTTAGATAACAAAGCACATAATTACACATACAGGTTACAAGGAAAGGTTTGTCTTCTCAAAGCTCAGCTGGTTTTTAACAACTATTTGAAAAAAATACCAATTTTTTTTCTACATATCACCTCTCCCTAACTTTGCTTTGCTTCAATCTGGAGATCATCATAGCTACAGTCCCTTCCCAGTGCCCATGGAGATGTTATTTCTCTTAGTGCTGTTTCCTCAGTCTTGGTCTCTTCAGCCAGTAAAATAAAATAAAATAAAATAAAATAAAATAAAATAAAATAAAATAAAGTAAAATAAAATAATAAAATAAAATACCTTGGAGGGGTTTTCAGGAGGGATCTGGAAAGGGGAGGTGTCATTTCTTGCAATGAACCTCTCAACTATCTTCCGTCTTTCCACATCCATGACAAAGCTGGCAGCAGGCAGGGAAGTTATGGGATATAAACAGCTCTATTTGTCACCTCCACCATACTCCTGAGGAAGGAAAAACACAAATTAGTGCTTTTCCCTGGCAGTGGAAGCAATGCTATGAAAACAGGGGCATTGACACCCTCAAAAGATCACCGCAGAAGTACCACAGAAAGTGCAGAACAGGAAAAGTGTGCACTCATCACACCCTTCCACACTGCATTTTTGGGGAACATTTGCTGTGCAAAGGCAGGAGGATTTGTGTCTTGACTCAGAATCCAGCACAAAAAAGAAGAGCCAGTGCATGAGCACCCAGGGGAGCCGAAACACTGCGCTCTGAAATGCACCAAAGCATGCACACGGAGAAGTGGCTGCTGCTTGGAAAAGCCTTTCCCGGCTCTGGGGTCAACCACTACGTTCAATTTTAATTTTAAGGGACACCCATTACATAACTTGGACACAGTATAGGCTGCTTGAGCAAGGGCTTTCCACCATTTCTTCTGGCTGTTTCTTTTCTCATGGACTGCAGTTTCGTGTCCTTTGGTCAGGTGTGTGCAGCTCCACTTTCTCCCTCCCAGGATGGACTAATGATATACCAAATAACAGGAAGGATGAGCAAAGGAGAGAAGAACAAAAGAGGAATAAAGCTGATTCCATGTGCTAACTCCATTGCCAGGTACTTGTAGGCTGCGGTTACTTTCTTTGGTTTTGATTTTTTGTTTTTGTTGTTTGGGAGGCGGTTTGTAGGATTAAACAGCTAATAAATAGAGATTTCATGTCCCATAAATAATGTTTTATCTGTCAGCTCACTCAAAGAATAATGAATAGTTGGTGCATGAGACTTTACAGTACAACAAAATAAGGTCTGCATTTACTTTTCCCAGAGATACCTTGGAATCCTCCACCTCATTTTGTTCTTACCTAAAATACCAGTTATGTCTCCCAAAAACCAACCAGTGACTTGGTTACACACAGATTAATGCCTTCAAAACTTCTGGAAACAAGACCTAGACCTAAATAATTCCTACATGTGTGGAGGCTCCCGTAACATTTGGTCAGTCAGGATAGAAATTCTGGTCAGAAACCGCCTGCAGTTCTTGGCTGTCCCCAGATGCTGATTCCTGGCTCAGGCTTCCTCTTGTTGGAGCCGTGTCTTAGGCTGAAAGATGTGCCTGGGGGTTTGTACTCTATTCCAAACAAAAAACAAAAAAAACAAAAAAACCTGTTATTCCTGCTCCCATATCTTTGCCTGAGAGCCTTTAAATTTCAAAATTATAATAATTCGGAGGGAGGGGGTTTGCATTTTCCATTTCAAGGAAGGCTCCTGCCTTTTCAAACCAAGACAAGCAGGTTTGGATACCACTGGCTCGGTGCTGTCAGCTCTTCCCTGTGTCAGCCCTCACTGAGTCAGCTCCTGTTATCCCTGCTAAAAGCACAGGAGATTTCTGGTGTGCCCATGTTGCAATATCAGCCTCTGAAATTACCACTGATAAATCTGAGGTTTAAAAAAATCACAGAATTGAAAGAGAACTTGAAGATCATCTTGTTCCCACTCCCCTGCCATGGGGAGTTTCACTATCCCAAGTTGCTCTAAGCCTCATCCAGCCTGGCCTTGGACATTTCCAAGGATGGGGCATCCACAACTTTTTTGGGAAACCTCTTCCAGTACCTCAGTGTTAACCCAGACAAAATTAGCAACATCAAACTGCCTGATGATTCTTTGCAGTGATCAAATATCAAATCAATAGAAAATCTCAATTTTTATCTGTAAGTTTTTAACTATTAAAAAAATCTACTTGACTCCTGCTCTTCATCTTTGGACCAAGGCAATGCAACACATTGAATGCATTATTATTTTTGCTTTTTACCTTCTACCTCATGGGTGGCACTTATCCAATCTGCTTTTGCACCTGTACCTAATTTAAAGGTTATAGTTCATCCATTAACCCTGCTAACACCACCCAAGAGGCACAGCAGCAATATTAATTTAGTGGTATCAGGAACTCTGCTCTAAAACCTCAATTAAAATTTTTTAAAAGTTTCCAAGCAATGTTTATAAATATAATTATATCTATATAATTATAGCTGTAATATAATACCTATTACATGTTATATTTTATATATTATCTACTATATATATTATAATATATATAATATAACAGATATATATCTTGGCAGAGAGGCACCATTTTTGATGCCACAAACTCTTGTCCTGAGTTTCCCTTGAGCCAACTCCCTTCATATGTATAAAAACATTATTAGGATGCTTTTTGTGTAGCATCCTTCGAAGCTCCTTGAGTCACCACCCTCACAGAAGTAGCTGAAATTTGCTGTGTCTGCATGTGGAAACAGCTCTGCTATCTCTGCCTGTGGTTACCTGGACATTCCAATGGACAATTTTTGGATTATAATTCCACTACCCGCTCAGCTACCAAATCTTGCAACCTGTCCCTGCCAAGAAAACTCCAGGAGAAATAAAATCCCCTGAAAGACTTGCTCACAATGCTCCAGCTCAGAGCTTGGCAGCTGCCTTCCAAAATTAAATTATTAAAGCAATGCTAATGAGACATTCATCTCCTGCACCTTTTTCCTTAAAATAAATAAGCAGGGCTCTGCATTACAGGTGCATGCAAAATTGCTTAAATAGACATCTTGGAAGCACAGGAAATAAAAACAAAGGACACTCTGGCAGAAAGTTCCCAAAATACTTGAAAATGTAACTGAATAAATAACTCTTGGTTTTGGACTGAAATCTGCAGACCTTAGCAGATGTGTCCAAGCTAAACCAAATATCCAGGGAACTGGATCTCCTTTCTGATGAGAAATAATGAAGAGCACTGCACTGGCAAGGAGACAGGCTGGAAGAACCTACTGGTCTTTTCCAGCTCCAACTTCCGTGATAGCTCGGAGTTATCCTTGATCCATCAATGAAGTTCCTTATTTTGAGCCCAGGCCCCAGGGCTGCCAAACCTACATCCATGTTGAACTGGAAGCATTCAAGCATTCATGGAGTGAATAGGATTACTGGATACGCACAGGCCAGCACGTGCCCCTGTCTTTGTGGCGGTGGAAGCACTGGAAAGATCATGGAATATAAGCAGAGGGTAAAAGTCCACTCAACAAGAGGAAAAATATAGGAGCCACTTTTTTTTTTTTTTTTTTTTTTTTTTTTTTTTTTTTTTTTTTTTTATATTTAAGAAATGCCACCACGGAGGTGTCAGCTTAAATTATTAGGGAAAATACTAAGGCAAATAAAGAAATGGCATTCCACAGACCTGCATGGAGGTGTAAAGGGGATATTTTCAGTGAGGCTTTTTTTCAGGCCCTGCTCTAACAGTACCTGCCATTGTATTTGCAGGGCAGGGTGTCAAATCTGCTTACAGGATTTTTAGCTGCTCTACTTTGCAATCCTTTCTGCTGCAGGGCCCTGCTCCTCCGAAGGTGAAACCCACAGCAAAACCCTTCTCCCCAACAGCAATGGCAGCAGGAGCAGGCCCCAAGTTTGTAAATATTAACTTCTTTCAAATGACAGATTATTTACTCTCTGCTCTTCGAACCACCCAGGCCAAATGGACGGGGGCCAAGTTTGTTAACAATAGCTCTTGGCTGGGACACGCCGTAGCAAAGGTTAAATCCTGTTTGCCTTATTCCAGTGTGGAGTCCCACTGCTGGCTTTGGGAGGGCAGCAGCCTTGGACACCGGGACCTGCCCCCGGTTTTGCAGGATGCAGAGAGCCCTGAGCGACCCACGGGCACCGTGCTGGAGCCTCCAAGCACAGCAGCACCACGATGAGGGGCTGCCAGAGGGGTTTGTAACCAGTGAGGAGAGCCTTTGCTGCCACACCACTCAGGCACGTCCATCTGGGCCTTCCCCACGCGGTTGTAGTAGCCCTGGTGGGGATCTCAGTGGGAAAGGAGATTACAAAATCACAGAATGGCTTGGGCTGGAAGGGACCTTAAAGACCATCTCATTCCACACCCTGCCATGGGCAGGGACACCTTCCACTGACCCAGGTTGCTCCCAGCCCTGTCCAACCTGTCCTGGAACACTTCCAGGGATCCAGGGACAGCCACAGATTCTCTGGGCACCCTGTGCCAGGACTCCCCACCCTCACAGCCACCAAGCCATTCCTGCGTGTCCTGTGTGAATTCATGAGACGCCCCTGTTTGCAAGGTCAGGTCTTGCCTCCCTATTGATCAATCATGGAACACCAAGCAGAGGAAAGCAGCTGCCATTTGGCCACAAATCTCCAAATCCACACCAAGAAACAAGCCCTGTCTGGTGTGATGGACACCCCAAACACCCTCAGCACAGACACAGGAGTTGCCTTTCCCAGAAGAATCCTGTTTCCATGCAGAAAGGTAGGAACAGCAGGGGCTGACCTACTTTGCACCCTTCCTCAGTCTGTGTATCACCCTCCTCTTCCTGCCAGCCTTCCTCCTCCCAGCTGGTGCCAGGGGTGCAAAACATGCTGATCCATGAGGGCACAGGGTGTGCTTCGCCCGACGTGACCCACACAGATGGCTCGCAGAGGAAGCGCTTGCACAGCAGAGCCAAGTGGCCACAGGCTCATCCAGAGACATTCCTCCCCTGATTAGGAAGGCTGGGAGGGAGCCAGGGGTGGATCTCCTTCCTGTGGCTGCAGCCATTCCTGCCACGACTTGGATCACACCTCTCGGAGACACTCTCGGGTCGGCACGGGAAGTTCACGGCGGCAAAAGCGCTGGCGGGGAAGGGGGAAGAGCACGGGATGGAGGGGAAGTTCACTGGGGTTCAGCCAAAGCTGGGTCTGGAAGAATAGATGTCTGATAAAAAGGAGAGAGGAATTGCAATGGACATGACCCCCAGGGACTCCTCATCCCTTCTCCAGTCAGTGCAAGGTGCTGGACACATCAAGAATGAAGAGTGCAGCTCCAAGAAAGCCACAGCTTAGAGTGGTTTGAAGAAATGCAGGTACAGACCTACCACCACACCTCACCTGGGTGAAAATCAAGATCTCCAGGTCAGAGGATGATATTTCTCACCTCTTCTGGCATCCCCAACACAAACTGTCCTGCTGAACTTGGACAGGTTTGCTGTGCTGCACACACTGTGTGCTCCACAACACAGGAAGACTAAACAAATCTCTCCAGGCAGCCAGGGTCAAGCCATACCATTTTTATCCCTGAAGCCAAGGAGGAGAAGATTGCACTTCCTAGCAGGGAAAATAACGACACAGCAAAACGAAAAAAACAAGGGAAGCATTACTCAAATTATCTCCACAGCGAGTGGAGGGATGGGAGTCCAGAGAACAAAGAGATCAGATGACCAGATGGGACAGATCAAGCTGACCACAAAGCCTCTGTCCAACATTTTTTGACAACTGCTAGAGCCATATGTTCATGAGGATTGTGGAATAACTGGGAAGGGTGTGTGGACTCGGAGCGAGCCCGACCGCACTCGGAGCTGCGTGGCTGTAGGGTGTGAGCCAGGGAGCCTTTGGTGTGTGACCCAGATCCCTGTGAAGGGAGAGGGGCTGCTAGATCATTTAGCTCACCTCATGACGGGCTCTGACTGGCCCTTCTCGTGTGTTTCCTGGTGTTTGGTCCATCTCTAATGAGCCATGCTCTGGGGGGAATTCTTAGGTCATTTATTTTGCATCATGTCTGCGAGGAGAGGGAGCAGGACTATGGCTAATTAGGAAAGCAGACAGATAGCACCAAACAAAGGCAGGGACAGAGGGATCGTGTCTGGGTGCATGAGGGCTGGGAGTGACCCTTTCTGCCAGCTGCCCCATGGACCTGAACATCAACACTCCTGAAGAGCAGAAGCTGCACATCCCAAACGGCCTGTCCTGCCCTTTGGGCTACGTCCCCATAAAAAAACACACTTTCCTCATTTATTTTGTCAGCTGCTCCTTTTGATTACTTAGCACATTCCAAGGAGTGCGAGGAAATTCGATGGATGACGTCCTGCGAAGTAAAGGTGACAGTTTTCAGGAGTGAGAAGTAATGGCAGATACCCCTCCGAGGGATGCGCAGGGACATTCAGCCCTGCCCTGAGGCAGTTTGTCACCCACTAATGAGTGGGTCTACTACACACAGCAAATTCAGGGCACAGGACCAACCAGCCACCATGGCAGGCAATAGTTTTTCCTCTCTAAAATTGAAGAGGAGAGAATTTAACCACATAATATTACTCAATTTTCATCCTGAGATGAGTGACCAAGGGACCCCTTCCCATCGTAGTATTCCAAACTGCCCCTGCTCTTCGACAGGGCCTTGGAGTCCTTCTAGAACCAGAATAACATTAATAATTTTAATAACTAATAACATTAATAACTTCCAGCAAAAGAAAGTAAAACAAGTGTCAAAAAGCACCAAACATGGTGCAGAGATGTGCTCCTGCAAAACACCCTCAAGCTACACCAGAGCAGCCCCACAGCCCCATGACCCCTCTTGCACCCCTTTCCCCACCACCCCAAAGCCCACATAATCCCACACCATTCCTTGGATCCCCACATGATGCACAATTTTCTTTCATCTCCAGGAGACAAGACTGCCCCTCCATCAGCAAATCCAGCCTGTGCTCTGTGCTTTGTTGTAACTCCCTAAAACTCCTGCCCAGAGAAGAAAACACTGCACCTTATTTCTCATCCTAAGGGCCTACAGGTGCTTTGGGATAGTGCTGCTGGAATTCATATCCCAGGGGCTGCTCTTAGGCAGGGGTGGTGGTGTCCTGGGGTGATGAGGACACCAAGACAGGTGGCCAAAATCTCAGCAGATGTCCATGGACCAAGACTCAGCAGCCACAATCACCCAGCTCTCCTGCACACTGTGAAGAAGTGAGTCCAGAGGACTCAAATCCCAAAGGTGATCAGAGGGATGGAACACCTCTGCAATGAGGAAAAGCTGAGGGAATTTAAATCCTTCAGCCTGGACAGAAGGAGGTTCCAGGGTGAACTTTTTGTGGCCCTTCAGTACCTGAAGGGGCTACAAGAGACATTGAGAGGGACTTTGGACAAGGCTTTTAGTGACAGGACAAGGAGGAATGGCTTCCCACTGACAGAAGGCAAGGGTAGGTGGGATATTGGGGAGAAATTCTTCCCTCTGAGGGTGGTAAGGCCCTGGTACAGGGTGCCCAGAGAAGCTGTGGCTGCCCCATCCCTGGAAGTGTTCAAGGAGATGGGGCTTGGATGGAGCTTGGAACAATCTTGTCTATAGATGGTGTCTCTGCCCATGACAGGTGAGTGGAACAAGATGACATTTAAGGTCCCTTACCTTAACCATCCTGGGATTTTAGGATTCTGTGAAGAAGAAAAAGGGAAAACTCTGAGAACTCACAGAGAAAACCCTGTGAACAGAAGCACTCATATTGTGACTCCACCAGTTTGGAGTCAGGGTCAGCAGAACAGCCAAGAACTCCATGGGGAGGGGTTTCCCCTCACTCCGATGGGAACGTTTCCCTTTTCCAGGACATCACATCTGCTCTGCAGAGTGGCCACCCTCCACAGAGGCTGGACCACGAGGGGAGCCCATCCCTCCTGTGCCCAGCAACACAAGGAAAGGGCTGGCTGCCCTTCCCCACCCTCAATATCCCCACCCCCCTATCCAGCAATACTTCCCGGGCAGATGGAAGCAAGGACCAGGTTGGGAAACGCCGCACGAGCGCGTTGGCTGCCGGATAATGTAAACAGGGCTGTCGGACATGGCGAGTGCTGCCAGGCTTTGATCAGAGCCAGCTGCCTGGCCAGGCTCTCCCCAGGGCCATGGTCCTGCTCCCCTGCCCCGTCCCTGCGGGGGCCTCGTCCTTCTGCTGGCAGAGAAAAGAAGCTCTCGTGGCTTTGCATCTCACACCGGCAGTTTTGGGATGCGGGAGAAATCATTTGGGTTATTCCCCAGCAGCAGCTGGGGGAAAATTACTCCCTGCTTTTGGACCTGAGAGAGTTTCCCAAGGGGAAAATGGTGCCTTTGGTTTGGGGAATTCTGTGGGCATTTGAGCTGAAGTGTAGCTCACTTACGGCTTTTGTCCACCAGCAGAGCCAGGGAGCTGGAGTAAGATCTCCCCATCGTCCGAGCTGCTCGTGGCTGAGCCTTTCCACCCTGGATCACTTCACCCCACCCAGTGAAATGATCCAGGTTAAAAAAAAAATAGGAGTCTGGGGAGTGTAGCACTTTTCTACAGGTCTGGATCACCCCAGGGATGTGTTTCATGGCCCAGCTGCAGATGGTTTCTCACCCAGCAAGGGGCAGTGGGGACATCACATCTCACCTCACATCCCACCCGGCTGCTGCTCACCCTGTCAGGAACGGTGCTGCTCCACTGTCCCTCGGGATCTGCAGGAGCCTGATCCTGGCCAACACCCGGTTCCTGGGATTTGAGCCCTGGGGGAGGGAAGGGGATGTACTGCAGCTGCAGGGACTTCCCCTGCCCATGTGCCAACAAGAAGTCTTACAAGTAGTCATTTTTCACATCAAGTTTTCCAGAATTCTCATATTTTCCTCCCTGCTACCTTAAGATCAGTTTTACATCACTGTTTTTTCTAGTTATTACTCAAAGTTTATGTCTTTCACCTGTTATAAGGCAACCACAGCCTTAGGAGTGTCAGAGTGAATAAACTGGCTTTTTTTGGTACAGATTTTGTCCACAACAGGACAATCCCTGTGTTATGGTGGGGACAAAAGTGTCCAAGACTGGGAAACACCAGCATTTTCTGCAGCAGCCTTTTTGAAAGTAGTAACAGCTCAATGAAGTGGTCAGGAGTTTACAAGGGCTTGGAAAAAATTACCTCCTTTTAGAAAGTGTTAATTATATGACTAATTAAATAGAGAGGAGGTTGAAACACTCTCCTAGTCATAACCTGTGTGCTCCTTGCCCGCTCCTTGCGTGACAGAGAAAACAGGGAATGGATCCTGTTTGGCCTTCATGGCAGGAAGTGGCTACTAAACCAGCTCTAACTTCTAATTTATTTACCTGGGAAGCCGTAGGGAACTGTTTTAAAATTGACCAACGTTTCTGCTACTTAAAAAAAAAACCCCAAACCCACCAGCCATTCAGTAAAAACACATTTGGAACAGCCTGAGTTTTAAGTAAGAGATATAAAAGGCCACTTTGTTTATGTTTTTCAGCACTGGTATGTTGGCTTCTTTTTTTCCTAAATGACGGCGAAGAAAAAAAACATTATGTTAAATCTCTTATCTCCACACAAAGTGGTTGCAGCTATCATAAAACACACACATTGTGTCATTTCAAAACACAAATGGGCTCACGGTCAAACATTCTTCAGATTACCTCCTCTTTTCTTTTTCCTTTATAATTTTGTGGGCATTAATAAAGTTCAGCATATTCGAGAGGGGTGCTTTGTTCCTCCAGTGAGGAATTAATCACATCCTTCTGGAGAAGCACAAAGAAACCACAGGGTCAGGACTGAGCTGCAATTGCTGCAAAGCCCTCCATGATGCCCAGTGCTGTGGCACCAACCTGTCCCTGATCCCACGGGCTTTTATAGTGACAAAAAGTGATGGGAATGGGGCTGTGATACAGGAATCTGGGGCCAGCAGTAAGATCCCTGGTCCAGAGCTCTCTTTGACTGCAGGCAGCTCATTTAACCTCCCTGTGCCCAGCAGAATAAGTTAAAAAGTCTCTTTCTATGGGGGATTTAATTTCCATCCAGTGGATGGAAATGAAATCTCAAATACTTCAGACCTGGAACCTGAGGGCAAAACTGCTTTTTTGACGGTCCCAGGATGATCTGAGCTCACCAGGCTGCCACAGGGGAGCTGGCAGGAAGGACAGGCACTTCCACCCACTGCCTTCTCCCTGCGCACTGCCAAAACCCAGGCTGGCACATCTGACCAGCTGCCACCCACCTGGGCAGGTCCCAGTGTTTGAGGGCAGGGCTTAAAACCCTGAGGCAGCTCCAAGGAGAGAGCCCCAGCACGGGGGCAGCTCAGCCAAAAAACAGGCTGTAAATAGAACAAGAAGACGGGAGGTGGAAAGCAAACAGCGGCTGCTGAGGTGTGCTGTGCCTCGGAAGGGCACGTGGGAGAGGTGGTGGCACAGCTGGAGACTGCCCTGACCCACTGAATGTGCTGCTAGTCAAGAAGAAAACTCTGCCAGCACAGCCAAAAGGATATTTTTGGCACAAAAAAAAAAAAAAAAATCAAAAATAAAAAAAAAGGATGTTTTGGCAAAGCTCAGCACTTCTGATGCTGCTGGAGGTACCTGCTGGCCACCTGAGCAAAGGGAGGGGTGCCCCATTTTCCTGGAGCATCCAGAGCCCCTCCAGGACATTTCCATTGGAGAGGTTATGCATCCCAGAGCCCTCTCTATCCCAAGCTCCCTCCCAGTGCTGCTGGAGACCTGTTTGACTCAGAGGTTCCCGAGATGCCTGCTGGTTTCATTCCCACATCCTGCCCCATTTCAAGGTGACTCAGACAGTGATGTTTGAGTCATGTTTGAAGGTGCTGAACCCAAGGGATCACACTGAGATGGCCCAAAATTACAGGTGGGTTTTCCAGCCCTCAGTCATGAGTATTTCCACCTCCTCCCAGTTCTCTCTCCTTTTTGTTGCTTTGAAAGGCTTGTGGCTGCAGACAGCTGAGAAGAGGATGTTGTGCAGGGGCAGGACAGTGGGAATTCCTGGGGGAAGTGGCAGTGCCACCAGGCTGGCTGGAGCTCCTCCCTGAGCAGATGCAGGTCATTGATATTTGTCTGGGTGAAGCAGCCATGAGGTGTTCCAGCCTGTGAGGAGGCAAGGAAGAACCTTCCACCCCCACACACCTGGAGCTTTTCTACTACACAGTGACCCTTCAGCCTCCACCATTTACAAATGGCATCTTTAGGGAGGCTTCCAAATAAGCAACTAATAAAGGAACAAGCAGGAGGACTGACAAAAACTTGGATGTGAAAGAGGTACTGGATTTTTGAAAATGAGGAACCAGAGGAACAAAACCAGAATTTGTCCTGACCAGTGGCACCTGGCACACATGACCAGCCACCACCAGCATGGCCAGGCAGCTGGGACCACTAAAGTCTGTGCTGTCACCACACCCCAGTATCACCAAAGCAGAAGCAGCCTGGGGCTGTGGAGATCTTGAGAACTGTGGACCCAAATCCAGCAGAAACCAAGATTTGCAGGTGGTTTGAACCCAGCATTGACCTGCATCCTCAGGGCTGTGCTTTGCTTTGATAGTTTGGTGAGCTTGAAGGTGTGGTACCACCACAGGGACACCTGAGGGTCAGAGATGACCAAACCTCACTGGGCTTGGGGAGAGGGCTCCTCCTCCTGCAGCAGTGGGAACTCAGAGGAATCACAGAATCTCAGGATGAGCTGAGCTGGAAGGGACCCACAAGGGTCATCAAATCCAACTCCTGGCCCGGCACAGGACCATCCCCAAGAGTCACACCCTGTGCCTGAGAGCATTGTTCAAGCACTCCTGGAGCTCTGTCAGGCTGGGGCTGTGGCCACTTCTCTGGGGAGCCTGTTCAGTGCCCGATCACCCTCTGGGGAAGAGCCACCCCTAATACCCAGCCTAGACCTCCCCTGGCATTCCAGGCCATTCCCCATGTCCTCTAGCAGGTCACCAGAGAGAAGAGATCAGTGCCTGCTCCTCCTCTTCCCCCCATGAGGAAGCTGTAGACTGCAATGAGGTGTCTCCTCAATTTCCTCTTTCTTTTCTCTTCTCAAGGCTGGACAGACCAAATGCCCCCAGCCAAGGTGAGCCCCACAGGTCTCTGCACACCAGCAGCCAGTTGGATGCTGCCAGACCCCATCAGCAGGAACCAGGACCAAAATCTGGAGAGAGAGTGTCCTCTCCAGGTGATTCACACCCTCCTGCCCCAAATCCATGAGAGTGGTGGCCATGGTGAGAGTGCTGGTGAGAATGCAGGACATGACACACACTGAAACCACCATCACTTTGCAAATCCATCCTTCCCTCCACCCTGCCCAACCCAAACTCTGAGCTGATCCCCCAGAGCCAACTACCCCGGAGAGAGTTGGGACTGAAGTATATTCGAAATATAAAAGGTTAAAAGCAGCACAGACTGTGAAAACAAAGGCTTGGGCTTCAAAACAACCTCAACGCACCATTTCAGGGAAATTTCTGAAAGTGTTTGTTACCGCTAGTGCCACGAGAGCGATGGATTTAAGGAGCTTGGACGTGCTGGAAACAGGCTCTGCCGTGAGTCACCCGCTCCGAGCGGGCACGGCCAGCAAACAAACCCCTGGAGCACCACACAAACACTGATAACACTTGCACCAGGCAACAGCCACAGGACCTTTCAGCAGCTGAACTAATCTATTCCCACTGTTACGCCGCGTTACTTCAGGCACAAAGTGGGGAATTATTTTTATTTTTTTCCCCTTTCCCTGCTAATTAACATTTGTTCGCGCACAAAATGCGGAGGCCGGTGCCAAGCGGACATACCTAGATAGAGCCTAATATTAGATTTCACAAAAGCATTCATCCTGTCTAAACAAACATCCTCCATAGAGTGTTAACCTCAAAATCTTTGCCCAAACAGATGTTCCCACCGCGGGCACGGCTCGGCAGCGTTTCCTGGGACAGAGCGAAGCCTCCGCATCCATGACCATCCCCAATTAACCCAGGCATCGACAGGAAAACACTCTGTTATTTTAGGAAGCTTTGCAGAAAGCTTCCTTTTGAATTTAAAACCGGATCAGTCAGTATTTGTCTCTAGCAGAGGCTTTTCTTCAAGTTACTCACTTTTTGTTACAGCCAGAGACAACGTCCTGCTTGTAAGAGCTGAGAAAATTCTCTGGCAAATGATGTAGGGTGTTGATTAACCAATATATGGTTCAGGTCTGGTCTAACAGGCAGGAGGCTGAAATGGGAAAGCAAGTTTTTTAACAATTTGTTATACACAGTAGCAAGAAAAACAGGAAGTAGGTGTTTATTAGCAGTTTCCAAATATACCAGCCAAAATAAAACTCCCCATGCAGTCTGAGGTATTCAAAATACAGCGACGACCAGAATTCCTCAGATTATAAGAGGGTAATTAATCACAAACAGTGTTCACAGACCAGTGATTTGGAAACTTCCTTTTTATTGAAGATCTGGATCAAGAGCAAACTTCAAAGCAAAACTAATTGATCTGAGATTCATTGTGTCTGGGTGATAAAGCAAAAAAATAAAATATCATTCTGACGCAGCCAGGTCCGTGGTTTACATTCATCCTGCCCTGACAGCCTGTAAAGCACATTAAAAAGCCATTTTTCACTGGATGCTATAGCTCTGACCTATTGCAACATAAAAGCTATTCATACACGGGAGACTGTTGCTTCCTCACAATCAGTGTATTGCACCCAAAGCCAGCCGTGTTATTCCAGGCTTGTTCCTCAGGAATGTGAGCATATCTTGGAGACTGATTCATAAAAGGAAGAGAGCAGCCCACTTCTGGGCCAGGCTCACATGCTTTATTCAGAAGTGAAATTTTCTGAATTTTGTTTGGCTCCAGCAACTCTTAACTCTGCTGGAGCCAGGAGAGCAACTTGAAATGAGCAGTTCTGTCCTCATTTTTCTAAAAAGTGCCAGAAAATAGCAGGGTTCACCAATTTTTCTCCATCAAGGTTGTATGCAGGTCCCAGCCAGGGACTGCCATTCACCAGCAGCCAGAATTGATTGAAATATTTGTGATTTAACCTATGTAATCTGTCACCTAAGTCATCTGGCTTTTTCTCCTTGTCCTCCACTGGAGGATTCACAGGCCACAGTGATACCTCCATGAGCACACAACCCCCCTCTAAATCCCTTGTCCTCCACTCCTCCACTGGAGGATTCACAGGCCACAGTGATACCTCCATGAGCACACAGCCCCCCTCTAAATCCATATATCATAAGACAAAAAAAAAAAAAAAAAAAAGATCAGTAAGCTTTCAAAGGTATTTTCTCCACACCTGCTCTCCTGGCATGTGCCAGAGATGCTCCTGATTCCCACATGGGATCCTGTCATCTGATCCACAGGCGGCAGAGGCAGAGCCATGGGCCAAGGGAAGCAGCAGGATTTTGCAGGGCTCATTTTCATGTCAGGCTGAAATGGCATGGTTGGATAGAGAGTTTAGAAGGGGAAAATTGGTTTCTTTTTTGACTGCAATAAATTCTCAGGCTGAAAGAACTCACCCCAAGCAGAGCTTTTCAATCAGAGAATGGTTTAGGTTGGAAGGAATCTCAGAGAGCATCCAGTTCCTCTGCCATGGGCAGGGACACCTTCTACCATCCCAGGGTGCTCCAAGCCTGGCCTTGGACACTTCCAGGGATCCAGGGGCAACCACAGATGCGCCAGGGCTTCCCCACCCTCCCGGCCAGGAATTCCTCCCCAGTCTCCCATCCATCCCTGCTCTCTGGCAGTGGGAGCCATTCCCTGTGTTCTGTCCCTCCATCCCTTGTCCCCAGTCCCTCTCCACCTCTCCTGGAGCCCCTTTAGGCTCTGAGCTCTCCCTGGAGCTTTCTCTTCTCCAGGTGAACACCCCAAGCTCTCCCAGCCTGGCTCCAGCCCTTGGAGCATCTCCATGGGCTCCCCTCAGGACCTGCTCCAGCAGCTCCATGTCCTTCTGATTTGGGGGACCCCAGAGCTGGACACAGAACTCCAGAAACTTCCATCTATGTTTCTCCTTTGTTTTTCTGGATAGTCTGAGGACTCACTTCAGCCCCAGACCCTGCTGGGCAGTTCTGCATCCCGGGGTGTGTAAAGGACCAACTGCTTGGAGACGAAACTCCAGTGGCCTCTGAGCAGGAGATGAGCGCTGGCTCTTCCCTCCAAGGAAAGTTCTCAGGGGGTGAAGTCTGGGGAAAGGTCTTGATCCTGCTAGGAAGACAGGAGTCCCAGCCAGACCGTGGGATGGGGTGTGCTTGGATCACACACCAAACCCTTCCAAAGCCAAGACTTCCCACTTCAAGCTCTGTCAAAACACAGACGATGCGGACGCATCCAATTTATTCTCAATAGGTTTTGCAGACTTTCGCTTTGCTGGGCTGCTTTCCTGGAATCAAAGGCAGAAATCTCTAAGCTGCCAGATCGCCAAAACCTCTGATAAAGATTTAATCCTAAACACAGGCTGTGATGATTTGATTTTTATTCTTTTTTTTTCTTTTTTGTCTATTGTCTGCTGATAGCTTCACCTGTGTCATCTGCTCTCAGCCAGGCAGCCCAGTGCTGTGAACAGGAAAGATCACCAGGAACAAAACCTTTTACAAGGGATTAAATTTCATCTAAAAGCATGTAATTCTCCATAGCCAGGAGCAGTTTCTAATCTTCATATATAGAAACTTACAAGGCAAGGAATTCAAAGCCACCGGATTAAATGAAAAATGTGAATGAAAAGCTACATGCTGATACTCAGCTGACCTAGGCAAGTTACTGTACATTTTTCAAAGTTTTAAATTACCACTAATGGAAAACGTGGGGAGTAAGGCTGAAGTGTCTCTCTACATCATTCCTTAAAAAAAAAAAAAAAAATAAGTCCAAAACAATGAATGAATATTTTCAGTTTAGCCCCTGATGCTTTCCAACACAGTTGGCCTCACTTTGCTCTTACTGTATAGACCAGCAGGTATCATCAGATTAGATTAAGACCAGCTGTTGGTTTCTAGTAAAGGAATTTCCCAAAAAGGTAAAATATAATTCAAGCTTAGCAGCCTAGATATTTTGGAAGAATAGAAACCTCCGCTCGTGACTGTAAAAAGCAGAGAAAAAGACATTATAAAGCATTTAAGAGCTTTGGTTTCAATTATTTTATATTAAAGGATAGGTAAGCTTAAATTGCTCAAACTCTTTATAAAAATAAAAGGGATTGTAAATAAAAATTGGAAACAGATATACAACAACCAAGTTCCCACAGGTGCATTTTCTTTACTGGGGAAATACCCGTGTGAATTTCCAGTTTCCCATCATGTAAGGGGAGACAATGAATTCTGAAGTTACCCCGTTTGCCTTCGGACTTTGCCACAGAAGAAGAAACCTCTTGTCTCCTCAGACCCCAATGTCCCCCTGTGTGTGTCACAGCAAAGCAAAGGTTTGTGCTGCCCGCCGGGGCTCAGCCGAGATCAAAGCCCTGGGCCACTCACAACAAAACAAGAGGGTAAAGCCCAAAGAATCAAAGAGACAAAGGGAAGGTTTAAGAGATAAGGATCAGCCCCAGATATGATATTTCATCCAGATCAGATCCGGTGCAGAAGTTCAATTCAAAGTTCATAAGACAAAAATACAAAAGAGATCAGCTCCGAGGTTTTGTTGTTCTCTATCTCTCCAGGTTTGCAGTGACATTCCCATCTTCCAGGCAACAAAGGTTTCACCTGTATTATGCAAAACCATAGAGCTTATCTCATCTCCTGCTCCTGGCTATGCATCTACTCAAATATGTATTTCAGGCATTTCTAATATCCTCACCCAGCCCCAAACCAAATGCCTCCAGCTGCATCTCACAAACAAGGTGTGAAGTCCTGGGGTAACCAGCCAAACCAGAAACTCACTCCTTTCCTCAGAGAAAGGCACCTCTCCTCTCTCTGAAGCTCCACCAAGATATCATGGTGAAATATCTGAAGTTTTTTCGTTTTTAAGACCGGGGAAAAAAAAAAAAAAAACCCCAAACCTCTGCACCTATGGATTTCTCAGAGGTGCCAAAGCTGGTGCATGTTATATTTACATCTATAATTGTCTTGGCTTGCAGAGGAATTACTTGGTTGAAAGAGTCCATTTATCAAGAATTTAGGAATGAGAGAATGATGGCTGGGGAGGTCTGTAGGTGTTTGAAGGTAGAGGAGGCAACTGGGGACTGAGATGTCATTGCCCTCAGGCAAGGCTTGGCAGTGCCTCCCCTGGGAACAGCCCCTGTGAAAATACCAACACTGACTGTCAGGTGCTGCCAGCAGGATCAGGGACTGCAGAGAGCTGTGCTCCACAAAATCCTACAGCTCTTTAAAGCTTTTATAAAAACACAACCAACATCTTCCTCTCAGTGTTACAGACCCTCAGCTTTTCTTCATAGAGCTGGAAGGGACACAAAGGGATCATCCAGTGCAGATCCTGCCCTGCACAGGCACCCCAACAATCCCACCCTGGGCATCCCTGGGAATGGTGTCCCAATGCTCCTGGAGCTCTGGCAGCCTTGGGAATGTTCCCTGGGGAGCCTGGGCAGCGCCCAGCACCCTCTGGGGGAAAAAAAAATTCCTGATCTCCAACCTAAACCCACCCTGGCACAGCTCCAGCCATTCCCTTGGGCCCTGTCACTGTCACAGTGGATTCATGGATGCAGCTCCTACAGTCCAGCCCCCAGGGCATCCCCAGCTGCTCCAGACCAACACAAACCATGCAGCTCTTTAGGGTGGGCAGGTCACAACACACCTGGCCCAGGCTGGGCACTGCCCATCCACAACCTCCACACAGGAGAGGAGCCACGATCATTGCAGGGAAGCTTTGCAGCAGCATATCCTGGGGATGCAGAGCCTTGGGAAAGGGCTCAGCAGGACTATTTACCCTGGGGTTCTGGAACAGCTGTTGCCTAAAAACAAATGTGATTCTGTCACTTGTCAGTCTCTGTGGCCTGCAGACACACAGGTTATTTCAGGCAGGGCTGAGCAGAGCACTGAGTTCCCTCACAGCAGGTGAGGTTCCTGCCTGAGCCCACATCTAGCAGAGCCTGCTCTGGCATCCTCACACCCTTCTGCTGGCTTTGCTCACCCCACTGCTCAAACAGAGTCACCCTGTTCCACAAATATTTACTGGAATGCCTCTTTCACTGTGTTGCAAAAGAGAACTCTGTGACCTTGTCAAGCACCACATCGAAGTTGGATGCAGAAGAAGACACAGGAGCAGCAAGGAAAAATCTGGAAGGAATGATGAGCACCTCCCTGTGCACAGTGTGAGGCAGCTCTCATTGCCTCCCTCTTAGGCAGAGCTGCACAAAACTATGTGGAAATGAGCAAAGAAAAAGGGATTTAGGAAAGTGAAAAAGAAAAAAAAAATAGCTAGAAGACTTAAATTTGGTGAGTGCTGCAGGCTTGTGGTCAGGTTAGGCAGGTTAAGTGCTGAAAATGGGTCAGGGTTCAGCACAGCATCCATTCTCTCACAGGGATGCTTTTGGCAGTAGAGTACTGAAGGACATCACCAGGCCTTGGCTGGGTGAGTGGCAGTGCCAGTGCCCCCAGTGACAATGGGATTGCACCTGAGCGATGGGACCCATGCTCAGCCTGGCAGCGAGGTCACCCTGATGGCACCAGGACAAAGAGGCATTTCCTGACCCAGCTGCATCCCATGGTGCTTTCCCAGGCACCAGTGTGGCTCTGGATTGTCCCACTGCCTTTCCACCCTGAAGGAATCTGGACCCCAGGCACCAGCACAAGCACAACAAGGTTGTGCTTGTGGGGAGAACCTGTGGAATGGAGGGAATATTGGCTGTTCCAATATTTCCTGCTCTGAAAGAGGTTTGTGGATGACCCACTCCCAGTCCTCTGACACGTGAAGACCCCTGAGAATCAGAGGCAGCCTGGACCACGAAGTCTGTCCCCACCGCTGCTTATCTGATGCAGCACCAGAGTGTCACTGCACAGGTTTTATTTTGGCCAGGGGGGACAATTGGCTCCCTGCCAACACCACAGACAAAACCACCTCCTGTGGGATGTGGGGTTTCCATTTTGCCCCCAGAGATCACACACACCTTCTGAATTTCCTCACGTGTGGTCTCCCAGGGTGCTTTCACAACCTCCACACCACGGAGACATCAGCCAGCGAGAGCTGAGCAGAATTCCAGACTCATAAATCTCCCAGCAACTACGAGGCCTCATCCAACCTCCCCGTGAGATAAAACAACCTTTGCATCATGGGATGGGATTTATTTTTTCCCTTTTTTTCCCTCTCTTTCCAGCACATGGAGCTGGTGAAATGACAAGATGGGAAGAGGTGGGATTGTCCAGGATGATCCTTCACTGCAGTGGCTGGGAAACCTGTACCACTGCTGGGACCCATGGTTGGGTATTAGGTAAAAAATCAGGTAAAAAATGCCACAATATAAAAATAAATATATAATGCAAATAAACACATCTCTATAATGTATTAATAGAAATAATTATAAATTAATAGTAATATAAATAAAGATAATAAATATAAACATACAAATATGTTCCCAGAATAAAATAGTTTAGACAAGACTATGCCAGAAGTAAAAATAATGAGTTCTTCAGTGCTGCAGCTGTGGGGGATAGTATTAGTATTATTAGTATTAACTTCTTGTCATTGTTGTTGTTGTTATTATTATTTTTTGCTGTATGTAATTGCTTCAGTTCTTAAATAGTAGAACCTATGGCAAGACACAGAAAAATAAAGAAAGAAGATTAAAAAACCCCCCATGTTTAAATTTGCTTTTCTTTTAAGCAGTCTTATAGCTTTGATCAAATGAAAATCCCAAAAAGAGAAACTGATCTGTCTGTTCTTACCTGGAGCCTTGTCACAGCAGTTTTGCACTTGCTGAGTATTTAAAAAAGACTCAAACAGTCAGGTGGGATTGAATAAAATTCAGAATTTCAGTCCATTGGTCATCTCTAATATCATGCCACCTGTTTAGATATTTTGTTATAACTAAAAAAAAAAAAAAAAAAAAAAAAAAAAAAAAAAAAAAAAAAAAAAAAAAAAAAAAAAAAAAAAGGCAGGGACACCTTCCACTGTCCCAGGCTGCTCCAAGCCCTGTCCAACCTGGCCTTGGACACTGCCAGGGATCCAGGGGCAGCCACAGCTCCTCTGGGCACCCTGTGCCAGGACATCACTGCCCTCATCCTAAATAATTTCTTTCTTGTATCTCATCTGAATCTGTCTATTTTCAGTTTTAAATTTTCAGTTTCATTACCCCTTGTCCTGTCAAGCATCCCCAGTTGTGATCCACCGGGGAGAGACAGAGGAACCCTGTCACTGCTGAGGAAGGGAAGAATTCCCAGACATTCCGAGCCCAGCCCCGGGCTGCTGAGAAAGTCACTGCTGAGGAAGGGAAGAATTCCCAGACATTCTGAGCCCAGCCCTGTTGGCATCACTGGGTGACAGCCAAGTGCAGGCTCTGCAAAGACTTCCTGCAAGTCCTTCCTGACTTGCCACAGCTTCCCACTGCTGGTTGTCCAGTAGCTGGAAAATGTGGGAAAGAGCTGAATTACTGGGTTTTGCTTCCCTTGCCAAGCTCCATGGGGATGGAGCCATGGATGGTACCCTGCCCAGGGCACTCAGACTTTCCTGTACCCCCACCAGCCATGGAAATTGTTTGGGTTCGATGGGCAAACAGCTTCCCCTGGAAAGCTCTTCCCTCCCCAAACACATGACTGCGCTGCTGGACACGGTTCAGCTCAGCAAAGTCATCAAGTTAAGTCATCTGAGCACATTTTTGCAGCGAGAGGAGGCTGTGTGGTGGGCTGGTTTGGGAGAGCAGTTGGATGCAAACGTCCCCGGAGGGAACAGATACGGATGACACGCTGGAATCCGGCTGGTTTTCCTGCAGCGCCGGCCACTCCAGCTCTCCAGCTTTACTACAGCCACTCCACGCTGGCCAAACACTCACCAAGGGTGGTACAAAGCCATTTCTGCATCTGCCTTCTGCCACAGAGCCCACTGTAGGGGCCTTTCTGCTGCCTGGCCCGGAGCAGAGCAGCTTTGGGGCCGCTCTGTGTTGTTTTTGTTGTTGGTCCTGCTCAGCACAGCTGAGGCATCTTCCTTCCAGATGTTTGCAGGGTGTGTTTGTGCTCCCTTCGCTGATGCATGACAACAGTCACAAGACAAGATGCTCGGCACCAGCCAAAATGCCCCAGCCTAAATAGAAGCCTTTATTTCCACCTCACCTGTCCTCAGAACAATGGGTTTTGTGATTTCCTAAGTGTGTAATACAGCAGTGAGCGCTGAATAAATAAACAGGAAACCCTTAGGTCTGATGGTGTTGCTCAAGAAAGGCACAAAAGCAAAAATTCCACTTATCTGAGCATCCCTCCCAAATCTGCTTCCCACACAACCTTTTGGGACATCACGTTTGCATCAGTTTCCTCAATTACTGATTCTTCAAGTGGCCTCCCAAGGGTGCCCCAGAGATGAGCTGGGGGTGGGAGGAAAGGGGGTGTAGAAACTTAGCTCTTGTTTTCCTGAGTGCGCCTGAGGCCACGAGCCACGAGCCTTCAGCTTGTGATTTAACCAGGTTTCCTGGAAAGGCGATTCCTTGGATTTTCATCCTACACCTTCCTCCTGGCTGAGCTCACACCGGTCCCACCAACCCACTGCGTGGCCAGCCTGGGTGTGTGGGACTGAGCTGGGGCTTGTGGCAGTGCTGGAGGGACCTGGGGCAGGCAGGGACAGAGCCTGGGGAGGCCAAGGCTGAGCAGAGACCTGGAGCATGGAAAGGGATCTGCACTCCCGCACAGGGACCAAGGGATCCGCACTCCTGCACAGGGACCAAGGGATGCGGAATTCCCGAGCGCGCCGTGCGGCCGAAGCAAATCAGAGCACGGGATTGAAAGAGCACTTGGAAAACATTAACAGCTCATTACTGATGGTCTGTTTAAAAAACCCCATTAATGTATATACACATGTCCCTGGACAGCACGTTTACCCCCAGCTAATGGCACTGAGTGGAAGCTGGAATGATCTGTGCCTAACGACTGAGCAAACTCCCAGCCCTCCCTCATTTGCACTTTTCCTGCACAGGCTCCTCCTGACCTCTTCAAATCCCATCCCAATTACAGCCTCCCACTTACCCTTCAATGTAAATAAATCCTGCGTGGTGGGGATGGCTGCTACCAGCACAGATAAAAACTGAGCAGGGAAAGCACGACCTGCAGCCGGCTCTGGAAAAGGGCAGGAAAACAAAGGGCAGGAGGGGGGGACTGAGGCGTGGGATGGGAGGTGACACCTTCAGGGTGCTCAGAGCTTGGGCACAGCTCAGTCCTCTGGGGAGAACTCAGAATCATTCAAGCTGGAAAAAACCCCTGAGATCAAGTCCAACCATTCCCCCAGCACTGCCAAAGCCTCTGCACAGCCATGTCCCCAAGGGCCACATGCAAGTGGCTTAAAGTCCCTCCAGGGAAGGGGACTCCTGGGCAGCTGTGCCAGGGCTGGACAGACACTCAGGAAGAAATTTTCCTCAATATCCAATCTGAACCTCCCCTAGCCCAGCCTGAGGCCATTTCTCCTTGTCCTGTCCCTGTTCCCTGGGAGCAGAGCCCGACCCCCCGGCTGTCCCCTCCTGGCAGGAGCTGTGCAGAGCCACAAGGTCCCCCCTGAGCCTCCTGTGCTCCAGGCTGAGCCCCTTTCCAGCTCCCTCCTGGTGCTCCAGGCTCTTCCCCAGCTCCATTCCCTTATCTGGGCACACTCCAGCCCCTCCATGCTGTCACAAGGGGCCCAAAACTGAACCCAGATCTTGCAAGGAGATCCAACACAACAGAAAGATACCCACACCAAACAGATGGATATCCAGCAAGTCCCTACAGGTTATCCATGCACCTCAGTCTTCTCTTTGCTTGGATGCATAGGAAACTGCCTCAGGAAACTTAGGATCTTCCCCTGAGGGAAAATGCCATCTCCTCAGATGTATTCAAGAGGGCTCTTAGAGGAAAAAACCTGGATCTCTGTTGGCTTCCTGGGGCATCCTTAGGCTGCTGCTGCACTAAAAGTATTTTCTCTGGATTTGTGGAAGCTGAAGAGCACTTTTGGGCACTGAGGCGGGGTGAATGCCATATGGACACTCCTCCACAGCACAAGGTGAATGGAGAGAATGAGACAGCTGAAGGCATCCAGGCTGTTCACTCCTCAATCTCATCTTCCTGAAGGCATCTTCCTCAGCTTGCACCCAGCCTCATCCCTGGGCTGGGATGCTGGGACCTCACACTGCAGTTTCCCAGGAGTCAGCACTTCCTTTGCAATTCCAAGCCACTGGTGTGTCACAGGTGTGACAGATCCTGGGTTCCAAGTTGCTGGAGGCTGGGGGTATCTTTTGGATTTTTTCCCCCTTATTTTTGGGCTTAATGTGGGATTCTTCTACTGACATTAAACAATTACCCTGTGGCTTGAAATTGTTTTCAAAGGACTAAATGATGTTATAATGCTCTGGAACTGTCAGCTTAATATATGGGGCTGTATTCAGCATAAATTACAGCAGTTTCCATGCCACAAAAGCCGCACAACTTCATGGATCCAGCCAAAATATTCAGCAGAGAGTTGTGCCAGGCCGCAGGGCCCGTTTTGCCAAGACGTGCAGGTGTTCACCATGGAGAGCAGCCCCACCACTGATCCAGGAGATTCCACATCTCCTCCCAGCCAGCCACAATCTCCCTGGGACACCTGAGCCAAAGCGTGGTGTGGTCCCCGAAGCAGCAGTGGGGATTTTTGAAGCTGTTGCAGCCCTGAGATGACACAGCCTTTCACCTGCAGGTGCAGGAGCTGTGGATGGAGACCCTGCCAATAATTTTGGAGAGGTTCAGCTCCAGGCTGCAAACAGGGCTTGGAGCCTTGGGCATCACTGGAGCTTTGTGGCACTGAGGTGACTCAAGGCCATCCACTTTCTTCTTGCTCGTGGGGGAAGTCCTTTCCTGTCAGGAGAGCAGGGAGTTTGGATCTTGGAATATCAAGGGACAGATTTCAGACACACAGTCCTGGAGACAGCTCTGTGGAACATCCTCTCCTTGGCCCCCCTCTCCTGTGCCTGCCAGAGGTGGTGAACTCCAAGGCAGGGCAGAAGCCCCAGCATCTGGAGATGCTCCTCACCCTGAGTTCACAGGAGATGGATCCTGTCATCCACAAGCCTCAGGGAACGTTGGAATGATGGAGTCCCACCAGCTTTTCCTGGCAAATTTGTCCACCAAGTCCTGGCTCCTCCAAGGCAGGGATGGCAGAAAATCCAGCAGTATCTTTGTGGCAGATTCTTGCACTTGCTCGGCCTGCTGTGCCTCTTCCAGGGAGCGAAGGGAAGAGCCCTGTGTCCTGACACAAGAGCAAGGTCAGGAAATGCTTAGCCCATCCCTGCCCCTGGTTTTGCTGAGTCTGAAGTGAGCTGTCCAGAACAAGATAAACGGAGAGCAGCGGATGTGTGCAGGATGCCATGGGCTCTGTGCAAAACATCCTGCTGTCCTCTTTGTTGGCAGGGACAAACACGGCTCTTCAGGGTGGATGCAGGGCAAACTGCCCCATCTCTGCATCAGGGACCTCCTTTAGGATGGAAAAACTCTCTCCTGCAATCTCCTTTGGGTGGCTTTAGTTGCTGGCTGGGCTGAGCTTGGTGCCAAGGATCCTTCAGGAAAAATTAACTGCAGTAGAGACAAAGCCCCTGCTAGGGTGTCAGAGCAGGGCTGAGAGAAAGGAGGGGAGGACCTGACCCCCAAAGCACTGGTGGGTCTCCTAGATGTCACATTTTGCTCCACAAATGACACATTCCAACAGAAAACACTTTCAATCATCACTTGTGTGGCCTCTGGACTGAGCCCACCCAAACCAATCCCATCTGCCCCCAAAAACAGAAAAGGTCCACTGGTGTTTCACCTGCTTTTCTGGGAGCCCTAACACCTTCCAGCCACATAAAACCTTCACCTTCAAAAGGAAAGGGGAGAGACAGAAAGGAAAGCATGGAAAGCACCAGCCTAGCCCCAGTTACAAACCGAGCAACCCCAGTCCAAGAGGAGCTGACCTGCCACACAAGGGTTTCTCCACACGGGGCTTTGGGTCAGGCAGGGATCTGGGGATGCCACGTGGCAAAATGCTGGGCTGTGGGAGCAGTGTCAGGATGGCTGTCCCCTGGTTGTCCCCAGGATGCTGGGATGCTGCCACCACCCCGTTCCCAGGCGCCACATCCAGCCTGCAGCTGCAGACAGCCGTCATCAACCCTGGGCTCTGTCCCTGGTGGTTTGGGACTTTTTTCCACAGAAGATGCTCCTAACCAAAACCAGATTTGGTTCCCAAATATCCCCGATCTCCCTTAAGGCTTACAAATCTTCCACACCTGTGTTTGCTCATTGCTGCTGCTGGGCCCTGCCCTGGGAAGGACAATGTTTATCCCACTCCTCCACAGCTATTTACAATGGGGTTTTCGGATGGACATGGAGCACATATTTGTCTAATGGCAACAGGGCAGTGAATTTAATTCTCCTCATTAACAGTCATCAGCTTAACGGGAAGCAATAAAAGATTTTTTTTTTTCAAGAGCAGCTGCTTGTGAGATAATATTTATGGCTGGGACTGTCAGCAGGATGAGTGCATTGCTGGCTTGTGAGGGGGGGAAACTGAGGCACGAGGCCGTTCACTGACCCACCCTGGACCACACAGATGGAGGTGGGAAGAAAACCCAGCCCTCCTCTCTCCCATCCTGCCCCAAGGCCCCAGCAGCCACGTTGCTGTAGTGAGCCAGCTATTCATGCCACAGGAAGGGGAATTTCTCAGCAGTGCCATATTCCCAGCACCTGGGGGAGTCTCAGCAGAGCACCCCACCCTCTTTTATCCCCCATAAGCCACTTCCAAATCTCTGACTGGCTGGGGACAGCAAATGCCCCTTCCCATGTCCCCCCCACCAGCCATCAAACCAGGAAAGGGAATTTCGACCCCATTCTGATGATGATAAATAGTTTTGTCTGCATTGCTTCTCTTCTGACCGTGGCTGGTGAGATCCACGTGAGACCTGGGATTGCAGGGGGTCCCCGAGTGACTTTGGGACAAGGTGCTCCCCTGACATCCTGTGCCCAAAGCTGCAGAGACCCCCAGCAGGGCAGAGCTGCTCTCTGCTCTCCTCAGAGCCACATTTTGCTTTCCCTTTGGTAAAGAGGAGCCAGCTCCAAACAAGGGCAGATTTTTGACCCTGTTGAATTGGCCCATCTGGGATCTCATTTCTGATAACTGGATTTTTCTTCCCAGTTCCCCAAATGTTCCTGCTCCGAGATGAGCAGCCCTTCCCTCTCATTTACCCCAAGACACACACAAAACTCCCCTCCAGCCTCCCATTTTCCTGACAGAACCTGACCAGGCTGTTCCCTCATGTTGTTTGATCCTGATACCAGTCCAGTACGGTCTGAAACAACTCCCCGTGGATGCAGGGATCAGAAAACCAGCCAGCATTTAGCCCTGCCTTGGCAGCTCCAGGGGAAAATCCTTACTGCATCCATCCCAAGTGTAATTTGGGCTCTCTTGAGTTGTTTTCTGACCAGAAAAGCCCCCAGGTCTTTTCTGCCATACCCAAGAGAATTGCTCAGCTCTCTGTGGAACCCTTCTCTGTACATTTCATTGCTTCTACCACCAAATTTTGCTCCCAGATCCCATCCTGCTACCGAGGCACACGTGAGTCCTGCTCAGTGCTACCATTGGTTAATCAAATTAAAAATATTATCTTTGCAAATGATCCTTGGGGACTGCTTCTTACTGGGAAACTGTCCAACTCTACAAACTGTCTTTCAAGGAACACTGCCGTGATTATTTTTAATCCTTTTAAACACCAAAACAAATAGTGACTCCTCAAGCTGTATGCATTAAATCTCTTCAAGTGACATCTAGAAATACCTGTTCCTGGTGCTCTGAGCCCAGAAGTGGGAAGGATCAGGATGTTCCACAGGATGTCTTGCTTGGTGCCTCTGCCAGGGACACTCATGACGTGAGGGCCCTTGGATGAGGGTGGTGAAGAACAGGAGGTGCCATGTGGGGTTGGAGCCCTTCTCCTCAGACATCCAAGCAGGAGACAGTGATGGAATAAGGCCCTGGTTTTTCCTCTTTGGTGTAGAACAACAGCAAGAAACTCCCCCAGGAGCAGCCCAGCAGCGTGGGGGGCCCTCGGAGCAGATCCAGAGCAGCCAGTGGAGCAATGGTGGGGCTGTGCTGCTCCCACCAGCCCCAGCCCACTGCTTCATCCCTTTATCCCTGCTCCCCAGACAGCTTCTGTCAGCCCAGAGAATCACAGACCAGTTTGGGTTGGAATGGACCTTGAAGCTCATCTCATTCTACCCCCTGCCATGGGCAGGGACGGCTTCCACTAGAGCAGGTTGCTCCAAAAATCAGGGAAAAAAGGATGTGGGTGGCTCTTCACTGAGCTCCCCTGTCCTCTTCCTTTGGAGACAACCACTTAGTGTGGCATTCAAGCAGAGTGTTTGCTTCTATTTATTTAATTCCCTGTTAAACATCCTTCAAGCTGCACATCCTGTCCAGGGTTCCCCCGGTGAGGTGTAAAATCAATTTGGCATTTCTGAGCTAATCTTGGCATGAAGGATTTCACTGATTCCAGTACTAAATAGCAGGTGTGCATTACAGCCCAGACAAAATCCACAAAGCCAAGAACAGCAATGCAGATTTGTCACCATCTTCCCTAAAATCTGATACATAGAACAGTACAGTCTGCATCAAATAATTTTGTAACATACAATCTCATATTACTGAAGGAACAGGTGAGGATGGGTGGATTACTTGGAAAACACCACTTGCTCTTTTCCTGTGGGACTCCACTGTGTCCAAAAACATAAGAACTGTGGGGCATGGAGATGAACTTCTAGGTGATGGTTTCAAAACAAATAAAAGGCAAGAGTTCAAAAGGAATGGATAAACAAAGTGTGGGAATCTCTGGCACAGGATTACACTGAGAAAAAAAATTATAAAACTTATAAAGTAATTCTATAAATTACTAGAAGTAAAGTTCACAGTGGCCTATTAAATACAGTGACCCTGATTTTGGATATGGAAGCTCTGACCTGTAAATAGCTGGAGGCTGATGGGTGCTGCAGAAAAATGTTGTTATAGGCCTGCTCTGCTCCTGCCTTCTCCCACAGCACTAGGTGGACTTTTGGAGAGAATTAGCACAGACTTTTTTCCTTTTTTTCATTTTGAATATGGAGTAACTTCAACATATTCCATGTTGTTAGAACTGGAAGCCAATGTCTCCTCTGGGAGCTGTGTGGTCTCCCTGGATCTGCACATCTGTGATCCCCAGGAAAAGGGAGAATCAGACCAAAAGTGGAAAGGAAAATCTGCATCTGTAAATACATTCTGGGCCAACACCTGAATGAAGACTGGAAGAAATGCTGATGAGCTAAAGCACCTTGAGATGCAGCCACACCTGGAGAACACGGACAGGTCCAAAGCATAGGGCTGGGTTTGGATAAGGATTTCCTTGGCACCCTGATGTCTTGTAATGGGCAGCTCACCACAGGATGCAATCCTACTGTTTAGGTGATGAGCAAAAGGTCCAGGCAGCCCTCGTGGTCTGTAACACAACTCTGGAGCTGGGAGTGATTCCCCATCCCTGGAAGTGTTCCAGGCCAGGTTGGACAGGGCTTGGAGCAACCTGGGACAGTGGAAGGTGTCCCTGCCCATGGCAGGAGGTGGAATGAGATTTAAGGTCCCTTCCAACCCAAATCATTCTGAGATTTTATGTCCCTGCTCATTGAAGGGGGTTGGACTACAAGCCCTTTCAAGGTCCCTTCCATTCCAAAGAATTCTGTGATTCCGTGATGCCTCTCCTGGACATGGATCCGTTAACTCCACTGCCATTGCTCAGAAAATGGGCTCAGAGCAGCTCTCCAAAGGCCAAACCAGAGTTCTGGGAGAACACAAGGGATCAGTGGGATCCTGCTGTTCTTGTGTAAAACATGGAATCAAGGCATGGGCAGGGGGCAGCGGATGAAAAGCCCTGACTCTGTGGAAAACAGCACAGGGCTCCAAGCTGGGGCAAGTTCTGGATGGACCACTCAGAACCAAAGTCCCAGGACACTTTTTTCATCTGCTGGGTGGAATAAATTACTCACAGCTGACCCAGCAGAGCCAGAGTTCCCCGTGGAACCTTCAGGTCTCCTTGAGCTCTGCTAAGGTGGAAGTGATGGAATTTTTCCTTCACTGACTGCATCTTAATGCATACTCTGCAGTAGACTAAGCAGCAGGTTTGAGGCACTTCCTTAGGAAGCCAGGTGAAAATAAGGTTTTGAAAGTCCTGTTTTACACTTTGCAGGATCCATTAAGTGGATGAGCATCGTCTGGGCCATTCCTAATGCTCCCTGTCATTGTCACTCCTGCCTAGAAAACAACATGGACTTTGTAGCTTCCTCTCCATTGTATCATACAGGAATCCACCTCTGGTTTGAGGTGAGGTGATGGATCTGCAGGAGGCCAGACTCTAGACCAGAGAAGAGTTCTATGTCATACCACAGGACAGGGGCTGAGGTGTCAGATACCTCTTCTGGCTCTGCCTGCTCTTCACACATGACTCTGCCCAAGTCTCTTCATCTCTGTGTGCTCAAAATCTTTATCTATAGGGGGTCAGTGGTATCTCCTCTTGCCTGTTTTGGTCCTGTGATTTCAAATACTCCACAGCAGAGGATCTTCAGACCTGCTTTCATAAAACCCCAGGATAAAGAGAACAAAGCCTCTGTTGATGCCAAGATTTCCAAGCCCTCCCAGCCTGACTGTGCTCATCATTTTGGGACAGGTGAGAAGTTTTCCAGAGGTGTCCAAGCACTGCAGCAGGGAAGGGCCCAGTCTTCCTGTGCTGGCTCTGCAGCAAAGCCTCTGTGCCCCTCCCAGAACAGCAACCTGCAAACCTCGGTGCTTCTCTTCCAAACCCATCTCCATTTTTAGAAAATAATTTGCAAAGCCTCTGCCCCTGTGGCTACAAGCAAAGCCTGGCTGTCTGTGCAGCCTCCTCAGCCACGGCATCTCTGGGGCAGCAGCTTTGCTCAGTGTGATGCTGCAAACTTGGACTGGGGGTGGATTTACAGCTCAGAGAAGAAAGTCCTGCCTGAAGACTCTTGGGATCCTAAAGCCAAGAAGGAAAGGGTTGGAGATGGGATCAGTGTAACCACAGGTCTCCGGGGGGAGCTCCTGACACATGGCAGAGCCTGGGACCCCGTTTTCCAGCACACCTGACCCCACACTCTCACCTGTGCAAAAACATCATTCCAGAGCATCCAGTGGCTCTCACCACCACCACGGTGACCACTGGAGATCAGGGAGCTGGCAAACCCCACTGAGATCTTCTCCTCATTTCCTATATCCATAAGCCACACAGACAGTACTTTTTGGGTATCCAAAGCCACAGACTTCCTGGGGAAGGCACAGAAAAGTCTCATCGTGGTGAGCTGCAGATCATCTCCCATCCAACTCACACTCCTGGGAATGCTGCTCCACGGGCACAGCCACCAGAAGGACACCAGATGGTGGGAAGTGGCTGCACACCCACCTTCAACCTGCTCCCCTTTGGTTCACAGCTTGGGCTGAACAAGGGGGGATTAAACTGATATCCTTATCTCAGACCTCCCAGGGATCCCTGCACCGGCCAACACAAACACAGCTCTCGCTCTGGAATAAGTCACATTTGCAAAGAGTCAGTTCCACGGTCAGAGGGATGATGGCACGATACACTTCTCATATTTTTAAGCACAGATAAGCACTGGTTGTCTGAGATTAAGCCACGCTCCAGGTCTGCCCCGTTCAAACCAAACCAGCACTTCTATGGCACAGAGCACTCGTCAAACTCGTCAAAGGGTCGGTCACCACGTTAACTCCAGCACGGGATTAAACCCCATAACTGCTGCAAGAAATGCACAAAACAATGGCCAGAAACACTGGGAGGAATTCCAGGGTCTCTCCACACTGGTGCTTCACTCCCACCTTCCCAAAAGCAACCCCGCTCCTCTCCTTGCCAGGATGGTGAAGGGAACGCAGGTCAACATCATTGAAACACAGCACAAATTGAAGTGGGAGGGAAAAAAAGCACCACTGGCTGTCAGATGGAAACTAGAAAGGGACTAATTCTGGCTTCACTTCAGTTTTGGTGTGTTTTCCTATTTTTAAATGATTTAGCAGTTTGAGCATTTCACTAAGTGCCTTCCAATCACACAAGGTTGTGCAGCAGTTGTCACCCTTGTGTGACAAGGACACACACGAGGAGGGGAACCCTCAGCCCCTGTGTTCTGTGTAAAATGCAGAAGTTCAGCAGCAATGAATAAATTCCTTAATGCATCCATGAGTATTTTGTCCCTGAGATCACATTTACTGTCAGCAGGTTTATAAACACACTTTAGATTCCTATAAATTTCACATCATTAAAATACTTTTTTTAAAACAGTTAACTTTTTTCCTACACTTTCTGAGCAGAACACCCCATGTAGGATCTCAGCAGCCTAGGCAAAGGAGAATCTCCCAAAGGCCTCAGGACAAGAGCACCTAGAGAAAAGCAAGTGCCTGTGCCTCCAGCGGGTCGAAGCTTTGATTTCATCATTGAAACGCAATGCAAAAAGAAGCACCAAAATAAACAACTCCATAAAGCAGCAGGAACGCAGCAAAGCAGGAGGCTCCTCCAGCAGAATGACCTAAATCCAAGAGGCATTTGTGCAGATGCTGCTCAGCTCCACAACACCCTCACAGCCTCCGGGACAGCCCGGGATGCACCGACCAACAGGGAAGCCAACCTGGGAGAAGCCTCTTTCTTTTTAGTAAAGTCACAGTGATTTTCTTTAATTATTTTTTTTTCCCCAATGTACCCTCCCACAGTGGCTGCCCCTCATCCAGGGCTGCCTGGGGGCCCGGAGACCCCTTTTCCCACCCGACCCCGCAGCAGCCGGGGTTATCGAGGGAGATGTGTGTAATTGCCCTGTCAGGCAGCTGAAAGGCGCTCGCCTTTAGCTGATGCCACTTCAAAATGAAATTCTTTCTTTGGCATGGCTATGTCTGATATGCAGGCATCAAAGGGGAGGCAGCAGGTCGCCGATGCCCCAGGCCACACATTTCCCTTCTAAAGGCAGGAATGAGAGTGTCAGCTCGGGGCCGAGGGGGCCCCGGAGACCCAACACCCATCGCTCCTCCGTGGGGTGCTGGGAGCCTGGGAGGACACCGGAGGGCTCCCCGGCAGCAGATGGGACCCCGTGGCCTGAGCACCGCTGGGATGGAGGGCTGGGAAAGCCTCAGTGGCACAGAGGAGGTCGAGGGCTGGGGAATTTTTCTTTCCAAGAGAACCACAGGGCCACGCTCTCCTGCCCCCCGCGGCTCCCATCTCCTCTCTCCACCTGCACTCTTCAGGGAGCCAAAGCTTTTGGCAAGCTTTCCGCTCCAGTTTTTTATTGGTTTCAACTAAGCTGCCCCTTTCGGAGGGTTGGGAAGCTTCAATCATTAAAGGAAAAGAAGAAAAAAAATACAAAAAGGAAGGGAAAGAAAGCATCACGCACCCTTCACCCTGCTGTCCCTTCCCCACTCCCACGCCACCCACCCCAGGCACAGCTCCCTATTTCAGCTCCCTATTTTCCAAGCCAAACACAGCCCCTCCAATGCATTTGAGGCAGGGTTTTCAAGGCCCTGGACACCTCCAGCTGTACCTGCTCGGCTCCAATCACCTTCCTGCTCGGAAGCAATTTAGAAAGGACACAGCACAGGTAGCTATTAGCTAACACATATTTAACTGCTCCAGATATCTTTTTTTTTTCTTTTTTTTTTTTTTGGCATTGTAATGGAGTGATTTGATCTTCAAAGGACCTGTGGAAACCTTTGAAGCTTCCCAATCTCCAGTGGGGAGGGGAGGAGAGGGGGAAAATGTTAATAGTTTTAAAACCTGGGGAATCCTGAAGTCAGAGAAAGGGTATAAAACCCAGCGGGTTTAGCATAAAGCCCTCAGGTAAACCTTCACCTTCTTTTCAAATGCATTTTTGGTGGGTTGCTTTGGAAAGGCTTGGGCCAGGTTAGCAAGGTCGGCTCTATTCCCAGCGGCTCTTAAATCTCCAGGGACCCTCATCTCCCACGTGGCACAGCCCCAGCACCAGGAGATCCGCGGTACCTCGGCGAGAAATAGAAAGACTAAAATTTGCAAAGCCTTTAAATGAAAAGAGGGTGGTGGGGAAAGGAGTGGAGAAGGAGGGAAGGGGGTAAGAAGATAAGGAGACAAAATAAACTCCCGGCTGCACTCCCAGCCAGCACAGCCTCAGCAGCACCCTGAGAGGCGAGACACAAAATGCATTTACCTTTAAAATAATGACTCATTTTATTTTTTTCTTTTAATATGTAGTTATAAATATATTTTGTCAAAATATATGATCATTATTGTCAAAAACATTTGCACATAAAGTCATAAATAAGGTCAAGGTGAACGTTTAGTTTAGAGAAGAGTCCAGCTATAGCAAGCAGTTCTGGGGTGGGACGGGAGGGAGAGAGAAGGGGAGGAGAGGGCGGCGGGGAAGGGATCAGCGGCACCCGCACCCCTCCACCACCATCTCCTGGTAGTTTTTCAGGACCACCTTGTCATACTCATCCAGGTAGAGCATGGAGATGGCGCTGAGCTCCGTGGGCACGCAGCAGGCCTTGGGAATGCTGGAGTTCACGGAGTTCACCAGCGTCTGCACGATGGCGTGGTTCGTGGAGTTGAGGTGGTCGGCCAGGGGGAAGGGGCAGTCCCCGTGGCAGTAAAACGCCTGGTAGCCCGGGGGTGCCACGATCCAGTCGTTCCAGCCCACGTCGCTGAAATCCACATAGAGGGCATGGCGGCGGCAGTTTTTTTTGTTCTTGCGGGAACGCTGGTGCTTGGGGCTCCGGCGGGCTCTGCGGGTCAGAGCGTGGCCTCGCCCGTCGTGCCCAAAAGTGACCAGGAGCGGCCTGAGCTGCGCCCAGTCCCCACGCCCTTGAGGTAAAGATCGGCTAATCCTGACGTGTTTGCCCTGATGAGTCTGTGCGTGGTGGAGGTGGGTGACCTCGATCACCAGCCCGTGGTTCGGCTGCTTGTCCTTGGTCCACCGGATCACGGCCGGGCTCACATCAAAGCTCTCCCAGCGCGTCACGTTGTGGTGCACCAGCCGCGTGTCCAGCAGGCGCGTAATGGCCTGGGCGCGCTCCGACAGCGGCTTCATCACTTCGTAAATGTTTATCCGGTGGAAGCCCCTCTCCCACGCCGCGCTCGGCTCCTCCACCTGCTCCCGGTACAGCCGCAGCTCCGCCGAGGAGATCACCTCGTTTTCCGGCACGCTGCTGAGGTTGAAGACGAAGCGGATCCGGGGCGCCTCGCTGGGACCCGGCACGCTCTCCAGGTGCTCTGGAGGAGAGCAGGGAGGGGGGAAGAGGTAAGACAAGCAAACAAGAGCACGTCAGCCTCGGGGCACACGGCCCCGGCACAGCCACAGCTCGCACCCACGCTTCACCTGCCCGGCAGCCACCGGCTCCGCTCCGCTCCCCCGCGCATCCCTGCCGGCCGCACCGGGAGCGGCTCCTGCCCCGGCACCGCTGGCTCGCCCGCGCCTCGAGCACTCCACCCCTTCCCATCTCGCCTCCCCCGTTCAGGGAGGCTTTTTCCCTTTAGCTTTTCCTCCCCCAGTCTCTCCGAAATCATCTCCCCGGCGAGATGCGGCGCCACGGAGCACAGAGGTGCCTTGTTACGGGGGGCAGGGGGAGAAAGAGAAGCAAATTCCAACGCAGTAATGATGCGGCTGGATTAATAATTCAGATTTACTTTGGAAAAGAAACATCCGCTAGGAAACATTTGGATCAGATTACAAGGGTCTATTGAATAAACCTTATAAACACACAGCTGTAAGTATTAAATTCGAGTCGGGGTTTGGGGGGATTTTTTTTTCTTTTTTCTTTTTTTTTTTTTTTTTTCTTAAGAGTAAAAGCAGGCAGCAACTGCTTTGATAGTTCAAAAGAAACACTCCAGGGGCGAGATCCCGCCCTCGCTTTACTCCCGCATCCGATCCAGAGCCATTAAATCCACGCGAGCCCAGGCAGTGACCCCGAGGCAGAGGCACCGAAGGAAACTCGCTGTTGTCAACAGAAGCAAAAGCACTTCAAAATATGGTCAAGCTCGGGTTAAGCACAGGATGCTGGAAAAAATAGAGAGCAGCACGCCTGTCACCCACACACGGCAGGCTGGGGTGGGGGGTGGTTTTCCTCCCATAAATTTAGGGCCGGGCACGTCCTGCTTCTAAAGGCATTTGTGAGCTTCCAAACGCAAGGAAATCCCGATCGCTACCGGGGCTGGGAATTTACCGCCTCCCATCACTGACCTTCATGGTGGAAACTCCTCACGGTGTTTGCCCGGCTGGTCGATCGCTCAGGGTACTGCAGGCTAATTTCCTGGAGGCTTTCCTCCTCTTCTCCGGACTGGAGTCGATAAAGATCCAGCATGTAACTAGGAATGACGGCTGACTTGCTGGGCTGAGGCCGCCTTCGGAGCCCAAACATCTGCAGCAGAGTTGTTTCGAAACCCCGCAAGAGTTCATGGCTTTGGGCAGAGCGGCGTCCGGATCCGGCTTGTCCCTGAAGCTCTGCCACTTTCTTCCTGCCGGTCTCAGGGATTAGGCTAGCATGGTTAGTACCTCCTAGAAGGACTTGGCATAGTAGGATGACCATCAGCATTCGGTTACCAGGAATCATGGTGTCTCTGGGGTGTAAAAAATACGACAACAAACAAGAAGGAAAGTCAGCATGAGAAGCGAAACCCCCCTCCTCTTCCGAATAAACTTAAAAATAATAATAATAGTAGTAATAATAGTAATAATAAATGGCAAAAGGACACGGCGAGCAGCCCCCATTCGAGCGGCAGCCGGCGCGCCCCGGCGGGCAGGGACGGGCCGCCGTGCCCGGGCTGTCCGCAGCCCCGCAGCCCCCTCGGGCAGGCGGATTCCCGGCGCATCCCGGCCCCGCTGCGACGGGACGGGACGGGAGCGGGACCAGCGGCGGCTGAGCCCGGCGGGGAAGGAAGGAGCGCGCTGCTCTGCCCGCTCTGCAGCCGCCGGACCCCGGGAGGGGACACCGGGATAAGAACAACAAAAAGTTTTTCTTTAGGGAAAAAAAAAGGCCCCGGGCAGCGGGGGGAGCGCGGGGACCCCCGGCGGAGCGGCCGCGCTCGGAGCCTCGGGGCGCGGGACGGGGTGGGCGCGGTGCCCCCGCGATCCCCCGCGCCGCTCAGGTGCATCCCCGGGGACACTCCCGCCCCGCCCTGCCCTGTCCCCGCACGGCCGGGGCGGGGTCCCCGGGGAGGTCGGGGCACGGCGGGGAGCGGGATCCGCGGTGCTCCCCGAGGAACCGGGCTGGAGAGGGAGATTCGGGACGGGAAACTCGGGAGACTGTCGTCGGCTGTCCCTCGACGAGAAGGGAGGGAGAGCTTGGGAACCAGAAGCTGCGCGGGTTTCTCCTGTGCTCCCACCACCCGCCAGCCCCGAGGGTCCCGTCCCGGGGGTTGGCAGCACCGGGGGTTATCCCCAGTGCCTGCCTTGGATTCCCTCTCGTCCTCCAGATTTTCCCATCCTTCTCCCTGTCTGCCTGAATAGCCCCTTCCCTCCAGGCCGGGTTCCGGACCCCACCGAGGTGTGCAGCAGGCGCCTTCCCATCCCGCACGGGCTGTGTACGGCCACAGCTGGCGGCCCCAGAGAGCTACGGACAGGGGTCTCCGGGAGGAAGGATGCTCCCTGCCCCGCAGTTCAACCCCAGAATTGCTCTGGGCCAGCTTTGGGCTGAGAATTTGAACCAGACTTCCCAGGGCTTGAGGCTGCTCCCAGGAGGGGGTTTGGGGCAAACTGGTTTACCATTAGCACATATTAACTGGACTCAACACATTCAGGCACAGGGTGGGATTCTTGGGGCTGTCCTGTGCAGGGCCAGGATTTGGACTCGGTGATCCTTGTGGATCCCTTCCAGCTCAGGATATTCTATGATTCTCTGACCTACTGGGGGTGATGTATGAACACAGTGTGGAGAAGGCAACTCTGGGGAAAGACCCTCTGAAGGAAGTGTGACAGATGCACCATGCTTTGGACACACGGAGTAGACTGAGTGACCCCATGGTAAATCAAGCCAGCTCCACCAGGGCATTAAAATCTGTGCCTTTGCCCTGCTGGGGTATCCCTTTGTGTTGGGCAAACTGTCACCCACAGTGAGAACACAGTTAATTTATGAGACCAAAAGATGTGGTCATGGAGTGGCCATGGGAACTCCTAAGCTCATCAATTAACCACAACCAAAAACCAGCTCAGAAACGATGACTGTGGCCACAAACCACGGGGCTGCTGTGCCTGAGTGCAGCAAAACCCACACCAGTGTCTTGGTGTCCTCCCAGCACTGCCCCAGAGCTCACACACCATCACAGACGCCTTCTTTTCATATTTCACTTTTTTTTTTTTTAGCTCAGACCTGACCCATGCATTAGAAAAGCCCAGGGATGTCACCGAAAGGACACGCACAGATAAAAGGCAGTGCTGACACTGTAATATCTCTGAGTTATTCCTATACCACTCCGAGTTTAAAAGAAACATCTGTTAGCAAGGTATTTGGACTATGAATCCATCAAAATTTGTGAAATATTGCTATCACCATTTCAAATGTATCACACTGTGTGTTATTCTTTACAAGGAAAAACAATTTTGGGAGTAGCTGCTGTGCAACTTTTTTTAAGTTAAATAACATTTTCATTGAAAATACTCCAGTCTATAAACAAAGTTTACATGAGGGCCTGTATAGTGCTGTTCCTAAAACAGACCTCTGGACTGGGAAAAGCAACCAGCTCCCTCTTTGTGGGGTACGTTCCTCTCTTTGTCTGAAGACTTCACTCGGGTTTTGTAAGGATCAGAGAGTGGCCGTGCTGGAAATGTTTGTCCCGGAGGAATTCCATCTCACGGCATCCAGCGCCCGCTCTCCTAAGCCATCCTGCTAAGCTGAGATCCCAAAAATTGCTTATGTAACACTGGTTAACCGTGCCCCTGTGTGAGGAGGTGGCCAGCTGGGGCCAGAGAGCCAGGGCAGAGCAGTGTGGTTTGGGGTCTCGTAGGAGGCAAGAGCGTATTTGAGTAGCTCCCTGGTTACTAAGAAGTGTTAGTCATGGGGAAAGCTGTAGTATTTATTCCGTAAAATGTAAATACATAACCCAAACCACAAAGGAATAACCATGGATGGAAATAGTGTAGCGTTTACTGAAGGAGCTGGGCTGCCTTTCTACAGAAGCTGTATTTCCTTGGCCCCATAGAGCGTAATTCACCTTGAACGGAGCTTCTGCTCCAGCCCGTGGAGTTACACATCGGCTGAACTCGGGCCAGGCACACTAAACAACCCAGTGTGTTATATATTCCAACCAAAAAAGTGATGCCAAAACGGAGCTAAAAATACAAATGTGGAAGGTTTGAAAAGCAAACACTGCTTAATTCAGCGGTGGATGCAACATTAAAGATCCAGCACATCAAAACCAGAGAATGTTGTGTCTGCACTCAACGCAAGGCTCAGCTCCCCTGATCACACCTCACATGGGTGATGGGGGATCCATGGTGGTCTTGCCTGTGACCCAGTCCCACTCTAAGGGATCTGCTGCCAGGTTCTTTCCTCTCTGTCTTCTGTGAAAAACCTTCTGGGAATCTCTGCACCTGGGTGGCAAAACCATTGGTCTCCTCTGGAAGCAAAGCACCGGGGTGTTGGGGACGTCACCCTGCAAAGGCTGGCCAGACCAAGGGGTGATCCATCACGTGCAGACCTTGGCTGTGACTGCTGGTGGCAGTGAGCAGCCCGGGAGCTGGCAGGTGTCCTGGAACCCCAGAGCCCAGCTCTGCTCGCAGGGGTCAGCAGCTGAGAGGCAATTATTTGCTCAGTTTTGTTTCAGCCTGATAATTGTGGGTTTGCCCAGACACGTTTGTGATAAAATCCCAGCCACTCACGTCTGACCCATTTCCAGGTTTTGTGTGCTCAGGACCTACCAGCAAGCACTGCAGGTCGATGTTCAGCACCTCTAGAAATTAGGCCAGCTCTGTTTACAAGGGAAACTTCTCCTCTAATGGCAGCATTTCAGGAGATGCCTCTGGACTCAGACCTTCCCAAACCAGTTCTTGGATCCTGTGTTATTTTTAGAGCAGCTGCACCTTTTTGGGCTCTAAAGTCTGCAAACAACCCGCCTTGGGAAAAACAAAAAAGAAAGGAAAAAAAAAAAAAAGAAAAAAGCAACAACAACAAAAATAACTTGCCTCACCAGATTTGTGCTTGAACAGAAACAAGCCTAAAACCGTAAATAAATAAATAAATGCCTAGGTAAGAGACATTTTAATGACATGAGCTACAGGAGGAGATGCCCATAAGTGTGCTAAGATCAATTCCCTCCTACCCTTTCCTTTCAACTGCCTAAGCTTGTCAATTAAAACAAAGGGAACTGAGCAAACAACTCCAAGGGATTATGTTTTCCAAAGTAGCTCTTCACTAAGGAGCTGACTGGTAAAAACAAGTGCAGCTGCTTGAACGGGGAAAGGAACATTTTTTACAACCACTCTGAGATTTTCATGATTTCTCTGAGTGCTTCAGAGCTGGCCTGTTCTACCAGAATATTCTACCTCCTCCTGAATGAATAAATTCATACGTCTCCTAAAACACAGAACTGGGCCCAACTTGGATTTTATTTCTGCTTTACATTAAAGTGTCCCTGCCGAGGTGTCAGGACCACGTCTAGAACCACTCCTGAGCTAAGAGGACAATCAGGTTCAGCACTGCTCTTTTATTTCAAACAGGTTTTTGGTTTTGTTTTTTTTTTTTTTACAAATCCCTACAAAAACATTGTGTGGGAACATTAAAATAATGCAGTTCTAAAAAGGCAGTCTTTGGTAATCAGACACAAGGCAGTCGAAACAGTAGGATTGTCTGCTGTTTTCTATTTTTAAGTCTTGAAGGATGATTTTTATTGTTTTGAGAATGCTATTAAAAGGTTGGCTGTCCCACGCAGGGTGAATCTTAAGTTGCTGTTACTTGACTCATTCCCTTTGTCACTTTTCAGAGATGCCCAAGAGTGAGCAAGGCTAGAAAAGTTACCCCTTGCTGTTCATACTCTCTGCCTTCTGCTGTGAGAGTGTGAGGTCTCTGCTGCTAAATATTGTTCATTTAGAGATGCTGGGCCTCAAAACTCGGAGGTCTGGGTCTTTTGGGCTGGACAGCAGGAAGAATTTCTCCACAGAAAGTGTGGTTAGGCATTGGAATGGGATGCCCAGAGGGGGAATGAAATCAGCATCCCTGGAGGTGTTCAAAAAACAGCTCAGTGCTCTGGTCTGCTTGGGAAGGTAGTGAATGGCCAAAGGTTGGACCCAACGACCTTGGAGGTTTTTTCCAACCTTAATGTTTCTATGATTCCATGATTAGGGAAGTGCTTCAGCAACACAACTCATAAAATAAAGGGAGAGCCATTTTAATGGCCTGTTGTTAAAATTCCCCTGAGCTGTGTTAGAAACACATCTGTTGTAAAATCATCTCCACATCAATGGGTTTCCTCGAGGGATGTGACAAGAAGAGCATGCACTGATCTCATCCAGCTTTTGGAAAGAATCGCTGTCTTTAGCCCAAGTTTGCTTCCGCACTTTTTTGCTCCCCACTCCATCAAAGCCTCATCCCTGAGGAGCAAGGAGGACTTCCAGAAGATGAAGAACTCATTCCTCCTGCTCTGCAGTTGTGGCTGGTACTAACAGAGACCATCATTCTCCTAATGAGTGCCGTCCAACCACGAGGCTACCGGAGATAAGCAGATTCCTTTTGGATCTGATGAAGGCTTTTGGAGAACAGCACAGGGCTGGCAGCTCCCTGACCTTACAAACCACTCCGTGTGTCTCTAGCTCTGAGATATGGCTTTGTCTGAGTTCTGCTGTTACTGATACTTCACTCTCCCTTGCTGCCACAATCTGCAATTCCACACAACCACGTAGCACCTCCGGGGTGCCGACATTTGTCTTTGTCCTTTAATTGCAGCTTGAGATCTGCTGCCAGCAGAAGCTTTAATGATCTCAATCACTACTACAAGGTGTAAATAAGCAGAGCAGGACAACTGCTGCAGAAATAATTCACATGAGCTCTATTGGATTTTTAGCAATAGCAAAGGACTTTACTGGTAAGTGCTATAGCAAGTTCTGGAAATGTCAGCACATGGATGAATTTTGAGTTCATTAATGTGAACATCCTCACCTGAAAGCAGAGAGGGAGGATCCTGCCCAGGAGCCCTTCTTGGGAAACATGGCTATGCCCTGTGGCCTCCATCTCCAACAATAACAAACTGGTGGGGCTCGTTTGTACCAGTTGCCTGGTGACAAGGTTCATACTCACAATTAATCATCATTCTTAGAAAGTGCTCACTGAATAAACTTACACAGGGTGTGTGTGAGCAGAGCACAAGCTCCCACAGACACGTGACACTGAAAAGATGGTTTCTGGTGGAAAGGCTCCTGCTCATTCTGTCATAGAATATCCTGAGTTGGAAGGGACTCACAAGGATCAGAGTCCAACTCCTGGCCCTGCACAGACACCCCAACAATCCCACCCCATGCCTGAGAGCAGTGTCCAAATGTTCCTGGGGCTCTGGCAGCCTCGGGGCTGTGCCCATTCCCTGGGGAGCCTGGGCAGTGCCCAGCACCCTCTGAGTGAAGAACCTTTCCCTGATATCCAACCTGAACCTGACACAGCTGCAGTCCTTCCTGACAAACATTTCAGCAGGACCTACTCCAGCCTAGCATGGCAAGGCTCTCTGTTCTATAATTGATCAAGCAAGCTAACGAGTGAGGTGTTAGATGGGTTTATTTTCAATTAGAGACAGTCTTACTTACTGTTACCTGCTCTGCTTCTTGGTGGGGCAGGAAAAAAACCATTTGTAAGCTGAATCAAAGCCCACCTTCTCTCCCAAACAGCCACGACCAAAAAATACTTGAGTGGGGGCACAGTTTGTGTCAACAGCAATGAAACCTGATTTCATTTTTGGCTCTTTTCTGCATAACCAAGTATCTATTTTCCTCTTCCCTGCTTCCATCATGTACAGACACTGACTCAGCAGCCCAAAGGATGCCTTTAGCAACCTGGGAATTTCAAAGGCCATAGATTTGGTGCAGAGCTGCAAGTACTGGGATGCCTAAAGAAAGGTTGTCCTAGTGATGAAGGACCTGATTTGGACTTCAGAAGGTCTAGGTTCAGCTTTGTGCTTCTGTGGCAGTGATTGAATCATCAGGAATCTACTTTATCCAAGTGGTTAAGAGTATATTAAACAGTGAAGAGTAATTAAAAAACATGGGGAAAGGAGGCAATTAGAATTAAAAGCAGGTCAGAGCCTCCTTTCTGGAAGAACAAGAGCAGTTTGCACCATTGTCAGAAATAAATAAAAAAATAAATATTACTTCTGAACAGGTCCTGGAATTTCAACCCAACAAACAAAAAATAAATATTACTTCTGAACAGGTCCTGGAATTTCAATCCAACAAAGTCTTTCAAACCCTTTCAGTGGGACTCCAAGCCCTGGGAAAATATTGGAGGAATAACAGGACATGGAGACTCTGTATGATCTCTGATTTACAGCACATGGAACAAAAGTGGTGCTGCCCTGTCCATCTCTGGAGAGACACCTGGTGATTCACCTGTCACCCATGGCAGAAGAAGAGGAGGAAGAAGAAGAAAGATGAGAAGAAAAAGAAGAAGGAGGAGAAGAATAGGAGGAAGAAGGGAAGAAGAAACAAAACTGACTATGCCTGGAAATGAGAGATTAAACACATTGTAGTCAGAGATGGGTTTCCAGCTTTTTCCAGAAATATTCATCAGGGCTTTACATTACTGGCTGGCAGCCATGAGGGCTGTGAACTGAAGGGAGGCCAGTTTCTTGACCTGCAGGTTTCAATGCAAAGACAGTCTGTCCTCTCTGATACCTTATCCAAACGATGTGGGCAAACCAGCGTCGTACGTGCGTTCCGTGCGTGTCCCATCCCACAGGCAAACCAGCCTTTCTATTTCCTAAAATACCAGCCACCAAATAGCTGACAGAGGGATAAAACCAAGGAACTGGCTCAAAAAAAAAAAAAAAAATGAAGGGACTTTTAGAAATGGAATATCTAAAAGTCAGTTTGAAGAAGGAAAAAGTGAAATGGCAAAATAGGAATGAGTCTGGAGATATCTCACAGCTCTTTCTTGGATATGAAGGGGCCTTGGAAGTGAGGGGGTGCTCCTCTCCACAGAGACCCACCTGGGCTGAGGGTTTACAGAGCCAGAGCCCAGAGGATCAGCAGGAAGACAGAACAGGAGAGAAAACCGATATGGGAAAGAAGTGAAAACCAAGAAGGCAAATTCAGTCTGGGCAAAGGGCCAAGGTAAGGCCAAGTGCAATTCTAGAAAACAGGACTGGAGCCAGAGGCACCAAGGTGTTATGACAGGCTTGCACTGGTCTACAGTGACAACCCAGAATGATGCACCTGCCAGGAGCACAGCATCCCCCAGACATGAAGAGAAATAGGCCTAAAAGTAGATTTTTGAATATAAGTCTCCGGATGGAGGGTCTGGACCAGCAGTTTGTACTTGTGCAGGATCTGGAGTTAGCATAAGGCTGGTATCTCCCTGTACCAGCCCTCTGGGCACACTGGAGTTACTCTTTGAGTCAGGGAAAGCAGAACTAAGTTAGAACAGTTTCCCTGAGGACCTGTTTGTTCCCCTGGTTTCACCCTGCATTCCTGCTTGTTCCACCTCAGTCCTGCTGACTCTGCTGCCTTTTCCCACCCTCTGTACACATACCTGATAGAGCAGCAAGCCTCAGAACCAGGTTTTGTGTGCAGCACCACACCCCAGTTCGAAGAAATATTGCAAAAAGCAAATGTGGAACGTCATTTGTAAAACTGGCATCAGCTCACAAATGTTCCTCGCAAAGACCCAACTCTGAGGTTACTCCATGGCTGCCAAAAAGTCACCTGGCCTGTCTCCAGAGGCCTCAGCAAATCACTTTATCTCCCATCACTGTTTCCCTACATAGCTCCTAGGTGCAAAGTGGGGCAGGAATGCTGATGCCCGTCCCCCCCATCCCAGGCTGAGGAGAAGCTGAGTGGTGTTGGGGCTTCAGGGATTGCAGGATAAAAATGAAGTGGATTAAGACAGATGTTTGAAGAGCAGAGGCTAAAATGAGAAGGTCAAAGAGGACTTAGAGTCCATGAGTATTGACTTGAGTGAGGAATAGTGGAGACACACCATAGACCCAAAGCACAAAATAGCAAGGTGGGATTGACAGAATCTCTCAGAGTGGTGCCACAAGGAGATCTTGGACTTGCAAATCTGTTGTGTGATTTGTTTCCCTTTCCTGGGACCACTGGCTGCTCCCAGAACAGCCACCATTCCTTTTGCACAAGTTCTCCAACTGATAAGCCACCAGGAGCTCAGGATGAGCCCACCACAGGAGGTGCCTTGACATGGATGGCACAACTGGATCACTTCCATCGTGTTTTCTGATGGAGGAGAGGGACTGGAAGCAGATTCCTGAATGAAGCTATGGGGTTGAGAATGGCTACGACCTGGGGGCTGAGCAAGAGTCACCAGAACTGAGGAGACCAAGCACAGTACCTATGATTGCAGAAGTGCACAGCTCCAGGGTCTCAGAGGAACTCCCAATCCACTCTCAACCCTTTCCAGGATGCAGGGAATTTACCTCACCCAGCATCATCCCTTCCCTTTCCACACAGGATCACCCTTGCCCTGCTGGGCAAAAACTCCTTTCACCCAAACCAGCAAAACTCAAAGTCCAGTCTGAAAAAACCCAAAATTCTCAAACTCAAAATGAAACCCAAAAACACAGCAGAATACAAAAGGCATTTTTAAAACAAAAGCTAACGAAAGGCTGAGCTCTGTTCTGTTGCTTGAGGCACATAAATGCTCTGTTCATACATTTCAAACTCTTCCCAGCAACAGAGCTCCCAAAGCACTTTGTGTCAGTGGGGTGAGCAGCTCCATGTCTCCCGTGGCAGAGGGCACACTCAGTGATCTGGCTCGCGTTACTGAGCAGGATCAGATGATAGATGGAGATCCACGATGCTGAGCAGCAGCTCACAGGTCAAAGTCTTTCCCTTCTGTCTGAAAATCCTCCTGCACCTTTCTTTTCCAAGGTAGAAGCCCTTCATTCTCCAAAGGTTTTTGTTGCTACCCAGCTTTATGTATTTACAACCTTGCTGGAGCAAGATTTCAGCACAAGAGAATTGGCACAGTATGTTACAGCTCACAATTTTTTTTTTTTTGTTATAATAAAATCTTCTGTAAAACTGTTCATTCTACTGCCCCATGAGAGATTAATTTTGAGCAAGATTTCAGCACAAGAGAATTGGCACAGTATGTTACAGCTCACATAATTTTTTTTTTTTTGTTATAATATAATCTTTTGTAAAACTGTTCGTTCTACTGCCCCATGAGAGATTAATTGTACATCCAGCGGGGGAAAAAAAATAAAACAAACCCTACCCCACATCCCTGGATCTTAGAAAATGTACATTTGTCACCTTTCAGCCTCTGTATGCTGTTAAGATTTTCTCCCTGTAATTTTATGCTGCTCAGGCACCTAATGACCTAAGTGGTCCCAGGAGAGAGGAATTGGCATCCTCTAAATAAAAGAAATAAAAATAAGATTTTTTTTAAGGTGGAAAAAAGGTGTTTATTTGCAATTTACCTTACCTGACTTGTTTAAAGTGTTATCAGAATGCAAGCAACTACTTTCTTCTCTTCATTTTCACAAGATAGCCAAGATTGGCTTGAATTGAGAATGTCTAAAGCCTCAGGCATGATCCTGGGTGTTCTCAAGACTTAAATGTCACTGCTTAAAGAGTTAAAGATCTAGATGGCTGCACTAAGAGGATGATAAACTAATCACTCACTCACTGCTGGTGAGCCTGGTGTCATTTACTGAAACATGGAATGCATTTAACAATGTAAGAGAAACTCCATGCAGTCCAAAAGCCAAAGATTATTGTTAGATTGTCAGGGTTTACTTTGGAGAAAGTCCTCAGTCTAATTACCTACGTTTAAGCAACAGAAGTATTTTTGCCCTCGTTGAAGAAGTTCACATTTTCCTTTCAAGCCAATGAGTGGTTTGGATTTTTTTAATGCTACTAAGGATTGCAGATTCTGTTCAGGAGGCTACAAAAATTGAAGACAGGGACTAGGTAGAAGAAATAATTCTTCCAGGAAGCAAGTAAAAAATGTTTCCTATCATTATAACCACGAGAAAAGTAGAAATAATAATTAGACTGCTAGTACTGAACATTCACCTGTTGATTTGTGTCTTCTAGTTCTGTGAAATGACTGGAAAGAAAAGGACAGCTCTGCACTCGGCAGCAATGCATATTTAAAAGCCACACTCTTTTTTAGTGCTACTGGAAAAAATGCTTGAAATCCTTTTCACTGCAATCTCTGAGCCTTGGAGGAGGAGAAAGAGCAGGTCCAACATTTTGGTCTTGCATTTTTGCACCAGAATTTGGTGAACATTGGCAGTTTTTCTTAAAACAAAGTCTCAGTTAAAGATCCAGATAGCAAACATGAATAAAACATCAAAGGGATTTTGTGGGGCTCACCCAGTGGGCATCCAAACTACAAATATCACTTTATTCTCTTTTACTCTATTAAACTTTGAACTGAACAACTCCTTTGTGTGAGCAGTTGGTATGGAACCCTTTCCCAGCACACCAAATCCCAGAGCTACTCCCAGTGGATGCCACCAGAAGTTTTTTGTTGACGGGACAGCAAGGCCTGGAGTGACAGAGCCAAATGAAGGTGTGACCATAACTCATCGTGGTGGCTCAGTGTCACTTTGACCCAGCAAAGACAGGCAAAAACAGGCAGTGCAGTGACATCAGCACGTGCTGGCAGCCAAACCACCCTCCTGAGACTCTGGCTGGGTGCTCTGATGTGGCCATGGCACATCCCTGCACACCAGTGTCAGTCTGACCTGGTAAACAAAGGTAATAAAAGCAGAGGAAGCGACAGCAGCTCAGCAAGGGTTAACTGCTTACCTGTTCTGCAGACACTCGAGGTGGGCTCTCTGCTCCCCAGCTCGGACAAAGCTTGTCCCATGGCTCTGCTGCTGTGACCCAAATGACTTCTGAGGAGGAGAAGGAGGAGGCAGGAACACCTTCTAATGACACCTGCCTTCATAACAAGCCTGGCAAGACAGCACATGATCATTTTCCCTGCTGGGTGATGGCTGGTGGCTCAGGCAGTTCTGCTGACCTTGGTTAGGGCAGTCTCTGAAGAAGTAAGCAAAGCTCCAGCCTCAACCAAAGGACAAAAATCCAGCTGTATGGGTAGAAATTCAACTGATCAAACAGAGACATCTCCAGCATCATCCTGAAATGAACCTCAAAACTAGATCAGACTGTTCCCAAGCAGTGGCTATTTCCCTGCACACCTAAAAGGAGAATCCAAATGAGTAAGTCAGGTGTTGCTGTGCACACTGCAGAGATCTAAAGGCAGCAAAGAGAAATGCTATTCAAAGGAACCTGCTCTTCCTGTTGTGTAAACCTCTCCCTCCACAAAGATGCAACATTTTCCCTAGGAACTGTGACAACACTTGCCTCACTGCACTGCATGAAAGACAGAGCAAACACTTTGAGATCAGTGGGACCAAGACGTGTTTTTTTTACAAGGGCATGAAGTGACAGGACAAGGGGAATGGCTTTAAACTGACAGAAGGCAGGGTCAGATTAGAGATGAGTAAGAAATTCTTCCCTGTGAGGGTGGGGAGGCCCAGAGAAGCTGTGGCTGCCCCATCCCTGGAAGTGTTCCAGGCCAGGTTGGACAGAGCTTGGAGCAACTTGGGATAGTGGAAAATGTCCCTGTCCGTGGCAGGGGGTAGAACAAGATGGTCTTTAATGTCCCTTCCAACCCAAACCAGTCTAGGATTCTATAATAAGAACTGGAGAACTTTTGAAATACACTCACAGCTCCACAGACCACAATTGCTACTGCAGCACAAACTGTTTCTATTTCATCTGTATGTGCATGATTTCAGGACTTGAAAAACTGCTGCCCTTGTACTTCTCAGCAGCTAATAAAAACCCTTGTTAGCAACATCTGGATACAAGATAAGGGAACCTTGCAAGGAAACACCAGGCATTCAACAGGTTTCTGCAGTGGGTTCTTCATCGATCCTCTGAGGACTCTGCTCCAAAGTCCACTGAGGTGTTGGGGTGTTTTTCCATTGACTTCACTGGGCTCCAAACCAAGACCTAAAGCCTCCCTGCTGTGTCTTGGACATTTATTTGTGTTTGATCTGTAATAAGATCTTTCATTTCTCTTATTCCTGTAAAAACAAATAAAGCCAGAGCACAAGAAAGCAACTAAACACATGCTTAGCTTTAAGCATATCCCTAAACCCACTCACTTAAAGTCCTTAATTCTATGGACTCCTGGGAAAGAAAAGCACATGCTTAAAGTTAAACACGTGCTTGGGGTCTTTGCTAATTAGTGATGGCCTTGTGTCTTACAGGGCCCTAAACACTTCTTAGAGCATCTGGGGTTTTAGGGCCCATATGGGAGAAATTACACGGAGACCATCTCAAAAGTGCAACTTTTGGTATTGTATCTGATGCTGGAAGCCTGTCTTTAGTGCATTTCAAACTGATTCTGTTACAACACCATTTACAACTAGTTGAGGGAAGAGTTTCTTGGATATTTGTAAAAATAAGAATATCTAAAACCAGAACCTTTCCTTGGCTTATACTACAATACCATCCCATCAGGACGATCAGTCTAATCAAACTAAAACTCCTTTTTGGAATGGATCTGCTTACTGACATCTCAAGACCAAAACTGTCTCACTTCAGCCAAAGTTTTGTCCCTGACATCCTTCACTTGGCTCAGAGGATGAGTCTGGCTCTGGAAGACAAGCCAGCCTTTACCTTTGGGTCAGGCAGCAAATGGAAGAACATTCCCAATAAACTGCACTGAGCAAAAAGCATTTTTCCTCACTGCACCATGTTTATTTTGGACCTCTGCTGAAGTGTTAGAACTCTCAGCTATCTTGATCAGACAAGCCTGAAATGTAACATGTCTGACAGGTCAAATCAGTGTTGTTCCCAGTGAGAGAACATTGGGGAAGTTTCTTCACAAAACACACGCTAGCTAGCAGGAAACCTGTCACCTTGTCAGCAACTCCACAAGGACTGAAACTTGTCTTTCTGTGGCTCTTGCACTCTGTCTCTTATATCTTCCTGAACTCTTTTTCAAGGTGCATCAGTGCACTCAGCTTCAGATGCTCTTGGACTTTTAGCTCTAAAATTTTATGATGTCCCCTGTTTATGAATTCATTGTTCTGCAAGCTGAACAATGAGGCCATGTCCATTAGTGAGGAATCCAGATCAGATGTGAGCACACAACATTTCTCTCAAGTGCCAAAGCACACAGCCTGGTGCTCCTGCTAGCTTTCCTATTGATACAGGAAAGCCAGGTGATAGCTGAATCCAGCATAAAGCCTTCAGAGGAACATTTTTTTTTGAAAGAAAAGTGATTGTTTGAATGCTTTATACCACATGGCTGCTGTGTCTTTGATCTGAAACTAGATTTACCACAACTTCACACTTAGCTCTGAGGAACAGAGAAGTTGTGAGTCAAAGCATCAACTATCAGAATCACCACAAGCAAAAATGTGCTGCAGGCTGTACTTGCCTAGAAGCACCAGCAGCACAGTCCTCCTCAATCCCAGGTCTAGTTAAACACCCCAAATAACCTCAGCTTAGCCCTTGATGTTTTAAGGATGGAAAGGAGGATTAACACAGGGATAAACACAGGGAGCTTCTCCTGGATCTTTCTGCAGCCCCAGTTTTTAAGTCAGTGATCTCCTAAACTCCCTGATTCTTCAGTGCTCAAGATTCAGCTTATAGTGACTGTAGAGAATAGATGAAATTTTTGTAGGCGGCATCACATCCACCTTCTCTCAACCTCAAAACAGTAGATGCAAAGCAAAAAGGCCCAGGATGCTCATCTAATGACGATGCCTTGGATGGGTTTTGCAGCTGAAACACTTGACCTGGTATTTCCAACATTCTCTGAGCAGACCATGTAATAAAAGAGAATTTAAAACCAAAAACTCATCAGCATCTTCTTTGCTGAGTCTCTGATTGCATTAAATGTCCTGTAGTTATGATCCACTTTGAAACTACATTTTGGGGATTACCCATAACACTTGTTGGAGAACAAGGGTTGATATCACTGCAGGCAAGCTCATTTTAGAAATTCTGCATGAAGAACATACCATACAATTTCAAATTACTCTCTGGTACCCTGCTCTGTGCTTTTCCAGAGAACACTGTCCCCACAGCCTGTGGAAATAAAATACTGTCTTCCTTCTGGTAGCAAATAGGTAAAAGTGTTTCCCAGGAAAGTTGGGGAAAGAAAATTGTGTTCAATACACTTCCTAAACCCAAAGAAGAATGGAAGGCTGTACTCTCTGTAGACCTCAGAAAATTCACTTCTTTCACCACCAGATTCCTGTTCCCAATACTAACTCTAACCTCTCTGTTTCCCTTCCTTTCCACACAAGATTGATTCACAGAACTTGATTTAAAGGATGTTTATTTCCATAACAAAAATGATCAGGGGTCTAGAAAACATGACCTATGAGGAAAGATTGAAAGAATTGGGTTTGTTTAGTCTAGAGAAGAAAAGATTGAGGGGGAGACATGATAACAGCCTTCAACTATGTAAAAGGTTGTTGCAGATAGGAAGGTAATAAATTGTTCTCCATGTCCACTGGGTATAAGACAAGAAATAATGGGTTTAAATTGCAGCAAGGAGGATATAGGTCAAGCATTAGACACGTTTCCTAAGAGGAAGGACAGGTGAGAACTGGAATAAATTAGTCAAGGAGTTACAGACTCTACTGTCACCAGGAATGGCTCAGACCTGGCAAATCTTGCCTTGGGGTAGAGGGATAGATCATCTCTCAAGGTCCTCTCTGCCCCCTCTTCTACTGGTCTATATTTATACCAGTCAAAATAATCAAAAATATGTTTGTTCCAAAGAAAGGAAAGAGAAAATCTTTCTTCAGCCCTCCCTGAGATTTTTCTTGCTGGTTTTATCTGCAGTTGCAGTGCATTTGAAGGCATCCACATTCATTTCTATTTAGACAATTAAGGAAAGGACCATTTTTACAGCCCTATGCCCCTGCACATGTTTTCTGTTGTGGTTCATGCTATGAAATGATGTGTCTACATTCTGTTCAAAACTTTTTCTCCAGGTAACACAACAACCCCACAGCCCCATAGCATGGGGTTTTTTTTAATTTTTAATCTCAGCTCTGCTCATACCAGTTGTGTCAACCCCACCAGTCACCTCCAATGCAAAGGACAATGGAGTAAAAAACCAACCTCCCTGGCCAGTGAAAAAGAGATGATATGGACAGCAAGGAAACTTCTTCTTTTGGCATTTCATGGAAGCAAAATGGTTCTGGATCCACTTATGACTTTTTTGTGTTTCATCTGCAAAGCAAAATTAGTCAACGTGAGGAAAAATATCTTCTGCCATTTATATTTAATAAAGTTTTTATGATGCAGTGTCTTCATTATTTTAATTTTATTTTCAAATGGCAATAAATTACTTTACCTGTGGAGGTCTGGGTTGCCATGGTACTTGAGGACAACCATTATAATTCAATTTGATTAAAAAGTTTTAAATAGCTGTCCCAGTCACCAGAAAACACAGTTTAAGAGTGGTCAAGCCTAAAGGTTTATTGTGCCAAGCCCAGCTGCAATTTACCTTCCATAAAAAGAAAAAAAAAAAAAAACCAAAATCAGAAAAAGGCAGCAATATTTGTATGAACCTTTTTAGAAGTTCTGATTAGGTTTATTGTGCCAAGCCCAGCTGCAATTTACCTTCCATAAAAAGAAAAAAAAAAAAAAACCCAAAATCAGAAAAAGGCAGGAATATTTGTATGAACTCTTTTAGAAGTTCTGATAGTTCATCCAAAATGAATTTTTGAAACTGTTTGCATAATTGCATTTCTAAAGTGGTTTATGCATGCACACATTCCCATGTATATGTAACCCACCAAAAATAAATGGAACATTTTATTTTAGGCCAAAAAAGCATTTAGTACCAAGAGATGTTTTTTTTAGAGAACTTCTTTTCTCCCAGAGTTTATGTTATTAAACATGTGCAGACAACAATAGCACTCAACATTTCATAAAAGGTGATCTTCCTTCAGGTTTCCACCTCAGCTTCCTGGAGAAAAGCTGCAAATCCTACAGGTCCTGCTCAACTGGGCTGGTTTGATAACAGGGTTTGTCTCCATCTGCTGGTGTTTCAGCTTTTAGAGTCTCAAATGTCTGAAAAAATAGTAATATTTTTAAAAAGATTCAAGAAATTCAGGAGATAGTCATCCGTAAGTTCTCTGACTCCTAATTATTACTACTGAGACCAAATATTGTCTGTAGGGCTGGATGCCATTAAGTAAAGTCATATTGATATATTGATCCTGATGAAGAATTTATTTTCTCTACTCAGATTGATTTAAAATTCTTTTTTTTTTTCTGATATTGGGTAACCTCCTGCTTGAACCAACCCACCAGGGAGGGTGGCAGATTTACAGCCAGGGTAAAACCCTACATCATCATCACCCAAGTCACCAACCATGAAGCACAGGTGTCCACCTGTGAGACTTGATCCTTTGGCTCTGGAATGACAAGGTCATCAGGAATAATCCCATTAGACAGTGCTGCTTCCCTCCATTGATGCCAAAATTTGACAAGTGCCCCAGGATCCCTGGAAATGTTCCAGGCCACATTGGATGAAGCTTGGAGCAACCTGGGATAGTGGAAGGTGTCCCTGCCCATGGCAGGGGTGGAATGGGATGTTCTCTAAGGTCCCTTCCCAACCAAACCAGTCTGGGATTCCAAGTGCAGGAGCAGATTCCTCTCTCTCTGCCATCTAAAGCCATGAAAGGCACATCTCATCCTGTACTCCAGGAGTTAACTGCACCCCAAGGGCTTCTTCCCTCAGATTAACACGAAATTCTTGTCTTCCAGCTGGATTTAGATGGTGAAGAACCTATGCCAGGTCTGTCCCAGCAAGGCACAAGCATTTACAGTGATCTGGCAGCACATCTAGGAGTGGGGGAGTTGATACACAATACCTTGAGCAGTTCTCATGGCAGGATTCATCTTACCTAACTCTATCCACCTGAGAGGCAGCCTCAGGTCTGAGCCAGTCATTTTAGCTCCCTGAACACCCAGCAGAGAGATGCATTTCCAGAGGGCAACTTATTCCATGACTTCAAGACACCTGTCTTTGGCAAGATAAATCCAATCCTCAGAAAACATTGTCACCTACATTTTTTTTTCACTTCAAAATAAAAGATCGCTGTCAGCCTTCCCGGCTGGCAAACAGCAGATCAGAGCTGGACTCAGCATTCATCTGATGGGCAAGTGAGGCTCTGGGGAAGGCAATGGAAATGCCCTGAATTACTTCAGCTGAAAACTACAGTTATTTGCCTGAGTCAGAACAAACACCCTGGCCTGATCCTACAAAATTTAAATACCTTAGCCAAGGACAGTGCTCACCGGGACATTCAGTTCCTGGGAATAGGAAATAGGTTTTAATGTAGTGTAGTCTCATTTAAATAAGTCTCCTTGTAACTTGTTTCAGCAGTGATTCTAAAGATGATGACCATTAAAGTCCTGTGTCAGACTCTACATAGGCTGCATTTCCTTTTATATTTAAATGCCCACATGCACATAAATGCAGCCATCAGAGCACCATTACATCAAGAATATACGATTACATCAAGATTTATTTAACTGAATCCCTCCTAATTAGGTCATAAGGTATGATTAAGCAGTTGTTAACTGTGTCATAAGGAAGTCTACAAAGGGAATGAAATATTTAAAACAGTAATAACATACCTATCCTGCTTTGCTATTTATGCACAGTTAAACACATAAAAACAAAGGAGCAACTCTTAATTACAAGGACAATTTATTTTGCTGACCTTCTTTTTAGGACACAAGCCAAACCCACTGGGGGTTGGTTTGGTGCTTGCTCCGGTTGACTTTGCAGGGAAAATGTCCCGGCCCGTTGTTGGAGAGGCTGCAGCTCCTGCCTGGAGAGAGCAGAGCCTTTCACAGGGCTAATTTACAGCCTTCCCCAGTGGTCAAGGGCAGCCATGGAGTACACAAATTACAGTTAAAAATAGAGATGCCTTTATGGAATCTCATTCCGGTGGCTTCCAAAGGTGCGGGGCCAGGAACATACATCTCATTCCACGCTGCCTCTAAGCTCTAAGCCCATTTTCATCTTTTTTTTTTTTCCTTTTTTTTTACTTTTCCCCTTGGATCCTGAGCTCCACTTCAGTTTTGAACTTCCATAGGAAGGCAGGAGGTTAAACCAAACTGCTAACTGTGTCTCTTCAAAACTGACATTTAATACAGGGTATAAATCACTGTGGGAGCCTGTTATTCCTTCAGGAATGCAATTACATAGGGTCAAATAAAACATGAAAGAACCCAACAAGTTTTAAAATGTAGTATGTTCTCAAAAGCAGGCAAGAAGGAATGCAAAGCAGTCCAAATATGCTAACATCCACATGTTGTCCTGTATGAGGGGGATTAGAAGGGAAGGTTTCTGCTCTTTAATGATTATGTTGTTAAGGGTGGGTTTGTTGCAGGTTCTTGCCCACTCAGGGAGCTTTGGGCAGATTACTGTATTTATTTAAAGCAGGTGTCTTTTATATATCTCATTATTTTAATTGCCACCATAGTTGTGTTTAAGATACCATTTAGCACAAAATAGGATGTGCAGAGTGGGCATTCACCTTTATTTGAGACTCAGAGGTGCAGCCCCCACTCTTGTGGTGATGGAGACATATCAGAGACACATCAGGGGAGAGAGAAACACAGCACTGCAAAATCATCTCTGATAAACAAATCCTCCTGATTTAGGCCACCTCCATCTCAGGCTCATCAGTTTGCTTTTGAAACAACAGGCAAAAACATTAAATAAAACCTCATGAAAACTGTTAGAATATGAACCAAAGATGATTAAGCAGGTTCAGCACCTCCTGCAACATCACTCCCTGTCACCATCACATTTCACTCACATTTCTCTGAGAAAAGCCCTTCTGATTTCACATTTTAAATATATTTAAATAGCCTGAAAGGAAAAGTCCAGAGGTTTTAGCAAATTTTTTGAGGTCAAATTTGCCACCCTCAATTTCACTACTCTGTATTTTATACCGTGAATGGTTAAACTTAGCAAACTTTGAAGTTATTTAATTGAAAATCTGGGGTTTATCAAAGGCAAGTTTTATCTGAAAATAATTTTTTTTTTAGCTAAAAAGGATTTTAAATTCAAAATTAACGGCTTTTAGGAAAAAAAAATAACAACCATTTTTAAGCATCTAAGAATTCCAAGAAATTGTTCTTTTTTCTCTTTTTAAAGAAATGATTTCTCCCCAAGAGTGAGTGATGTTTAAAAACTACATATATGAGAGAGTACTTTGCTCTTTTTAAAGCCTTATATTTTTTAAATTGCTTCAATCTTGCTTTTAAAAGTTTTGCTTTCCACATTTAAATGCAAACCTTTCACTTTTTAACCCTCTCCTTAAGAAAGTAACACAAGTAACACACTGTATTTCAAATGTTTTCCAGGGAAAAAAACATTTAAAAGAAATATGCAAAATAACTCATTTTTCTCTTTTCAAGTGAAGCAGGGAAAACCTTAATAAATTGGGTAAAAGTAAGGGTTTCCTCCAGATCTTTTAAAAATTACATTTTTACAGCATATTTCCTAATGGGAAAATTACAAGTGGGGATTTTTTTTTTTCCCCTACAAAATCCCCATAGCTCCCACTCTCAACCTCCCTGATTTCACCTCCACTAAGGCTGCCAGAATAAAACTTTGGATTTCTCTCCCCTGTTTTACAGCAACCCACTGCATTACAGCTCCATGGGTCACTGGTCCTGCCAACACTTATATATATTCTCAGAACAAAGCCTGGGAAAAAATTTTTTGCAGAAGAAACCCTTTGTTAAAGGTAGAACTAACACTACTGTCCATTACAAAGATAATTAAATACTTCCTATTGCAAGGATATGGTTTTATTTGCTTAAAATGTTGCCTCATTCCAGCTACAAGGGTGAAATACCCCATGTTAATCATGGGCCCCAGGGTTGGTTTGTGTGTGGGGAGGATTTTTTAATATATTTTTAATATCAAGCAGAATGACTCACCTGTTTCAGAGGGGAACAAACACTGCTCCAGGGGTTTCTCAAACAATCCCTGAGCCCTGTGCTTGGAAATGTTTTGGTATCCTAATTCTTTGTAGGTAGGGCTTAAAAATTCCTAGCAAGGGAATCTCTGGAGAAAGAACAGATTTTTCACTGGTCGTGTGAAACTGTCCCCAAATGCAACCAAATTCTGAATGTATGTAAATTGCTGTTTGCACTCAGGCACAAACTGAATGGAGAAAGAAATTTGAATTTCACTGCCAGTTTGAAGCTGTTTTCCACGCTCAGAGAGCTCCCCCTTTTTTGTATTGTTTTGGAAATAAATTACAGTGAGGAAAATCCCATCCTCACAGAAGGCACCCCCAAAGTCTGAGGACATTCTGGGTTTGTTGGCAGAGGTGCAGGGTCTGTGTGGTGCCAGTATCCTGAAGCATCTTTAGGACTCCAATCCTGATGCCTGTGACATGCTCTGAGCCTGACACTGCCATGTGAAATTAGCTTGGAAAATGCCACTAACCTGGCATGAGTTTAAATGTTTTTCATCTTTTCTAGAAAGTCCTCCCTCCTTCAGCTGGGAAGGTTACCTCCTTCAGATACAGCTTTCCTCTGCTGGGAAGAACTAAACCAACACCAGGTACAATTCAGGTTAGATACAGGGAAGGAATTCCTGGCTGGGAGGGTGGGCAGGCCCTGGCACAGGGTGCCCAGAGCAGCTGTGGCTGCCCCTGGATCCCTGGAAGTGTCCCAGGCCAGGCTGGACAGGACTTGGAGCAACCTGGGATGGTGGAAGGTGTCCCTGCCCATGGCAGGGATGGGTCTTTAAGGTCCCTTCCAACTCAAACCATTCTAGAATTCTAAGCCCATTTTGTGTACAGCTGAGCCTGTTCCAGGAAAAACTCCCCACACCAGTTCAGTGACAGCAGATGTGCTGCAGAGATGCTCCTGACTGCAGAAATCTAAGGCAGGTCTGTATGGTCAAGGTAGAAGTTGAATACAGAGTGAGTAAAAAGGTGAAGTTTCAGTCCCTTAGATGCATTTAGTACAGAGAGTCACAGAATCATTATGGTTGGAAAAGCCCTCTGAGGTCATCGAGTCCAACCATCCCCCAGCACTGCCAAGGCCACCACTGTTCTATGTCCCCAAGTGCTACATGCACACAGCTTTGAAATCCCTCCAGGGATGGGCACTCCACCACTGCCCTGGGCAGTTGTGCTAGGGCTGGACAACCCTTTCCATGGAGAAGTTTTTCCCAATATCCAATCTAAACCTCCCCTGGTGCAACCTGAGGCTGTTTCCTCTTGTCCTGTCCCTTGTTCCTTGGGCAAAGAGACCAACACCCAGAACACAGAGTTTGCAGTGGTCCCTCAAGGAGAAATACTCATTTCACCAACCCAAGTAACAGTGAAATAGTGAATTTCCCTGCTTGAGCAGGGAAAGAGAAATGTGAGTCCACCTCTGAATGCTGAAAGAAGTAGCCCATGGAACTGCAAATCTGCCGATAAGATTTATTACACTGAAACTGATACCTCAGAGAAAAGCAAAATGTAGTGACTTTATTTAATGAGAAAAAAAAAAAAAAAACAACAATTTGAGCACTCATAGGCTCATAACAGCATTATCAGTATTAAACAAAGGTTCTGAAGAAACACTGGGTAAAGTATAGACAACTGTGACACAGGGGACGAACTTCAGTCTGCATAGAAGTGTCAGGCTCTTGTACCAGGCTGCTCTATCCAAATATTAGGTAAACCCTTGATATTTTGCCACACAACATTTCTAGTGAAACTGGAGAACAGAGGGATGAGACAAGTGTTGTAAGGAGGATAATAAATTGTCTAAAATGGAGATGAGAGCATGTTGTACTGATGGAACAAGTGAAGTGAAGGGAGGTTACTGGAGGAATTCTCAATATCAGCTGTGGGATGACTGCAGTTAACACTGCCTCTACCATGCTGCTGCTAAACGTGGAATCATTTCTATCCAAATTGCCCGAGGCACAAAGTTAAAAGATATCATCAGTACCAGGAAGATCAGAATATCACACCTGAGGAAATGACCTACAAACCACAAGATGACTCAGGGACCAATCCAAACATCTACTACAGTCACTGATTGTGTAGGGTGCTCGTGGTTCTTCCTGATGAATTCTCTGCTCAGCTGTGTTTGAAACAGATTAGTTCAAGGTGGGATAAGGTGGAAAACAGGTGCAAAAGCTGGTCAAGATCCAGGAGACATTGTGACAGTAGAGGGATGGAGTAAATGGAAGGTCAACACTGGCAAGTGTGGCCAGGAATAAGAAGGGGAAGATTTCTAAGGATCATGTCAGTGGGGTTCATAAATAGGATCCCAAGAGGAGTCCCAAAAGTCTGAAGCTGCAGCCTCATTAGGTTAAAAACAGACATAAAATGAGGCTGCTTGCTCTCACTCATGGGAAGCTCAGCTCTCAAAGGGGAGAGAGACTTAATCTCAAAAACCTGATAAAAACAACACTAAATATGGATTATTCAGCAGGAGGAGAAAAGTGCTGAAAGACAGGATGGACTTAGCAAGCACTTAGAGCTGAGTAGTGTGTTCTCTGCTGATAAAGTTGTGGCTCAAGCTCTATTCCCATTTCCTAAACACCCTGAGTGAGCACACATTTCAGAGGAACCATCAGAGGTAAAGGCACTGCTTGTTTGACAGGCTTTCCATCCCCTAGAAAGAAGCCAGCACTGCACTAGAAGTGCCTCAGAGACCAGCAAACGCCTGGATTACTGGGCATTATTATCTTTAGATTTAAAACAATGTTCTGATTCGGAAAATCCAGGTCAGAAGGAGGGTTGCAGGGTAAATCATAAACCAGGTGTGTGAGCAGTTAGTGTGCCTGCCATAAACACAACGGCTGAGCCCTCGGGGCAGACCCTGAGGATCATATTCAGTTGGTGCTTGATCTCTCTTATCCCACTGGTGAAACTGGATTTTTACTAAGTTTTGTGCTGGAGATCCTCATACCACTCCACACAGGCACACACACACACATGCATTCAGGCAGGCAGTCTCATAAACTTTAACTGCATACAGAAATTCCCATATTGCCTCTTGGACATGCTCCAGCTCATGAAGGGGCGCTGTGGATGATCAGTACCTGCCAGGTACAAAGCCTTCTCTTTTCTCCCCAGGTCATGGGCTGTCATGAGCTGCCCTAATGCCTTTGCAATAAAACTCATCAAATTCCCCCAGTATAAAGTAACGAGCTGTAGCCCTTCTACCAACCTACATCTGCTACTTACAGCAGGCCAAGAAAACAACCAGCGATGTCAACTCTTCATTCTGTTCCTCAGATCATCAACTCTCTGAAAATAACAAAATCTGAAAGGCATATGGACCTTCTCATAAAAACAACAAACACACAAACAAAACCTCAGATGAGTTTCCCAAGTCAGCAGGATCTGCCTGCTAATTATTACAGTACAGAGGGACCGACCATCCTGTAGCCAGAAATTACCCAAGAAGAGGCCTGAGTTCTTCCCCCAGGCTGGACTGTTTGGACACACTGAACTCCCTCATTTCTGGGGATAATATGTGGGATTTGGCTGCCCAAATCAACACAGCCACAAGAACTAAAAAGCTACATTTAGATTAGATATTGGGAAGAAATTCTTCCCTGTGAGGGTGGGCAGGCCCTGGCACAGGGTGCCCAGAGCAGCTCTGGCTGCTCCTGGATCCCTGGAAGTGTCCAAGGCCAGGCTGGACAGGGCTTGGAGCAGCCTCGGACAGTGGAAGGTGTCCCTGCCATGGCAGGGGGTGGGAAATTGATGAGCTTTAAGGTCCCTTCCAATCCAAACCATTCTGGGATTCTGTGATAGCAGGGCACTTGTGATGGATGTTGAGGGCTCCCTTTACCCTCACCTTTGTGCTCGTGCCTCTCACATGTAAGAGTGTGTGTCTCTACAGAGACAGGGATCTCCTATCTGCCTCAGGAGTCCTTGAGGAGATATTTTTACCCACACAGAGAGAAATACAGATTGATGAATGGTATTGGACCTGGAGAAAGCAGGCTGGAAGAAAAAAAAGGAGAGAGAAATATCTGTAGCCACAGATGGTTTTGACCCTGGAGCACTCTCTCCCCCACCAATCCCCTCTGCTTATCTCAGAGCCTCCAAGAAAATGTGTCCGTGGGGCACAAGAGAATGGGGATGGGAAGAACACAGCATCCTACACAAGCATGACCTTCCCTGCAGATCCAGGGCCTGCTCTCTCCTCATCACAAAGGGCAGGGAGGAACGATGTGGAGCAACAGGGCTATTACCTTCAGCAGATGGGCCCCCCGTGCAGCCCCCACCATGTCTGTGCTCAGAGCTGCTGCCAGCCCTCTCTTCCAGGGAGAGGATAGAGCTCACCTCCCCATCCAGAAAAAAAAAGTAGCATCTGTGGGAGAAAGACATATGTCTGGCCTCCACCGTGAACCCTGCGCCTGGCAGGAGAACGCGGTGCCGATTCCAGCCCCAGCTTTTCATTCCTGTTGTAACAGTCATAAACGCCTGCTGAAACCTAAGAAGAACAAGACTGTAATCCTAATAAAACAACATTCTGGAACCCTGAAAACTAGATGGAGGCTTCTCAGGCCAACTTTAAAATTATATTCGCTTTTCCAAGAGCTGCACTTTGTGTGTGCCGGCGGGATGGACGCTGGCAGGCCGACCCCGATGGGATGGGGGATTTCAGCAGGGAAAGGACAGGAGGCAGCTCTGCAGCACAGCAGCCATCCTGTCCCAAAATACAGAGAGAATCCCCCAAGCCCAGGCTCTCAAGGTTCCCTCCTAAAAGCAAGCCTTGATATTTTTTCTCCAAATCCAGCCTTCTTTTCCAGATGTCCTGAAAGCCTGAGTCCATAGAGCAGGAAAAGGCTGTGACTGTTTGAAGGCAAAAGCTCATGCAAAGGCCCAGCTTTCCATGCTGAAATCTTTCCCTCCATTTTTGGAGTGTGGTGTTGAACAGAAGCCATGGGACTTTGTGCACCAGCCACCCCCAAAGTGAAGAGCATGAGGAAAGGGAGTCGAGCTTGGGACTCTCCATCACACAGCTCTCCAGGGATTCTGTTCTCCCTTGCTGGCATTGTCTTCAGCAAGGCATCACATCAACTGCTGCTTCTCTGTGGGCCTTAAAACACTGACCAGCACTGAGCCCAAGGGTGGCAGGTCCTCAGTAACCATCAATTTGTATCCTTCCCCTGGCATCTGTAGAGCTGGAGCTGCACCAGCCAAGAAGCTGCGCTCTGGAACACCAAGCTGTGCCGGCCCTTTCAGAGAAAAAAAACCCCTCTGTTGCCAACTCTTGTGATTTTACTGCAAATCTTCCCTGATGTTACGTGAAACCCGAGCTCCTGATGTGTCACTCCATCCAGCACTTCCACTTTAAGGAAAAAAAATTCTGTGGTCTTTCTGGTCTTAAAGGAAACACTTTCCAGGAGGTGGCCTGAACACATGCTAAAGGCTAAAAGTAGCATTCACAGAATAAAACCATGTCATGATTTTTAAAAGGTTTTTGCAGTTCTGGGGACCAGACCTGTGATCTGGGGAGCCACAGGTTATAGAGAACCCAACAATTCAAGTGCACTGTCTGATACCAGGTATTGGTTGGTGGTGGTGGAAGGCAGTGACAGCTCCCTAATCAGCTCTGAGGGGATGACATGAGTCAGTCCCTGCAGGGAATAGCACATTGGAACTGCAAACACCCACAGGACAATAGTAATATTTATAGTATAAATAGTAATATTTATCTGGCAAACAGCATTTTCTATCATCACATTGTCTTAGAAGCATCAATTAATTAACTTTAACTCACCAGCGAAGTAGAAAATGTTTTCCCAGGCTGGGGAAGCTGTGAAGGTGCAGAGAGGCTCCAAACCCCATCCCCAGCCCAGGGAGGCTATCGGGGTCACGGATGGTTTTTTAACAGCTCGGCACTTCAGCAGTGGATGAGCTTCCCTAGCAAGTCCATTCCCACTGATACACCACAAAAAGCAGCCAGCATTTCCAAAGAGCTCGGCATGCCCACATGCACCACAATCTCATCACCACTGCCCTGGTGGAAAATGAGGGGCTGAAAATCTGCTTCCAGGCCACAAAAGGCTGCTCTTCGTGCTGACACTGAGGGCCTCTTTGGACCTGGGTGAATCACTTCACAGCCACACAAACACACACAGCTACACAGCTCCTCCCCACGCCACAAGACGTGTCCTACTCGTGACATTCAGATCACTCTTGACTTCCCAACTTGGCCCTGACTGTGGGTGGTGAGTTCTTAGAAATCTGGCCCTGAGGTATTTTGGATTGGCCCTGCAGAGCGCCGAGACTGACACACCTCAGCTCTCATGTGCATTTAGTGCTACACAAGAGGGGGCAGATCCAAACTGATCCACAGGAGCCTCCAGCATGGAAGAAAAGAGGAGAGATCTGCCCACATTCATGCACAGTTCCTCATTTGGTTTGAGTTTTTCCTGAGTGCAGCCTTTAATCTCTGCAGAGTGGAATTTTTGTGGAGGGGAAGTTTTGGAAAGAAATCAATGGACAACATCACAGATCAAAATCATAGCAGGTATTTTAGCTGGCCATAAAAGAGAGAGCATTTCTGAGTGTAATGTTCAGATGGAGGAGGTTCAGCTCTCAGTGCCTTTCACACACTACAGTTTTCACACTTTAGCCAATAAAGGCTTCTCCCCTGTGCTTCTTCCTCAAGATCTCTTCTGCAATGGGATATATAAGCTGTAGAAGTCACATTTCACTTTCAAATCAGCGAAGCAGAACATTGTGTGATATTTCAGTCCACAGAGAAGGAGGAGAGAGCGAACACTCTGCACTTAAATAACTAAAAGCTTCTAGCGTGACACAAAGGCAAACTTCACTAACCTTTAATTTTCCCCACTTCTTAACAGCACACAGATCCAATGAAATCAAATGAGATAATCCCAGCCTGGTGCAGCCTGGAAGCAGAGGTGAAAACCTCCCAGAGCTCATGCAATCAGAATAGAGCTCGGACATTGTCGACTTCCCCCCTCAACTATTTCCAAATAAAACACTTTGTTGCTTGGCTGCTCCTGCCAAATGAGTTAACAATAAAAGAAGGAACTTGCAAAGCTTCCATCCGCAAGAAAAAAAAAATAGTAAAAAAAACAAAGGAGGAAAAAGAAGTTAAGGAACTTTAGGAAAAAAAAACAAAAGGGAAAAAACTCCAAGAAACTATAGGGCAGATCCTCTGACTGGAGCAAATCAGCACAGACCCAGCTCTTTTGCTTTACCCCAGGCAAATTGTGGGCCTGGTGCTATTCTGCATTTCTCAGGGGCAGGGGGTGGTCTCCACTGGAAGATTGCAACACTGCAGGATACTTTTCCATATTAAAAAGGCGCTTTTTAGCGTTTTGTCTATTGCCAGGTTTTGGGTTTATTGAGGACTCATTTGGCAGAGCCATCCTGGAAGAACAATACAGATGTTTTATGGAGAAATAAACTGGGACTTGGGCTGGATTCTTTCAGTGCTGGATTCCACCTAATTTGGAGGGAGAAATGGCTCTTTTAATGAAGGGTGCAATCAAAACCTGTATGAAAAGCCAATATGCCCTGGGCAAATGGAGCAGGAGATACACTGGCCCTCTCTGCTGCCTAGTAAATTCTGGTCTCTTTAGCACAGCAAAAGCCTCCCAGAAAGGCTAGAAAACATCCTTTTTCACCCAGGGAATCAGAGCACCACAGCTTTCCCTCTGGTGAACCTCTTGGAGGGAAGTGGTGACTCTTCAACAACAGAGAGGGTCTTTACAGACTAAATCTGCCACTCCTTAATAAGGAGCTGGTCTTGTGGAGTCACCTGGTCTTCCTGAGCTCTCCCTCAGAGGGACCCACAGTCATCTCCTTAATTAGCACCATTTTTTAAACAGCAGCTTCTGGAGCACCTAGAGATGACGTGGGTGCTTCTTCACTCGTGCGAGATTGCAAGGGAAGGGTTGAAAAAGTATTACTCTCCACTCACAGGCAGGTTGGGTTCACTTCCTTGCGAGGAAGGTGATGCCAGATGACTGGGAAATCCAGGTTTGTTGTTAAATGTCAGCTACACGGTGTAGAGTGCCCCTTAAGTCATGGCAATTGTCATTGACAGAAGAAAGTGCTTGCCACCCTCCAGCGATGCTAAATAGTCATTGTCCTTTAGGTCAGATCAAGCTAGAGGAAAGCTGCAGGCTAAAAACGCTTTTTTTAATCTTTTTTTGGCTTCTTCCTTACTTCCCATTATGCAATTTTTTTTTTTTTTTTTTTTTTTTTTTTTTTTTTTTTTTTTTTTTTTTTTTTTTTGCAGCAAAACAGAAGCAAATGATGAATAAAACTCTTAATTCCATACTTTTTTTTTTTTTTTTGTTTTTTTTTTTCCCCCTTTTTTATTTTTTTTTTTTTTTTTTTTTTTTTTTTTTTTTTTTTTTTTTTTTTGTAGCACTGAACACTTAGGTTAGCAAAGCAAAGGAAGAGAGACTTGAGTGTTAAACTGACATGTCCTCCCAAGGGTTATTAAAAGTGGCCAGATGTGCTGGGCTATGCTAAAGAAATCTTCACAGGGGAAGACTCCAAAAGTGAAATACTGGAGCAGAATTTACACAAATTCCCAATCACAGCACTGCAGGTACCAGAAAATAATACGCAGCCTAAGCAGCTCCCAGGAGTAGAGAGTTTGCAAATCAAGGGGTTGTTTGATGGGAAGAAAAGAGTTTTTTTGGGAATTGCTTTGGGCCAGCATCTAGCAAGGCAGATTAGGCTGGCTCTGATCCAGCAATGCCCTTAAGCACATGCTTAACTTTAACCCTGAAGGAGCCACTGGAATCAATGGAAACATCAGCACCCTCATCTCACAGGCATTCAAGACAGGTTTGTGTGGTCACAGCAGAGAAATGAGCCCCCCTTGCCAGGCAGAGGTTTCTGTCTCCAGCACCTGCTCAGGCTGCTCGGGGTCAGTGCATCAGGCTACCTGCAGGGACAGAAATCTCCTATTCCAAAACCATCTCTAACTTCTCATTTATTTTCCTCTCTTTTGAAGTCAACAGCCAGCTCTTCAAAACCACCTGTGAAATTCTGTAGGAGTGGTTGGAGACATTCCTGCTGGCTCCTCCAGAGCCTGGATTTCACGGACATCTTTCTCTGCTTCTCTTTCAGTTTGTTTTTGGAACAGCACATGGGGTTTTTTTGACCTGTCTTGAGAAACTCAGTTTGAGGATAGATGGGTTTGTTTAAGGTGGAGTTTTTCAGCTCTGGAGTAGAAATGGCTACATGTAAAGCAAGGATGGAAGGTCCCTCTGAGCCTTGTGAAGAGCTTGTTCTCAGGGCACAACAAGGGATACAACAAAGAAAAGGAGTTGGTTTTGCCTAGCAGCTGAGAATAACAGTGCTGTTATTTATCAGTTACTGCTACTCCAGACCTAAATACTTAATTTTTAACCACCAATGGCAAGGATAACAACAGTGGGTTAATATATTCCATTTCCTATATATCTGATGAACTGATAGCCAGTCATACACTGTTCAATATGCAGTTTTTGGCCTGGCCTCCCTTTGTGGTCTCTGTTTGCATTTGCATTAACCTGGGAGTATTAATCAGGTCATGTAGACACCCAGGAACATAAACCAACTCAAACACCCAAAAGATACACACCACACTCAGAATCAACACACAGAAACCACAGGATGGAGTGCAGTGTCCATTAACTGAACCAGATTAATCACATACACACTAAGGGAGGCCAAACATAAAACATCTGATTCCCACCAACCTCTAACTATACAAACCCGAGTAAATACTAAACTACCCAGAGGCATGACTGGCCTCCTGCCCCTACCACATATGCTGTTAAGCCCCCCTTGGAAACAAGGTCCAGGTAAGGAAATCATTAGCCACAAAAAGACTTCTGACATGACCACTCCACAGGAAACCACCTCCAAAATCCATATTCTCGAAGCCCAAGTGTTATAATCCTTTGCACAAACATGTCAAGCTTGTTCTTATAAGCTTCCCTTAAGTCACAAACCTTCCTCTGATTTGAACCCAGTGTACTCAGACCAATGTAATAATAAAATCAGAGAATAGAATCAGCTGGGTTGGAAAAGCCTTCCAAGATCATCAAGCCCAACCATTCCCCCATCACAGCCAAGGCCAACACTAACCCATGCCCCCAGTGCCACATCCACATGGCTGTCAAATCCCTCCAGGGATGGGAACTCCACCACTGCCCTGGGCAGCTGTGCCAGTGTCTGATCACCCTTTCTGTGAAGAAATTTTCCCTGACATCCAAGCTAAAATTTGTACCCATTTAGCCTCATGTTCTCTACTTTGCATGCCTTATTTTCCTCTCTGATATTTACCATCCTGTTGTTTACATGTACAACCATCACCCTTCTTCTCAGCTTTCATTTTCTAGGTTAAAATTTTCTCTCTTTCATTCCTCTCCCAAAAGACAAGCTCCTCCCTTCCAACATCTCCATCATCTTTCTCTGTAAGCAGCCCAGATCAAACTCACACCTCAGGAACATGGGGACCAGAATGATCCATAGGATCCCAGAGTTCCTGGCATATTCACCTTCTCCTGAAAGAAACTCCTCCTGGGATATATGAAGGTGTGCATACCTTTTTCAGAGCCCATCCCATGAATTATCCACATATTTTTCTCCTCTGTTATCTACAGATGGCAAGTCTCTATAGTGAAAATTCTTATTACTCCCTAAACTTGTGACTTTGCATTTTTCATTACTGGATTTCGTCTCTTTACTATTATTCCAGTCTTCAAGGTCATCCTGTTCTCTCTGCATAGTACATCTCCCAAGTCTGTGTCATCAGCAGACTTCAGCAGCATGCTATGTTTTGTGCCAAAGTCATTCATGAAAATATTAAATAAGATCCATCCCCAAGAAAAATCCTTGAAGAGCTCCACTCATACCCAGCCAGACACTTGTTGTCACTCAGCTCATCTGAGCAATACTTGCTCAGTCTCCAGTTTATGTGTTAATCATGTACACAGCACAACACCAAACTATTAGGAAAATGTTCTTCATCCAAATAAACCTCGCCCTTGAAGAGAAAGATTGTTGGAACTCTCCCAGACCAACTCTCCCAAGTAAAACAGCTCAAAGGGGCCCTGAGCAACCTGGTCTAGTGGAAGGTGAAAGCCAAACCATTCTAGGATTCTGCAGTGAGCAAGTTGCCATATGACAACCAAGACACAGTGAGGATGCCTCTGCATTCTGATAGGTGAGATCTCACATCTGCCCAACTTGCTGAGCAGTGTCAGGTTCCAAAAAGCTGTTAGGCCATTGTGCATTAAAATTAACACTGTTAATTTAATGTTGTTAAAGCATGAAGCAAGTACTGAGTTACTGTAATCTTTCCTAATGAAATAACACTGCTCCAGAGAGGCTGGGGGACATGGTTTAGTGGTGAAAGTGGTGGTGGTGCTGGGTTGAGTTGGGACTTCAGATCTCAGAGGGCTTTTCAAACCCCAATGATTCTATGATTCCTATGCATATAGATGGCTTTATGTATTAGTAATCTATTATTGATAAAATCCACCAACTGCACTACAAACTTGTGCCTATTTCTGTCTCATATTAGGCAGGGAAAATAAAATTACATCAGTCCAAAGGGAATAAAGGTTATGTTGCTTTCCTTTGATAACACTGGGAAATAAGCAGCTCGCCATTCAGGATTCGTTGGTATTCGGTGCAATAAACACACTTCCTGATGGATGGCTGTGATTATAACGAGCACTGTACAGAAATGACACTGCAATTTAGGAATAAGGCAAACAGCAGTGATGGAGTTCAAAGCCCCGCCGCACTCGCTGGGCTCGTGTTTGGTTTGCTGTTTTGTTTTGAGCCGACTCTCCACGCCCGCGAAAGCCGGGATGGCCTCGAGGGTCGCCCCAGCTGAAAAGCATCTGCAGTGATCCCCGCTGACCTTTCCCTCTGATAGCACCCTGCCTGCCTTTTAACGGGGGCCTGAACCGAGTCAGAGGTGAAACAGATAAATGACTGAAGATCCAAATGTTTTCTCAACAGGCAAGTTCCCACATGCTCAATTTTCTTTTCCTCCATGAAGAACAAGAGGGGGGAAAAAATTGCAAGTGATTAGCTAATGAACATCTGGTTTGCTTTATTTGGGCTTCCTTGCAGCCAGGGGTTGAATTTACTAATTTTTATTTCCTACTAAAAACAAAAAAGGAGCTTTTTTTTTGCTTTTTTTTTTTTTTTTCCAAAGCCTGTAGAGGAGAGGCTCCTCACAAGTGTGGCCGTTCTTTCCACCACTATGATTACCTGGCCCACATGCCACGTCCTGTGTGGTTACCTTCTGTCCTGGACTTTTCATGTGGTTTGACATGTCTTTAATTTAGACAATCAGACCACGTCTAACCTGAAACAAAAACACTCTTTGGAGATCCTGAACCCTTTTTGAATCCTACAGATGTCAACCCAGCGGGATGCAATGGCAAACTGTTAATTATATGTGCAAAAAGGGTCAATGTAATTACATAGTAAACACAAATATTATCTGATGTAAATATAGACTGATTGTGCTCTTGCACTGCTGACTGCTAAAAATAGCTGATTTAAGGCCCAGCTCTGCATTGACTTTAGATTTGAGCAGCACCATGGACTTGCCTGTCAGGAGCTCACTTCAGCTCCTGAATTCATCCCCACTTGTTTATTTTCCAGGGGTTTCACAGAACTGAACATGTGACCCACATGGGAATAATCAGAGATGGGATTTATGAACAAGCAAACAATGATTTGGAGATCTGTTCTTTCCCCACCTCATAGAAATCCAGTTTTCCAAAAAGGCTTAAGCACACACTTCAACTTCCCCAATGATTTCAGAGTATTTCAAGCATGTTCCCAAAATCTGTTGCTGCCTTGGGGAGTTACAGCCTTTCTTTGCATGGTCAATTCATTTCAGAGGCAGCTATGAGACTAAATTTCACTGTTTACTGTTGCCCAGCTCTGAACAAGGGGTTAAGGAAATAAATTGCCAGCCATAAACCCTTTAAAAACATGGTTTAGTTTCTTCCTCCCACTCCCACAGATTTACCTTACACTGACTTTGCCAATGAGTTGCTCACTCCAGTCTTTCTTCACTGCAGTCACAAAAGCCCTCAAGCCTCGATGGCACATTTTTATTCAACAGCCATAACTCCAAAATTGTTGAAAAGGCCATTTATGGCAAACCTTGGAGCCCAATCCAGAGCAAAGCTGCAGCAGTGTAAATCTGGAGGGACACTCACGTGACACTTGTAACTGATATCATACCCTGCCCCAGTTTATCACCCCCATCTTTATCGTTCAACCAACTTGTTCTCTAGAGAAGGATCATAAACCCACAGGTAATTGCAGGATGGCCACACAGACAGTAAAAAGAAAAAGCCTGCAGATGGGTAGTTCAAAGACAGATTTCTCAAAAAACACCAAACCACTGAAAGGAGCCAAGCTGGGTCTCATTTGCGGATGCACTGAGCATCTATAAGTTTATTTAAAATCAGCAATAGCTGCAATATGCAACGCCTATCAAAATCAGACATTTTACCACAACTGTGGCTTTTGAAAGACGTGATTTACTTCAGAAGTGAAGAAGAAATAACAGGGCTTTTAGACAGACTAATAAATGTATGGTCCAGAGACTTTTCCAGTAGCATATTTATTGTCCAAGCCCTCCAGTCAGCAGCACACTTAATTTTAAGCACATGCTTAAGTGCTTTACTGAACAAAGCTGAAATGTGGACCCACCAGGCAGCTCAAGAAAAGCACTTTCACATCAGTCATCTGCATGAGCAGTGATAGCAGCCCACTTTTTACCATGATAGGCACAATCCAAGCTCAGAAGCAGCTCTTCCCTTTGCAGCTGAAATCTCATTGGGAACAAAGCAACCCTGGGCAGCAAGAAGAGTTTTCCTGACTTCTTAGGATGTCCCATATGACCACTGGGTGATCCAGCATGGAGCCCTGGAAAGGCTTCACCCAGTGTGCAGCTTTTGGAGCAGCAGGTGGTAGTGACATACAGGAATGAAAAGGATGCAGGATTAGGCAAAGATACAACAACCACACTGTTACACTGAATAATTTCATGCACCTGAGAGTGCTAATACACATCTGACAAGGTTAGAGGCCCACCAAACTCTGCATATTGTCTGTGCCATGTACCCCAGCTCCATAGTTCAGGAGACAAGGAAAAGATCCAGAGTTACCACAGCCATAACAGGTGTGTAAAATCCTTCTTGCCTTGTTGAAGGCACTAGGTTAATATCCTACTCCTAGGTTTCTGTCTGGAAAAGGGACTGCTGGCACCTCTGCCATCTTTAAAAGAGAAAGGAAAAGTAAAAATTGTATTTGTTATTTTATAAGGAGTGTGGTATCAAAATGTGCCAGTCAGAAGAGGGCCGGGATTATTTTTATAAATTATCACCCACAGTGCTGAACACTAGAGAAGCCACATAAAATTATCTCTAATTGAAGGGTGGATTCTCTGGTATCCACTTAGATTACAGCATGTTCTAAACTTTTCCTGCTTTCCAGCTCTCTGCCATCTTCTAGTCTAGTTAAAAAGTTGAGCTTAGCTTTCCCTGTGCTGGGAGGAGGAATTAGAACTCTCTCTAAAGCCTGGCCATCTATTTGCATAAAAATTGTTAGAACTGAATATTTTTGAGATTCTCTCAGATGTCACTGAAACTGGGCTATGGATAGAGAGTGATGGGGACAAAAATCAGGGACAGGGACCCACATACCCAAACAGTCACACAGAGCATGGCTGCATTAATCTTTGTCTCCCTTTAGGAAATAAGACTAAAAACAACAATCTCACATTGTCACAGTGCAGCTTTTTGCTCATTTAACACAGGACTCTGTGACATATCAGACACGTGGTTGTGCTTGGAGGACTTGGTCATGCCAAAGTTCATGCCAGGCTCCACTCACCTGCAGCAAAAACCAGCTCTTTATGCCCACAAATAGGTTCAGAGCCTGCACTGCAAGAGCAGATCTTTTTTTCTGGGCGAGCCACAGCCAGCATGCCAGACCTGCAGAAATCCTGTGAACATTCCAGCACCAGCCTGGACCCCTGTGGAGCCCATCTCAGCCTTCTGACCATTTTCCCTGTTAACTTTTAGAGACCCCTCAGGAGCAGTCTGCAAGTCCCCAGAAGAGGCAGCAGCTATAAAAGCAATGCTCTCCGTGCTCCAGAGCCCATTTACAGCTGCCTTGGGTCTGGCCTGGCTTTGAAAGCCCTGCAAGAGGTGGAGGCTGCTCAATGTACCCCACACTCTGCCTGAGCTTCGAGCCTTCCTCCCACAGCTGAGCACCAGCCACAGGAGGTAAATTCCCCAGCTCCAGTGATGTGTGTAACTCTGGGAGGGGATGTCAGCCCTTTCCTGGGAGCTCCAAAGTGAGAGTTTTGTGTGCTGTCCTGCTCCTCCCTTTTCTTGTAGAAAGAAAAAGTTTGTATTGTTCTACAGCTGTTGTAAGAGTCAAGGAGAAATTTGGGCAGTAAAATGTCACCCACCAACTCCTGCATCCATAGAAGGAGTAAGGTTGGAACCTCAAGTCCAATCATTCCCCAACACTCCCAAAAGCCACCACTAACCCATGTCCCCAAGTGCCACATCCACACAGTTTTTAAATCCCTCCAGGGATGGGGCTCCACCACTTCCCTGGGCAGCCTGTTCCAATGCCAGATCACTCTTTTAGTGATGAAATTTTTCCTAATAACCACCTGGCTCCATCCTCCTGGCAGGAGTTGTGCAGAGCCAGAAGGTCCCCCCTGAGCCTCCTTTTCTCCAGGCTGAGCCACTTCCCAGCTCCCTCAGCCTCTCCTGCTGAGAGGTTCCAGACCCTTCCCCAGCTCTTTTCCCTTCTCTGGACATCCAATTCAAATCCATACAGAACAAGGAAAGTACAAAGCTACATGCATGGCTTTAAAAAGATTAAATTAGATAAATACAGGGGAGGAGCAATTTTATTATGAAAGGCAATAAGAGACCTAGATTTTCATCTCTGTATAGCTGGAGCTCCTCTCCTCTCTCTCCAATACTTGTAGACCAGAACTCCACTGCAGTGATACTGAAAAACACAGGACTAAAACCCAGTTGTTTCCCTCAAATACTCACAGCCTAAGTAGTGTTTCTGCAGCAAGGAACATTTCAGTCCATAGGAGCCTCTATTTTCCTTAGCTGTACTAAGGCATTCCTGACCCTGCCTGATTTTCCAGGTCATTTTCTGCATTGCCCACACATCCCTGAAGCACATGGAGAGTCCCTGAGCTTTTCAGACATCACTTCCCAGCACAGAGGCAAAGTAAGGAAGGATCACCCTGCTGGTTCTGATGGCTCCTGGATCAGAGCTCTATGTCCCTGCTCTGCACCTCAGCTCCCAGGGCCAAGGAGCCATCCCAGAACTCCCAGCCCCCATTAATGCTGCACAACTTAAAGATTTGCAGAGTTTACTTGCAAGGCCTTTTAGAAGCAGGGATGAGTAAACAAGAGTGAAAAGTTAAACAAAGGAAATACATTTATGCTTGTACTGTTTTCAAGTTTATGCAAACAATCCATTTCTAAAGCTGTCACTGACAGTCCTGGCACGTTCTCATTCCCCAGCTCAGAGTCATGCTGGAAACTGAAATCACAAGCATTTCTGAGATGCTTTGGGCAAAATACCTCCCTCAGCTCCACCAGCTGAAAATCAGTCAGGTTAGCTGTGGCTACAGAGCCATGGCAACATCCTTGTGCTGTGATTCTGGAAGAAGAGGGAGAAGAGTCTGAATTTTTCCGGCCATAGTGGCTGTGGAAGAAACTGGAATGGAGTTATCCAAATGAGTTATGAAGAGATCAGTTGAAGAAATAACAGCAGGAAACCATCAGGCAGAGAAAGAATTAGAAAATACTATTTTCTAGCTGGTCAGGCAGTAAGTGGAGCTGCCATAAATGTCACCTTTTGCTCATGGCTTGACTAAGGGAAGGAGGCATGGAGAGCCTGCTCTCCACCAGCACAGCCCACCATGCCCCACGCAGGAAGGGAGCACTCTCTGCTAGACCCAAGGAAAGGGTCAGCAAAGCCACAGCTTCCCAAACCATGTCTCAAGAAGTGGCACATCGGTTTGTTTCAGAGGGAAAAGCATGCACAAGCTCTGCTGCAGCTGGAAGACAGCACAGTTGCCATTCTGACGCCTCCTCACCCTCTTTCCTCCCCTCCATTCAGCTGCACGGGACAGCACGTTTAACAGCTGAGCAAAGCCTACAAAGTTAATTTCTAGCTTTGAGATGGTTACTGGTAATTGTAGGTAATTTCAAATATAATTGCAATCGAGTTGGAAAAGATCTGTTTGCAGTGTTTATGCTCATCACTCTAATTTAAGACCTAGAAAGCTGGATATGCTGCTCTTCAAATACACACCCATTTTTCATCTTCCTGATTTTACCACGAGCGATCATAAAAACAGCTCCAGCAAACCACAGTCTGCAATGCAAGGCAAATGTTTGAGAAGCTGCATATAAAGTTTCAAGCAAAGCTGCTTGAAGGTTAACGACAGAACATGTTAATGATTATCAAATAGACAAGGAAAGCCACAAAGAGCTTCCAACACAGAAATGCAAGAGCCCCTCAAAATAAATGGTGGCTAACCTTGTTTGGAATAATACTTCTCTTCAAAGCCATGGAACTGTTGCATGTCACAAATATGTCCACATGTAGTTTTAATATAGGAATAATTACCCATGGCATGTTTGTTAGTGGAAAAAGCAAAGGTCTCCTGTTACTTACACATAATAAAACCTGCATTGTTTACCATGAATGAGTTATATGAGAGTGGTAATAAATAAGTGTTCTAACAAACTTTTGCTGCCCAGGCCTGCAAACTGTTCTTAATATCTGCAATTTGGTAGCACCTAGAGGCCCTGCTAAAATCTGTGATGCTGAGCCTGCTGCAGAGCAACAAACTCCCCCTGCTCTGAAACACAGAAAATATGCTATAGGCAGAATAAAAACATTCAAGCCTCTGGGCAGGGTGACTCAAAGCATGCAAGTATTTGCAGAAAGCTTAGCTGGGAGGAACACACTGCAGGTGGCCCTTCTGCTCCCTCTGGGATGTGCCCCATGTGTGCAGCCATGTGAGTGGAGAGCAGGAACCAAACCTTTGATTCTGCTTTAAGTGGGTACTACCAAAGAGCCTGCACCAGGCAAAGCTACTCCTATGTGCAACTGCTTCAGGCTGGGGATTGAAACATGACCATTTTAAACACTAGGATACACCCTTGAAGTCAAAATCAACAGCTGTGTGCTGGCTTATAGACACTTAAAATATCTGGGTTTTAAAAAATCCATCTGGCTTTCTATAGTTGACAAAACTCCTTGGGAGTTTTAAGCTCTTTGGTAAAGTCATAAGGAATCACAGAATGGTTTGGTTTGGGAGGGACCTTAAAGACCACCTAGTTCCAACTCTCCTGCTTTTATCTGCCAAATGTGTGCATGGATTACAGAATCTCTGGTCATCTCTATCCAACGTTAATCTCTGTCAACATGGGGCTGCTTGAAAAAAACCCAACCAAATCAAAGTCCCTTGCTTGCTGTATTCTTGACTCATCAAACTTTTAAAGCTGGATACTTTTAAAGCTGGAACTACTGAGGAAATTGTTTTCCATGAAAAATTCAGAGGAAAATTAAAAAAAAATCTTTACCTTAACATTTTCCTACTTTTTGTTTTAAAATTAAAAAATATCTCTCCTTCAACTGGTTTTGTTGGGTTTTGGCAGCCATTAAACCATTTGAAAATAGTTTCAGGAGCAAATTATCAACCCAGCTCTTCACACCACCTCTGTGGAGACTGGAGTACTTGCTTATTTTAATGCAACCCACCAAGGCAACCTTCTCTGCAGAATTCAGTCAGAAATGTCAGAGTTTAAAAACTATATGTAACTTATCCAAAGACAATTTCAAAACCTTGCTTTAGTAATGAAATGGACTTCTTTTAACTTCTCAGGAAGTTGTTTCATATAGCAAAAGAAGCAGCTGTGGGATTACTGCTAACAGTGCACAGGATCTGTAGCTCTGCACCGCTTGACCTGAGCCAGACGTTGCCCCCAGCAGTGTTTGCTCCTCCTTCATTCACCCCCCAAATAATGCAGGGCCATTCTCCTATTTATTTCTGCTTCTTCACTTAGGAAAAAAGAAGTTTAGGACAATTTAAGATCATCACCTCAGGACCAAGCAAAGTCCCAGTTATTCCTTGATGGATAAAAGGGTTTACTAAAGAAGAGGAACTTTAAGGAAAACCTAATTAACAAACTGAAAGAAACAAATTCAAGCTGAATTCAAAAATTCAAAATTAACTTCATGGCAGCCTTCCTCCTCCAGACTTCTGCAGGAGGAAGTCCAAATGATTGTTCCAAAATAAAGCCTTGATCTCACAGGTATCAAACAAACCCAGGTGAGCTATGCCCTTCTCCAGCCACTTGGTTTGATGTGTTAGATCCACAAGCCTACCCAACCATCTGGTAAATGTGCAAAAAGGAAAACCTGAATGATTTACACTCAGGAGCAATGGTGGTGGTGGGAACCAGGACTTCAGATTTATCAGCAGAACCTCAGCACTTCATTGTCACTGAACTCCTGACCATGCCACAGGAATGAAACCTCCAGCTCCCAACAATTATTTCTACTTTGTTTTTCCAGACTTTCAAGGTTTCTGCTGTGCTATCAGTGACTATAGCATCCTTTAAGGCTTTACTGAGGAGGCAAAATAATAGGAGGGCCTCAGAAACCTGATAATCAAAGGCAGCTGCATGCAAGACATTACACTCAAGCTCTAAGAATAACCATTAATTGCTTGTGTGGGTCAACAAAATCAGCTCCCATGAAAAATTAATATCTAAATGAAGACTAATGAGAGGCTGGTTAAATGTAGCACAGAAATAAGAGTAAGGGAGAAAAATTTAGGACCCTGATTCTACGTGCCTGGAGTAACCAAAAGTGATGGTGAAGCTGAGACTTGAAGTCTGATCCTTCAGACAGGGTTGGGCATGTTTATTAGTTCAGTCCATGGGTCACCTTTTTGTTATTTAGGGGTGCCCAGAAAAGGCTCTGTTGTTATTCAAGTTGAAAGGGCAGCAAAACCACTGACATAAGTAAGAGTCTTTCCTTGTGAGGACTCTGGAACAAGTTAGCAAGAAAAAGTATGGAAAAGGGATTTTTCCTGCCAATGCTGTGCATACTGAATGCCTCAGAGATACTCCTCCAGGAACACAGAGAGCAGTGCTTTGAACACACTGCCTGCAGCTCATCAGCTTGTTCTCCCCCTTTACAGCACATGCTGTCTTCCCATCCAGGCTGGAGGCACTTCTGCATAACCTGTGACCCAAGGAATAACCTCAGTCCATCCACTGGAGTCTAAGCAGGGCAGAGAAAAACAGCCAGAGCTCACCCAGCCCCAGGTTCACATCTTTGTCCAGGCTGGCATCAGGTTTAGCTCACGGTGATAAAGTTGGTTGGAAGTAAAATTTATAAACTCAGTTGTCAAGACAAATTTGAAGCTCCCAGCCTGCCAAGCCCTCAAAAGAAAGGCAGAAGAGATCTGAACCTACTGTAAGGGGTATGTACAACTCTTCCCCTTCTAAGTTACAGTAAAATGCAGGGCAAAAATATTCCATACCAGAAACTGCTGTTACTCCTGCCAAACACCAGCAAATATAAGCCTGCACTTCTTGATCTCTGGGTATCAATGAGACCTGAAAGATGGTCTCATGTTATGCCCTTCAGCATCCCAGCACGGCTGAGGCAGCAGCAGCTCAGGAGCCTTGCTCAGCAGTGTCTTGCTTTGTGCTTTGGGGACTGACAGCACCACAACCCCAAGAGATGGGAAACAGCTCCCTGACCATGTGTGGAAGGGAGGATCTGCCAGCCAGATGCCTGGGACAGGAATGGCAGGAGATAATCTGGTACCGTGAACATTTCAGGGAGGTCTTACTCTTCCACTGAGAAGCATGAAACCAGCCAGGGAACCAGGAACCAGGGAACTTATTCTTCTCATTTCAATCCTGCCATTTGGTCTGTGACACAGGGAATAGGGAATGGGTGGGTAATCCCCAAGGAGCACCAACCAAGTTCCCAGACTTATTTCTCAAATGCTTTGCATTTCAATGTACAAATTGGAATACAAGCAAAGACCTTTCTTGGTAGCTGTTCTTCTATTCCTGGAACTTGGCAAAGGGACACTCAGATGCTGGAGATGCTCTGGTGTTCCACAGGCAATGTGAAATACTTGGAAAAAATGCAGCAAATGCAAGGCCAAGATAAAATACTTTTGGCCATGAAGATCAATCCTAACCTTTGTAAAACGCCTGTCAACAACAGCATTGTTTATTGCAGCTATAGTCCAGCTGGTACTTTTGAGCTGAGAACTGGTTCTGATTCATATTTCATCTGTTCTGCATCACAAACCTCCATCCTTCTGCCTATGCTCCACTGAGGAAACTTAACTCTAGTATTTCACATTCAACCCAGAGTACGTGGGATTCTCTATTCATCTTGAATCAATCTTAATACCTTGCATTCAGATTTTGGTGTTTAACAACATTTCATAGAGTATTGCATAAATACACTTGAATTACAGATTTGATTTGAGCTGATTCCTGTGTCTGTTAATCCAAATATTTGCATTTACTGTGAACTCTGAGCCACCTGATGTGGTTGCTGGTTTTGATTCAGTGACTGAAGCTATATGGATAGAAGGCTCTTTCCAAAACTATGGTTTGATTCCTTCTCTGAAGTCACATTAGGATGGGTGTTTTAAGCACCTCATTCTTGGGCACTGTCTTCTACAACTGATGCTAGTGTTCCCATCCAACTCGGGATATTCTATGGTGTTTTAAGCACCTCATTCTTGGGCACTGTCTTCTACAACTGATGCTATCCCGATCCAACTCGGGATATTCTACGATTTTATGAATTCATTCACTTAAAACACTGACAAGAGAAAAGGAATTTGATTCCTGACTAATCAAGTTAAAACCTTTGTTCAAACATAAGCTTTCTGTCCTGAGGAGCCATATTTAAAATGAAATTTTCAAAAAATCTGCATTTAGGCTTCAAAATCAAGCCCTGGCAATTAAGGAAAGCAGGTATCTCACTACAGCTCTCTTGTGCTTATGTTTCATGATGGGGTCTTCAATTACAGCATCATTTCAGACCATTTCTACATCACTTAATCCACAGAGTGAACAGTCCTGAATCAATGAGCAGCTACTTAGTATTTTGCTCCACCCTCATTACACACTATGCCTCTATAACTTCTTTTGCAACCCCAACCCTGATCTGAAGGCAGGATTAATGATTTCTCCATAGGTTTTCCTAAAGAGCATTTCAATGCAATATATGAGAGCTTGCTCAATAGTAATCAATTCCCATTCACCCTGCAAAATGAGGGAGTGGTACGTTTCCCATTTTATAGGCAAGGAGCTGAGGCACAGAAACGAGTGAAGTCAAAAGTGCTCATTAATTTCCAGAGGCCAATTTGCTATGCCTTGGACATGATTATTCATGGTACTTAGCATTAAATACTACTGTATGCATCCAGCATCTTGGTCTTGTTGAGTAATATGACTGCTGATGGTCCCATGCACTTCATATCAAATTTTTAGGATTGTTAAGTCAGGTGAGCAGTAGAATGTGAGCAGCAAACAGTGACCTCCAGGAAATATCCAGTTAAGGGATGGATGGTCCCACCTAGGGACACAAAAGCCCTATTTTCCTAGGTGAGCATGACAACACCTTGAATTTGGGACCATCCAGTTGCTCATTCATCACACAATTTCCAGTTGCTGCACCAGCAGTGCAGAATCTTGCAGACAATAACCACATTAGTATGAGAATAAAAATTGTTCACCAGGCATTTCTCCCGTTTATGAAAAAGACAGTGGTCTGAGGGAAAAATAGTTTGTGGAGATGAACTGAAAGGTCTCTATGCCAGGGGAGCTGCATCAAGGGCAGCTTTATGCTGATATTTCCTTCACAGTCTGGAGAGATGCTACAATGAAAGTTTTGGGTTGGCCCTTCAGATTTGCAGTAAAACATGTTCAGTTTTCCAAGGGGATGAATTTGTGTGTAGTTTGAGACTGTTAAGACAGACACAGTCCTGAGACTGCTGAGCAAGTCTGTATCTGGGTTTGTGCCAGTGCCCATTGAGGAAAAGCCATGTGTGAGATGATCTATTTCTAGCTGAGTCTTAAAAACTTCCAGGGATAAAGATTTCCCTCCTTTCCTCCTCCACTAGCAGCTTCTTTCAGTCTTGCCCTTGCCAGGAAGAATGGTTTCCCTGATGTCCAACATGAAGCTCCCACACTGCAATCCATGGCCTTTGCCCCCTTACGGTGTCACCTGCCACAACCAAGAAGAGTTTGATCCCATCATCTCTGCAGCTGAACTTCAAACACTTGTATTAAATTTCCTCTTTACTTGGCCTCAGTCCTGAAAGAAGCCAGGATTTCTGTCCTTTCTCTGGGGCCCAGATACACTCGTGGCCCAGAACAGGGGGCCCTGCTTCTTCCAGGGTTAAGGCCAAGCACCTGTACAACCACCCCAGGGCTCCATCTGAGCCACAGGCTGAAGTTTCCCTTCCATGTAGACAGCTGGGGAGGGTTATTGACCTCTTTGATATGGACTGGGGACACAGCCAGAGTCGGCATGAACAGAGGAAAATTCACATCAGAGGTTTTTTAGAAAGCAGAACAGGCAAAAATAGTCTGTGATGTGTAACGTCAGGCCTCTAGCACACAGGGAGAGCTATGGGGACACCCCAAGTGGGTTCCCAAAACCACGGGCAGGCAGAGCCACCATCCTCACCAGACTGTTTAACCGCTGAGAAACTAAAAATGATCACAAAATCTTCTTTCCCCAGGTGCCATTACATTCTGGGAAGCCTAACCAGAGGCATGCAGGCAGGGAGGAAGTTTAGACCGGGTCCAAGAAGAGGAGAGGCCGAGCTGGCTGGGGCAGTTAACCTCTGACAGACAGTCTGTAATATACCTGACACAGAAAACAAACCAGGTGGTGCCACTGCTTGGAAAATACAGACACAGCGGGGGCCTGGGCATGGAGGAGGGGGAGAGAGGGAAAACATGAGCAGGGGAAAACCGAGAGGGCAGGAGTCGTTAACCCCTGATAGCGAGTATAAAGTATTTTACTCCCCATCTCATTCATTAGACCATGTCAGCTCCAGGAGTACCATGTTCATTCCCTCACATAAATCCAGCAAGTTTCTCTTTTAAAAAGGCCAGACACTGTCTCTGCCATGGCAATCCAGCTGTCTGGCCCGCTGCCTGCCCTGCATGCAGGACCACAAGAGCTCAGCTTTGGCAGGTGAGGGCAGCCCTCTCTCAGGGGCTCCTGCACCCCCTGCCTGGCTCTGTCACTTGGCTTCTGCTTCCCAGCAGCCCAGGGAATTGGGATGTCCCCAGGGGCCACTGTGTCATGTCCCTGTCAATGCCAGCCCATGGGCAGCAGCAGCTCAGCAGAGATTTCAGGAAGGCAGAGCTGTTCACCAGCTCTGTAGCAAAAGCTGATGTGGAACAGGCTGCTCAGGGAAGTGGTAGAGTCACAATCCCTGGAAATGTTCAAAAAATGCGTGGATGTGGCACTTGGGGACATGGGTTAGTTGTGGGTTTGGCAGTGCTGGGTTAGCAGTTGGACTCAATGATCTTAGAGGGCTTTTCCAACCTTAATGATTCTATGGTTCTATAAACTTCTGGATGACTGATTTCACCCATGGTCCAGCATGGTCCTCTCAGGCATCTGATCACAGGAGCTGTGACACAGGAAAAAATGGGACTGTCACCCTCTCTGCAGAGCCACACCCTTCACAACCCTAAGGAACAAATCTTTTATAACCCCTGCTTAAATAAGGGTACAATGTTGAGAGAAAGGAATTACACAGAATAACTTGCATCTGGTACTGGTTTGGAGCTTATCTCTGCTCTTCCAGCTTAAGGGGACACAATGTACCCCCATCCTGCCCCATTTTTATAAGTTGCTCAAACCAGCAATCACCCCAGCAAAGTTCTGGGAAATGCAGGAAGTAGTTCTGTCCTTGAATTTTTACTAAAAAGCTAGCAATTCCAATAAAAGAACAGGGGCACAAAATCAAACTATTTTTAACACATCTGTCTACAGTTAAACAACATTGTTTTTCTTTGTGAGAACTTAGTAACATCAGAAAAGTTGGAGAGCCTTCCTGGGGTTGCGGCATTACAGGGCATCTTGTATACCTTGGCATTGTGTGGCTTTCCAGGACATCATTTTAACACTTCACAAATCAGGCTTTATGGACATTCTTCTCTCATAAATCCACTGCAAAGCAAACACAGAAATTACATGTTATGCATAGCCAGGTAAACTGCACAGAAGATCACCAGCGAACAGAGCATTTTTAAAATGTATAAAAACCATAAAGCATTTTTGGTGTTTTATGATGGCAACATTTCTTTTAGGGCCTGATCCAGCCTTCTTTGAAGTGAAATGGAGTCTTTCCATTGACATCAGAGGGTGTGGGATTTGTCTCACAGCAACTTATACCAATGAGAACAATATTTTGCTCTGAAGTCATTACTTTCTGCCGTGGATGTTTGGAAAACAGCTCGTCACCTGACAATACACCCTGAAGGTACTGACAGTCCATGTGTTTTCATTATTTAAAAATGAGACTTGGTAACGGGCTCAGCTGTTTAGGGAAGGTAATATTTTTCTTAAGTACGCCTACCATAAAGTAAATTAGCAAAATCTTCTTCAAGCTGTAACTAAAACATAAGGGCACAGCTGCCCTGGAGGAGTAAAAGGGCTCTCAATGTAAACTCCACTGATATCATCACCATCAGAAGGTCATAAAATTGATTGATTATAAATACAGTCCTCATTTGTTTACAGCTTGCATTTTTGGGTCCTGGGTAATTAGCACATTAACCATCCCTCAAAGTGAGCGCTTACAGGTGCCGCTCCCGGATAGCCAAAGCGGAAAACTGCACAAGAGCAGCCTGATTTTCCTTCCACAGCTCCAGGATGGAGGGGAGAAATGTCAGTAATGTGTTTAGCTACTTGATCACACCTACCCAGGAGCCAAGGGCGTAAGGGGGCATTAAAATGACCTCTTAATTTCCTTCAGCGCTAAGGTAGCACCCAAAAAATGAGAGACATGTCAGCAATGTGAGGGAGATCTCCTCTTTGGGAAGCCTGCGGCTGCCAGAAGTCTTTTAAGATTCTTTTTCCCTCCGCACAAGCCAACAAAGGAAGATAAAGATCACCCTATTTGTGGTAACTGGTACTTAGTTCCTTTTAGTTACACTTAAAATAAACTCTCTTTGAGTTCTCCGAAGGTTTCAGCCTTCAGACACACCACTACCGAGCTGTAAGCCAGCCACCTTCCTCTCAGCCCCTCTTGGCTCCAAGTTCACGACTACTCTGTGCTCAGGACATTAAACTTTAAAGTCACGTTTTATTTGTACAGCTGGATGCATCAGGTTTATGCTTATTGTCTAATTAGCCAACTAAACCACTTCTGAAAGGGTTTTAATGCTTTACCCCCAGTGAGATCTCTGTAGTGAGTGTGTGTTGAAATGCTAATGGAGACAAAGAATTCCTTTTTGCAGGAATTTGCAGTATTTTGGATACATCTCGTGGGCCAAATCTTCAACTGGTTGGAGTGAGGCAGGTTATTCCCAATTACAGACATTGAAGGACTCCTGAAATTTAACAGCATGTCAGAGAAGCTATTCACTAATATTCTGGTTTTCAGATGGCTTAAAACTCTATGGCCAGTTTCCATTTTTTTTCCTGTTTTCCACAGAGGTTTATTAGAAATGCCTCCTGCATGTGGGACAAGATAACAGCTACAGGATTCACCAAGGCACTAAAGATTAAAGCAGGCATCACCTGCCCTGGCGTTTACAAGATTTTACAGATTAATTCTTTCAAAACATTTCCACTGGCATCATCTGCTGCACAAGTAATTTTAAAATCTCATACTTACATTTTTTTCATCCATGAAACGAGAGTAGCAAGTGAGCAAAAAGTAAAGTCCTTGGCCTAGCTGCTGTCATCTGTGCATTAAAAAGGAGACCTTGCTTTACTTTTGGGGGTATTTCTGTTAATGCTACCAGTTCCTAAATGGAAATATTCTGAACTGCCTCTTCTGATGTATTTGTACAAGCTAGAGCAAAAAGGAGCCTGAGAAGAGCCTCTAAACACTACAACACCGGCAGTAAATAATGCTAATAACCCTTAATTATGGGCCTTATTTAATTCCTGTTTCCAAGTGCCATGAATGTAGCTAAATGAATGTGCTAAATGATAGCAAATTAGCTTTAAAAATGTTAATGGAAAGTTGCTTAGTGCTGAAGGCTGTTTTTTGCCCTTCTGGGAGGAGGGGAACTCCTCCATTAAGATTCCTCTCTAGCCCAGTTGAATCCACAGCTGACCCATTCAGTTTTTAGGCCCTCACACCTCTACACACCCAGAGACCCATTTTCACTTTAAATCCAGAACATTTTAGCTGTTTTATTCCTAAGATTGTTTCGTTTATGGTTGGACTCAATGATCTTAAAGGTCTTTTCCAACCTAAATGGTTCTGTGATTCTATGTTTTGGATGACTGAATCCTCCTTACACTGTTGTTTGATTTTGCACTAACTCAACACCCATCAGTACATGCAGCAGCCAACCCCAGCTTGGCTCACTTCAGATCTGTTTTGAGTTCCAGGTGGCAAAATTTTCCCATAAAGTTTATCCAAAGAGGAACATGTCAAACATTACAGGTGCAGAAACTACACAGTGCTCCCCTGGTCTGATAAAATTTAGCATTTCAGCGTTCCTGCATCCTGGGCATGACGCCTCCTTGTAAAACTGTCTCATGACCAAACCACAGAAGAGAAGATCAAGCAAATGATTCCATTTCTAACTTTTGAAATCTCTGGGGTTTTTATACTGGAGCCAGTTGCCCAGCTGAGCCCATAAACTCAACTGCAGTGGAAAATATGATGTGCTTGATCAGACAGTGTTCCTGTAACAGTGATGACCCAGCAACATGAGCACAGCAATTTTTCTGGCTTCAAGTGCTAATCTTTATTGAACCAATTGGTACAAAGAAGAGCAAAAATTAATCACAGAATATCCTGAGCTGGAAGGGACACACAGGGAACATCCAGCCCAACCCCTGGCCCTGCACAGGACCATCCCCAAGAATCCCACCGTGTGTCTGAGGCATGGTGCAAATGCTCCTGGAGCTCTGGCAGGTTTGGTGCTGTGACCATTCCCTGGGGAGCCTGTTCAGGGCCCCACCATCCTCTGGGAGAAGAGCCTTCTCAAGAGGAAGAGCTTCTGTTCCGAAGGTTGTCCATCTCCCCACCCTGCATCACTTGTGCTAATATTATTTGCTGCACAGAGCCTCACCACAGCACTGTTAGAGTGATGTTACTGCAAAGAGAAGTTTCTACATGCCATCGCTGCAGCTCTCACCTCATCACCAGCCAAATGAAGGAACGAGGAAAAATACTAAAAGAAGGAACTAAAAGTGAGCTGGAATTAATTTCACTGAAATAAATATTTTTGTAAAATCAGCTGTACAAGCTAAGCTGTTACTGCATCACCCAGGAATGAAGGTTCACTTCTCCAAGATGCAGAACTTTTCTGTGGATTGTTCTGAGCCCATTATGATTCCTCATCCTCACCATGCTTTCTCTTTGGAAGTAGCATAAAGAACTTATTCTACAGCTTGGGGCATACAAAAAAGCTCCTGAGCACTAGGTTAGTTCAAAAGTAGAAATCAAAGTTTCATAAAAGGTTTATCAGATACAAAGATTAAATTTTCTCTCCAGATAACCACAGGATGCTCACAGTCCCCTTTTAATTCCATGACAGATACCTCACTTAAACTACTAGAATTACTAGAAATTACTAAATCATAGAATCACCATAGACTGGTTTGGGTTTTTTTTTTTTCACACTGTTGTCCCACTGCACTTTGAGGCTGGATGATCACTTAATGTAAATTGTCACCAGGCACCCAAGTCATTGACTTAAGCTGGTTTATAGCAGTTAAGGATCTAGTTCCTGACAGCTCAGCTCTGGCAAAGAAAGGGCTGAACTGTGTTTTGCAAACAAGCAATGCAGTGAATTTCATTCTGTTTCTCTGTTCACGAACCAGCATTGGTTTGGTAAGAGATATTTGTTATTCAAGTACTTGTTGGACAGCTTGGATCAACAATGGCTCATTCCAGAAACAGTTCATTTCAATTTCTTGCTGCTCATGGGGTGAGAACTGTCACCTAAATCAGATGGTACTGATGCTAATCTTTGAGGAGATGAGTAAGCCTTTTAAAAATAGGAGAACAAAGGCTGATGAAGAACAAATATACTTGTTCACATGTAAATGCAAGTACAGATACAAAGAACACCCAATTCCAAAACTAGCATGCAAATAAAAATCTGTCCAGGCATAAACAGAGAGTTCTCAAGGACACTGACAGCCCCAGTACGGCAAGCCCAGGTGGAGTAAAAAGTATCAGCATGGAAGGGATGGTTATAGCCACTCTAATTAAACTGCTGTCCAATAGCAACAGGATTTCAACCTCTAACTCCTGCACTGACCCCGCTAAACTGTGGCTGAATTACAGTATCCTCCCTGCACAGCTATTCAGGCTTTCAGTGATGAAGCATTCAAGGCATCCCTTAGTAAAATGCAGCAATGCTTAATTACTCACTGTTGCTATTTGCTTACATTTTCCTGTTCAGAAGCGATCCTAGTCATGTTCCCACCTATCAGTTCAAGTTATTTCTTTCACTGCTGGATTGCAAATCAGCACTGATACCTTTTTGTGATGCACACCTTGCAGCCAAGTAGTCTCTTTACCTCCTCTTTCAACACTCACAGTACTCAACCAGCACCTTTCTCTGAACATTGGAGAGTTGAGGTGAACTTCAGGAAAAATATCAAATAAAGGTTGAACTTCCTATGAATTTCTATGGGGCATCAGGACAAAGACATCAGAATGTCCCTGCACTGTATAGTGGTGTGTGCAGGGTTTTCTCACACCTTTTTCATGTAGGCACAGGCAGAAAAACAAGGGATTTTTCAAAGCTCTGTTACTTTAACTGCCTTATTAAAATGTCTCTGGAGATCCTGCAACTTCACTTGCTACTCTGCATTGCTTCTCTGCTGACACCATGCTCAGGACAGTCTCCTTGGCTTGAGTATCTGCTCGGCCAGCCAAGCCAAACTGACTTCAGAACATTTTATGAAAATGTTAATATTGCTTTGTTACCTTCCCAGGCAGATGTGAAGCCGTTCCCAGTTGGATTTCAACATCCCAGTGCTGGTGGGTCAGTGCCTATGGCTGCACAGAGCCTCACCACAGCACTGTTAGAGTGACTGCAAAGAGAAGTTTCTACATGCCATCGCTGCAGCTCTCACCTCATCACCAGCCAAATGAAGGAACGAGGAAAAATACTAAAAGAAGGAACTAAAAGTGAGCTGGAATTAATTTCACTGAAATAAATATTTTTGTAAAATCAGCTGTACAAGCTAAGCTGTTACTGCATCACCCAGGAATGAAGGTTCACTTCTCCAAGATGCAGAACTTTTCTGTGGATTGTTCTGAGCCCATTATGATTCCTCATCCTCACCATGCTTTCTCTTTGGAAGTAGCATAAAGAACTTATTCTACAGCTTGGGGCATACAAAAAAGCTCCTGAGCACTAGGTTAGTTCAAAAGTAGAAATCAAAGTTTCATAAAAGGTTTATCAGATACAAAGATTAAATTTTCTCTCCAGATAACCACAGGATGCTCACAGTCCCCTTTTAATTCCATGACAGATACCTCACTTAAACTACTAGAATTACTAGAAATTACTAAATCATAGAATCACCATAGACTGGTTTGGGTTGGAAGGAACATTAAAGATCATCCCCTCACTTGATCATCATTTCTCAGGATCCCATCCAAATCACCTTTTCATTAACATTTGAAACCAGGGCCTACTTCTAAAGAGGAGCTTTCAGCTGGCATAAATCAGATTACCTGTACAGATACCAAAGAGCCACAGAAATTGTAGCACTGGAGAATCTGTCCTGCCCGATTCAGGGAGCTCCTGCAGAGCTCTCACACAGACCAGCAGTGGTGCATAATATCCAGATTTCAGGAAACCATCTGGGAATTCCCCACTGTGCCCCTCAACCACAAAGGTTACCCTGTCTTGGTTTAATTTAGCTGGCTGTGGTCTGCCCCGTGCAGGGAGAGCACATCCTTCTAAAGACATTAGTGACTCACAGCCGGAACCAACCATTGGGGAGAGAATTTGTTGTTTGTCAGGAGAAGCCGAAAAAAAGTTTTGCCAAGTACTTCCTTTGGTAACATCCTCTACATTTTAATGTCACAGCTGCTGCCCAGGTAATGTCCCCATAATGAGCTACAGCTAAATAAGTGCATCCAAATCACAAGCGTGCCCTTGAGCTGCCCCAAGGAGCTGCTGTCCTTCCCTCAGGCATCCCAGCCCTCTGCACGTGTCCCCACAACTGATCCATATGAATCCAGTGTTTGATAAACACATTCCAGCAAGTGGCAGGACCAGGCTCTTCTCAGGGGAAAAACAGAAAAACCGGAGAGGCTCTGGCAGCAGTAATTCTCAGGAATGTGCTTCCTACACTTTCGGTTTTTAATTACAACTGAAGCAATTAATGGCTTTGAGACAATAAGGAAAGAAATTAGATTTTCTTGGACATATAGAATCACAGCCTTGCGGGATAATTAAATGAACAAAATCCGCTGTAGAAGGGAGAGCACCCAGAGTTGCCTGTGGGAGAAGGAAAAGTCACCGAGCTCTGCTGGTTTGCACTTCACTATCTGAATCATCTCAAAGTGAGTCACCTGTGTAAGGTCCACAGCATCACTTTGTTCCCCAAATTGCTCCCTGGATGTGCATCAGCACCGTGACTCTGTGTCAGCCCCCGCTGGGTGTCCTTGCACAGCCCTGCCCAGGAGCTCAGCACAAGGCCATCGGTGCCAGCCCCAGCGAAGCCTGCAGGTCCAAGCCATCCTAACCAGAACACAGTCTGTGCTGCTGCTCCTGCCTGAGCACCAGAGCAAGCGTGACCCCTGGAGCAGGCAGCTGGAGGAAGGTGAGGAGAAGGTGGTGCTCAGGTGGCAATCCAGCTCCTGAGCACCATCTTCTCATCACCTTCCTCCAGCTGCCCCTGCATGGAGCACCAGAGCTCAGGGAGGAGAAAATCACACATGGAGCTTTTAGACTGTGGCATTTTCCACACAGGCAGAAAAAGGGATCTACAAAACTTACTCCGTGTTAAAACACACAATTTTAAACACAGACTAAATTTGGGGGATATATCTCCCAGGAATGAATTCTATCACTACTCCAGCTTTTCTCAAAAAACCTCATAGAAAATAATCCATGAGAAACAGCTCCTTACACCAATCTCACTTCAGTAACTTCACAAAAGCAGTAAGAATTATAGAAAAACCAGCACAGACAGCATTCCCCGGACTTGCACATGCACATTCACAGTTTGCTTTGACATCAGGCTCGAGTTTCCCTGAAGTAATCATCGATGTTTCAGGTTTCAATTTTTCATTGCCCACTTTGGGGCCTGACTTTCAAAGAACAAAGAACTTCCTGAAAATCAGTTCCTGACATTATGGGCCAGTTGTTAATTAGAGATGCAGGTGCCTACATGAGGCATTTCATTTGAACATTTTTGCTTACACAGTCTGAGCCATTGACTTCCTCCTCATCCATCAGCTTTGCAACACACAGAGCTTGTGCATCACCAGGGAGCTGAAAGGAGCTTCCAAAATTAAAATAAAACTTTGGAAGCTATTTTCTGGCAAGTGCATTGAAGGCCTGCCTGCTACTGATGTGGACAATATTTGTTTTATTTTTTTGGTGGGCAAGATGAGTTCTGAAAGAGCAACTCTGATGAAATTGCCCTGGCATTTAAGTGACATTTTGGCAAAACACCATGGAAACGTTTGGTCATATCCTCTCAAGGCTTAATTTCTTCCTTAAATGTGCTCTTTAATATGTCACAGTTGTTTAAATTCGTAACAAAAATTCCCTTGAGACTAAACAACACTGCTTGGTATGTGAAAAATGAACAATACATTTACATCAGTAAACTGAGAGGAAATCTTAAATAAAGGTATCATTGAGTATCAATAGATGTTACCTTTATGAAATTTGACCATTTTGTGGACTGATCGTAGCAGCAGGATGTCCTAAATATGCTCAACTATGTATATATGTTGTCATATTCATTCAGTTGTGACATAACTACCCAGATTTGCTTTCTCTGATGGGTTTATTGCTGTCAAACATCACTGTCTGGGACGGCAACTAAGCACGTAAATTCATTTTTAAACTTTGATTATTTTTAAATGACCAGCATAATCCTGGAATCAAATCTTGAAATATATGGACATTTCCAGCTATTTTTGATGGGAGGGAAGAGGAGATTTCTATGCAAAAAGACTCAGATAAGTTCCTGCTAAACCTGGTGAAATTTGACTGCTGGTGTGCTGCCTTCATGGGCTCTGCAATAAAAGTTTCAGCCAGGTCTAGTGGAAAATGTCCCTGCCCTTGGCAGGGGGCTGGAAAGAGATGGACTTTACGGTCCCTTTTAACCCAAACCACTCTGTGATTCCATGGTTGTGTTCTTGCTGCCTTAATTTTCCTTGTGTAGGACTAACACTTCATTGCATAAATCCTCAGAACAAGTAAGTAACAACTTAATTTATTTGTTGTGCAAAGTGTTGAGGACATTTCTGGGTGCTGTGGACATGCTGAAACCTGTGTATTTCCCAGCCAATACAACCAGATTTCAGTGCATTTGCATCTCCCCCCAGGACTGAGGGCTGTAGTCCCATTTCAGTGGGATTTCTCTTCTCATACACAACATTCACTGTGTGCTGGTGTGGCAGCAGGACCATTCAGAATAGGAACTGGTCCATTTGCTTTTTCCTTTAAAAAGTAAATCCAGCCCATTTTGGATTCTGGTTTCTAGGGCAGAAATCCCATAGTGCTTTTAGCCTTGAGCTTTTACTCAGACATCCTTTTGGCTTTGGTAAGAACACAAACAGCAGCACAGTTTAACAGACACAGCAGTGCACTGGGATTCAGAAGTTCAGGAATCAGGTCTGCTGCTAACTGTGGCCACCTGCTTTACCTCTCAGTGCTCTTGCTCCTCTCCCACTCTGTCTGCCTCCTCTATTTGAACTGTAGGCTCCTTAATGCAAATACCATCTTCCTCTAACAGTGCTGAGTGCCCAGCCCTGGAGCACTGACCTCTTTTGGGATTATCAAACATCTGTACTATAGAAAATAAGAGCACAGAGTCAGTCCTTGACTCTTGGCTTTACTAATGTGGGTATTTCAGCCATGGCCTATCAGCCCTGTGCTCTCCAGCTTTATCTCTAATTACTTATCTGCTAAAGTTGTTCCCTTCTGCACAGTATAACCCTTCCCTGTCTCCTTAACCCACTGCTCTGTGTTATTCCCTGAGACTGCATTCAGAAGATGTTGGTGCAGTTGTAAATTCAATCATTCCACACTATCAGAAAATGCACAGGTCAAGCTGCCCCTGCCTTGAGCTCCCAGAGGACAGGCCCTGATGAACACACCTTCTTTCTATGCTCAGCCCATATTTTTTCTCCCCTGGTGTTAGACATGCTCTTTATGCACAGCAGAGGTGGAGAGGAACTCAGATACGAGGGGATGGTGTGCTCCTGACTCAAGGTTTCATTCCAGCGTGGGGACAAATGGCCATGGGTCTGCCCAGGGCTGTCCCAAAGTCTGACTCTATTCAATCTGGTTTGAGAACCACCTGTAGCTTTCATGCCAGTGCTGGTCTCCTCTCAGAGTCAACTCACTCCAGTTCCCATTTTCACACCCACACTTCTCTTTAGAACTCTGTCTCCTTTTGCCTGGCCAGAGAGTGTCCACTCCTTGTCCCATAAATTGACCCCTCCACACAGTGTTTCACTGTCCCTGCTTCCTCCTCCTCTACCACCACAGCTGATTGTTTCTGTCCCACATGTTCCTGATTTTATTAACCCCACCCAATTTTCTGTCTCAAGCTTTGCCTGTCCTTTCCCAGACAGCTCTGTCCCATTTCTTGTACCCGCTCTCAGTTTCCCTTGACTCATTATTCTCAATCCCTCTGTAAATCCTGTGCAGTTTCCTCATGCTGCTTCTTCAGACATAACCTTGGAAAACTCCTTGCTCCCATTTCCCTTTCCCCAATCTTTGTGCTAGTCCTGGTCTCCTCTGAATTTAACTCACAGATTCCTCTACATTTTCTAGCATTTGATGACCCAGGAAAGAAGAGCACAAAAAGGACCAAGTTCTAAAGCCAACCTACATCTGAGGGGGGGGCTCATGGAGTGTGCAGCTTCCTCACAAGGGACAGCGGAGGGGGAGCTCCAATCTCTGCTCTCTGTGACAGTGCCAGGACCTGAGGGAATGGCTGGAGCTGTGTCAGGGGAGGTTTAGGTTGGATACCAGGAAAGGTTCTTCCCCCAGAGGGTGATTGAGCACTGCCCAGGCTCCCCAGGGAATAGGCATGGCCCCAAGGCTGCCAGAGCTCCTGGAGTGTTTGGACAATGCTCTCAGGCAGAGGGTGGGATTGTTGGGGTGTCTGTGCAGGGCCAGGAGTTGGACTGGATGATCCCTGTGTGTCCCCTTCCAGCTCAGGATATTCCATGATTCTGTGCATCCCCTTCCTGGCACTCTGGACTGCAGCTGGGGCAGGCAAACCCTGTCAGGATTTCAGCTGAATCCCTACTGAGCACAGTGAGATCTTCCAGTCCTGTGATTTGCCAAGGTAAGGCAGATTTGTATTGGTATAGCAAAAATACAACATCCTTGGAAGCATCAGGACAAATAATACTGTGAAGAAATGATGCAAGAAAAGCTTTTTACTGTTCTTCTGAATGGAATTCCTGTCCTCAGTCACCAAAAGAGTACCTGCTGCTTCTGGGCAGATATTTTAAGGCACTTGATTCATTAATTGCACTTCACCTGATAAGTTTCTGGGCCAGTACCAAAAATAACTGTATTCTCTGCTCAAACATATTTTGAATGGTGCCATGTGATGATGGGGGGAAGGGAGAACATGCAATTCTGTAACCTTCAAAGCTCACAGCTCTCATTAACCAGCACTAAATGTCAGAGCCTTTCTAGCTGAACCTGGCAAAGTTATCAAGAGAGTTTTAAACTGGGACTCCTACAGGAACAAATCCACTTAATATTTGCCCACATCACCTCTGCTGGCCATGGGTATCGTGAACGTGTCTTTGATCTATTTCTGTGAACGCGATAAAAGGCAACATGTCCCCAACCAAAGCAACACCTTTCTGGACTGGATGGACTTCCAGTATTCCAGAAACTACTACAGAAACTATTTACAAGAGCATGGAGTGACAGGACAAGGGGAAATGGCTTCAAACTGTCAAAGAGTAGGTTTAGATTAGATGTTAGGAAAAAATTCTTGGCTGTGAGGGTGGTGAGACCCTGGCACAGGGTGCCCACAGAAGCTGAGGCTGCCCCTGGATCCCTGGAAGAGTTCCAGGCCAGGCTGGACAGGGCTTGGAGCAACTTGGGATAGTGGAAGGTGTCCCTGCCCATGGCAGGGGGTGGAACTGGATGCTCTTTAAGGTTCCTTCCAACCCAGACCAGTCTGGGATTCTATATTTCTATGAAACACCTGGCACCCAGTGGCCTAATCATGCTGCACCGATCTTCCCAGGACAGAGAGACACCAGCACCTTTGCTCTCTACCTGTTCTCAAGACACTGGATCACATCTCTAGAAAACAAAGATCCGAAGAAATCCAGCTGTGACAGCCCAGCCCAGCCACTGTGCAGGTGGCAAATTCCCCCAGGAGTCAGTCAGACAATGCTACTGCTCATTAGGGGTGGGTGGGACAGGAGAAATGGGAATAGACATTTCCCTTCATTCATCAAACTGGAACAAGATTGAGAGTTCTGAAAAAAAACAAGCACTTGGCAGAGTCAATGACTGGGGACAAATCAGGAGAGACTTTGATCATTAAAAGTGCAAAGAATGAAGGTTAAAAAGCAGTTGTTACATAAAGGGGATTCTTTAGTTACAGGAATGTTTGATCCGATTCACAGCTAAGGATGTGTACCCATTTTAAATGGAAAATCCTTTAGCTTTGGTATGAATTTATCTATCCTGCCAGACAAATTGCTCATATCAAACTGTCATTTGGATGTTCAGCCATTGAAAACACAGTTAAAGCATGTCCCTTAATTAGAAATCCCGTGGAAACGAAAACAATCCTCTCTGGCATCTACTTACCCTGGATGGTAAATTGGACTTATCATCTGGCAGGGCCTCCTTCCTGTTTGCGTGGGTGGATGGAGGCAGACAAGGAATCCTGCTCCCCTTCCAACAGCCCTCGGAGACAAGCAACCTCCCATGCCAAGGGTTCACCTCCCACAAGTGTCTCTCTGCAAATAGGTCTGGGAGACACGATGAGCTTCTCAGATTAGAGGTGGATGGGACAGGCGTCTTCTGCTCAGTAGGGACCAAGGGAAGCTTAGCTCGATGTTTTAATGGATAAATCTGTTTTAAATCTGTTTCATTTCACTAGATAGGAGTCCCTTTGATGGGGCTGAATTTATTTTCCATGCTAGTAAAAACAATATAACTTATTACCTTCTGCTACTGGAAAGATGAGGTAACTTGACCATATCCATCCTTCCAACCATTTTACTGCTGTCTTTTTTTTTATTAAATATGTTGTTCAAAGTCCCATTTACGAACAAATTGTTATTATATAAAAATTTCAAGCTCATTAAAAATTAAAAAAGGTCTCTAATCCTTACAGTCATGAAGAAAATCTTAAAATATTAATCCCAACGTTTAAAAAGCAAAATATTTTACCTTTCAGTACCTGCCTACAGTCAACCAATGCACCTTTGGGATATGTTAAGATCTTTCTAATTTGAAATCTTTAATTCAAGATGGATTAACATCTTGAATGAAATGCTGTAGGCAGTAGGTAGTCTGGTGCACAAGCTTTTGAGCTCAACTCGGGAATCACTCAGTGAAATTCTCGTATTTCTCAGATCACAACTGAGAACCACTCCTGGGGACCTCAGACTATTCACTGATGGGAAAAGAACCCCAAATGCTCTGGTTTTGTGCTTGTGGTGACAAATTCGGAGTTTTCAATGGTATGCACTGGCAATGTTGATGCACTGCATTCAATTTCTTTGAAAACTTGCCTTGTTTACGGCCCTTTTTACAGGACATTTCTCACTCTATAAGAAACAGATCCTGAGCTCTCAGCCAGCATGGTCAGTTCACTTGAGATGGTCTACATCAGGATTTTACCTAAAGCAGATCTAACAATTTCTACTCTCCTTCAGGAGGAGATCCTGAGGGGGTTGCCAGATCAAGGGGCATATGCAAGAAAACTGCATCTCTCAGATTTCCCAGGTTTTACAAAAGTTACAGACCAGCATCACAAAGCCTTGGTAAGAATTTCCTCTTATCCCACAAAAGGACCCGAGGAGACTGAAGAAGTGAGACAGTCCTGTTCTACAAGGACTCCACATAAGCAGATTCAGAGGTGCAAAGAAAAATCACACAGAAGGGAACCTGCCTGTGCCAGTCTTTCTCTGGGAAAGCTGCTTCTGCTGTGGGACTAGTTCAACAAGTCTGGAGTGGTTCTGTTCCTTCTCCATCACTTTCCCCACCAAGAAGTTCCCCGTTTCTTGGCTAAGCTACCCAGGACAGAGGCTGAGGAGAGGAGATTGACTGCTAGAAGCAATAAAAATAAGAGCAGGGTATTAAATAAGGCATTGCTGTAGAGTAATAGGGAGGGTGGAAAGGAATGGGCTCATGCATATTACAATCCTATAAAAGAAAGAATTCTTAAATGAGTATTAAAGAGGACTGAGTTACAGCATGAGAAAACTAGTTTAATCACCTATTGTGCAGCTGCAGTTAATTTTGTACAGATTTTACAGACATCCCAGCTATCATGCAATGCTCCATGCAATCACTGTGGGTGACACTCCACTTTTATCACAAGTCCTGTTAATGATGTCATTACTTGGGCAAGTCTTCCATCAACCTCAGTTAGATGTTTCCTTAAGTAGGACCCGAGGTCAGATAACACCTGATGAATATACATGGCAGGAGGACAAATCTGCTTCCTGACTGCACAGAAGAGAAACATATGGTATGTGGGGATACAGAAATACACACACATGCTTTCCACCCTCCACCTCAGCAGGATTAGCTCCAACCATCTTGGTAACAAACCTTTAAAGCCCCTCTGGTGAGGGGTGTCTCCATGGGAAAGTCATGTAATAGTCTAAAATTCATTGGAATTCTAGTCCTTGCTTGGGAATGTAAATGACTTTCTACAGATTGGGTTTGAAAATTCATTAACAGCTGATTGATCTCATGACATCTAAGTCATGACTGAGTGATCAGAAGACTGTTTCTGATGACCACCTGAAAATCCAACAAACAGGGAGCTTGATGGCTAAACAAGCAATTAGCAGTGCCAAACTAGATGATTAGTTATCAATCAGCTCAGCTGCTGATGTTCATCAGACACTTTAAAGAGTAGCAGCAAGCTAACTGGAAAATTATCCTTAATCACTTATCAGTTTGCTAAATCATGGAGAGCCAAATGAGCTCAACAAGTTGTTCATTAAATCCTAAGCAAGCCCAATCTCTTTTCACAGTGCTTTTAAATCTCCAGGCATCACGTAAAGTGTGTTTTATCCTGACAGGGACATCCCCCACACATCCAGGAAAGAAAAAGAAGATAAGAGTCATATTTAGTGTAACTCAGTGAAAAGCCAATTTTTCACTTGCCAGACAGCTCATGCCCTTAGAAATAAAACTGCAGACAGCCCACATGCCCAGACCGCCTGTAGCAGGTTCACCAGCATAGGGAGTTACACAGAGCCTGGCAAACACATGCAGATCTTGGAACAACATGGATTCTTTCCATCACCTGCCTCGAGGAAGAGAAGGAAGAGGGTTAGACCTCCTGGAGCTGCAGAGCCCAAGTTCTGGGAAAGGGTTAATCTGTCAGCCCCAGAACCTGAAAAGAAAGAAGGAGCAGTAAGGAGTGGGAGGTGAGAGAATTTGCACTCAACAAGTGAATCCACAGGAATGACTTGCAGGCTACACACTTAAAAATACCTCAGTTTCTGCTTAGTTTGGGTTTGAACATCAAGGTTCCTGCTATTGCAACAGAGTCACTGCTTTCTGTCACTGCTAGACTACAACATTGTCATTGAGCTTCATGAAATGAAGAGTAAGCAGACCCTGGAACAGGCTGTGCATTGAGGTAACTCCTGTGCTTCCCCTGGCTTTAAAGCCTGGTGAAAGCACTTGCACTTGGTGTGTTACTGCACCTGCTGTCCCCAGATTTCAGCACACACTGACAAAGGAAGGCCAGCCCTATCCCCAGGGTACTGATGGGAAATTGCAAAAGGAATCACTGATGTCACTATTTCTGATGTGGGAATGTATCGTAAACACACTCCCGCACAAAATGAAAACTTCTCCAGAAGAAGAAAGGAAATTCTGCTCCTTGGGAAAAAAAAAAAAAAAAAGGCGCCAGATGACTTGGGTTACAATAGTTAACTTTCCTCATGGCCATAGAAAAAACAGTTCCTGGCTTGATTGGAATTGTCCATATGTGCTAGTACATGTTAATGTTAAATCACTGCTTGGTTGAGCCTCTCCTGGTGACCTGGAGTAACAGTGGAAGTCATTTCATTTCTTCCTTTGATTTTCATTACTGTTCTTCTATTAATTACTTCAGACATAGAGTCAGGCTTTTCCTGACCTTTGGACACCTTGTTGTAGCTGCTTCTTTCCACTCAGTATTGGTCTCTCAGTATTAGGGAGAAACCAATTTCTCCCTAAAGATTTAGAAGCACTTGTAGTTGCAATACTCTTGTGTACTCCAGACCCAGGGCTCCTGGTCCTTTTGGTTTTGTGACTTTTAATCTGCTGAGTAAGTGTTTGTCAAAGGAATGGCATTTCTGCCCCTGTGTGTTTGAAGTGCCACAATCCTGACAGTTGTGCAGCAGATGGGTTCAGTGACACAGCAAATGCTGCAGCCACTGGGGGATGTCTGTGTTCCTGGGTGGAAAGCTCTCCTTACCAGGCAAGTCAATGTCAGGTTTTATGTTCTTCCACCTATCCAAGCTGATCCCCTTCAACCTCTGTAGTGAGGTTCCCAAGTAGGTATGAATGACAAACAATCACAAGTCTGGAACATATATTTCTAAGCTGATAAGAATTTTTGAAAATGCCAATCTGTGTAGCTAATTTTTATTCACTCTTTCAGTTGCTGCTTCCTCCCCTGTTCTCTTCCCATGAATATTCAGGACATTCTTTATTTATGGATTACAATGATCACAGCCTCTGAGGTGAGTACCTACAAACTCCTTTGCTGTTGCCTGCCCAGTGACAGCGTAGAAAAGCAGTAAGATAAGGCTGGCTTGGCTTTAGCAATCTTCTAGTTTTTGGGAGTTATCTGGATGTTCCCAGTACAGCCTGCTACAGAGCTGCAAACATGGAGAGGAAGCAGTTATACAACTCCATAAGTACAATTTGGACAATGAAGCAAAAATACCTGGAGACAACAGTAAAAGCAAGAGCCACAAGATCAGCTTATTCTCCTGTGTCTTTGGGAAGCAGGGAGGCATAAACCTCCTAAATTTTATCCTTGCCATTGTACTGAGGCATTCACATCAACACATATAAGAAGATTAAAGTAAATCATAACGATTGTGGTTTATCTCCTTTATAGTTAGCAATTTCCTTAAAAGGAAATGCATTTTATTATCTTTACAAGAGTCGGAAATTTTAAAAGAAAGTTAACTTTCCTTCATTTCAATGACAACCTAGCAGTGGGGGATGGAAGAAGCCTCAAGTTTGATTAATAAAAGGTTGCAATCACAACTGGCCATTTTGAGGCCAGAACCCAAAAGCCAGGAAAGACAGTAAGAAGCAAAACCCCACCTGAATTACTACAGCTACCCTGGCCAGCAGGACCCTGCCCACCTGCTTCACCTGCAGGGTCAGGCTGTAGGCAGCTGGGAAGCCCATCACATGCGTGTAGTCAGGCTTGGGAATGTAACTTTGCACTAAAACTGTAAAAGACCTATTGAACAGAACTTTTCCAAGCATGATGTCAGTGGGTGGGGGCACTACCAGACTCATGATAAGCCAAGTATAACCACAGCTGAAATAAAACATTTGCATATAAATTTTCCCTCCTAAAATTTATTAGCAGCAGAGAGATAATGGTGTAACGAGTTGATGAAGAGTCGCCATGAGATCATATTTGACTTAATGTGGGGCTTGTAGGCATTGTTGCACAGGGGAAAGGCTCATTGTGTGTAGTACAGTAAAAATTGTGGTTTAAAACAAAGGGATAAAATAGTTGCCTTAACACAGCAGCAGCATTGTCATTGTAAATCTGCCATGCCACATGTTTTATTACATTTTCATAGCAGAAGAGGGAATTTACGATGTGATACTACAAGCTCCGCCAGCCTTCTTCTGTCAGTGGGGTACCTCTCTTAACTCATATCTAAAATATTTGCTGATACTGAAACGTGACTGTGAGATACAAAAACAGTCTTTTACAAGTCCAGAGGACATTATATTCATCTAGCTTAGGGCAAAAAGAAGAAAAACAAATCTCTTGAGCATCAATTTCTGTAGAGAGTGGGCACTTTCTGAGGGAACAAAGAGAGGGAACCACTGCTGAGCTGAGGCTGCTTTTGTGGGTGAAGCAGTAACACCAAGATATTATTATTATTATTGCTACTACTACCATGGACAAAATTGGTGCCAAAGGTGTATGTAAGAGCTTCACCTTCATCATGACATTTTGGGGTAATATTCACCCAATGTGGGCGTTTTGGGCTTGAATTTCCTGTGGCCAATTATCAACAGCAATGGGTCAGGGCATTGCATTCGTTCCTCCTGGCTTGAACCATATGTCACCATATACTCCCCACAATCAAGGATGATAATTTACTTTCTTTCTGGGGGCCAGTTACAGGATATTCTGAATATGCTGGCCTAAATACAATTGTTACTTAACCATGACAGGACCATATCCATTCCAAACACAAGCAAAGACTTTTGATACTAAAAGCTCAGTGCCGAGAACCTTAAAATTAGAAAAGGTTCAGGTGACACTGCAAATTTAATTTCATCAAGTATTAGGCAGGTTTCTGTTCACCATAGTAGATAAAACTTGGTGTCAAGTAAATCCTTAGGCAAAAAGAACAAAGAAAAAGAGCCACAGCTTAAGAGTAAGACAACAGTAACAAAAATCTAGTAGGTTGGTTTTAAATCAAGAGGGAAATAATAAGAAAAAGAACTTCAAAAGCATTTGCAGGGAGGAACATTCCACCAAGACAAAGTCATCTGTCCTTGCTTTCCCAAAAGCAGCATGATCAAAGCTGATTATGGGATTTCAAGTCCTGAATGTTTCTTTGTATTGCCCAAGCAGAGAGGGAAAATGCTGGATGATACCAAAAGGACAAAAGGAAGATCCTGAGATATTACAAAGCAGGGAGCAGGATTTAATGTCTTTAAAGAGCATCAGTGCCTCCATCCCACCCGTGTGATGACATGAGACACAGTCCACCAGGGTTATGATTGGCTGTGCAGTTTGAGGTAATGCACTGATATAACACTAAACAACAACATATGCATGGCATTTGTAATGAGATTGGACTTTTAACCTTCTGAAACAGTGGGAAATAACAGGGCTTTTAAAAATACCAGCTCTGAGGTAAGGAGAGGGTCAGCCCAACACAATTTATAAATATAAAACCAGTTGCATAGCTGAGTTTCACTTTAAAACATAAATTATTTGAAAGACTAAGAGGAAGCCAGAGGAGGAGTGAGAAAAAGAAAGCTGGCAAAGAGGAAAGAACCAGAGACAACAGAAGAGATGGGACAGGAGTAGGGTACAGCCTCTCACAAACTACCCCAGCACCACCTCTGGAGCTCCACCTCACACACCAGTTACTGACTGTCCATGGGTCTGAGCAGCAAACTCTGAACACCAGAGTCTGAGGGGTGACTCGTCCTCACTGACTGAAATGAAACCAAATGTTTGTTCCTCTGTAAGGCCCTCGCTGCAAACACCACGTGCTGACAGCTCCATCTGGATTGATGGACCAGATGAGGCTGTACCAGACACTCTGAAGCTTTAACTGCAACTAGAGTGGATCCAACAGATTGACATGAACTTAATAAATTGGGTGAACTTGAAGACTATCAGAGAATATGCTGAGCTGGAAGGGACCCACAAGGATCATGGAGCCCAACTCCTGGGCCTGCACAGGGCAGCCAAAGAGTCTCACCATGTGCCTGAGAGCATGAGAGGTTCAAACAGGGCCAAAGCCAAGAAGGCCTAAAGCAAGGGACAAGTGCTTGGCACAAATATTCAAGATTGTCAAATTCTGGCAGCATTTTTGGTAGAAATATTGGACTAGACAGAACCACACTGAACTCACATCTCTGCAGTCTCAGCCAATGACACAGAATCTTCTATTCCAGGACATTTCCTTCACACATTATCCAACATTACAGGTCACTCAGTATCATTACTCAGTTCCCTACTGAATGAACTTCACTGTAGCTACAACTGTGACCTGCCTCAAGAAGAGCAGAAGAGATCAATGGCCTACCAAAGCAGTCATGGGAATTTTATACATCAAGGAACCCATGAAATAGATAATCTGCCTTGAAAACAAGAAACCCCAAGTCTCTTCTCTCAGAAATGGAAGGGAGCTTAAGGAAGGCCAGTTTCCTCACTCCTGTGGTAACAACCTGGAGCCCATCACGTGTTCTAGATGTCAGTCTTGCCATGTCAAACATATTTTCATCCATCTCAGCTCTTGGTGCCATCTCAGCTGTCATTTTAGAACATATATCCCAAAACCTCCTCCATTAGGATCCATTCAGGAGTCTACTCCATTTAGGCCCTCCACTTCTCTTTCTTGAGTCTGACTTTTAAGGGCACCTTTTTGCTTTCAAATCACAGCATCTGCACCAGCCCTCAGCTCTCCACCAAGAAATTACTTCAAAAAGGCCTTCAGCTCTCCACGAAGAAATTACTCCCAGCACTGCCACAGGACTCGGGAAGTGGCTCCTCCTGTTCACCAGGCTGCTCACAGCACTGGAATTAGCCTAGGACTGTAGCCTCTCATCAAGCAAAATGACTCAAGGAGGATTTGGCAGGAGAAAGAACAGCAAAATCAGACCTGTGTCAAATGCAGCTCTCCAAGAAATTCCTTTTTACTTGCGAGCAAGGCGCAGACTGGAGCAGCCTTCCTGTGACTTACCCCCAGCCTCCTGCAAGGCAGCCTTAGAAAGAAGCCTGTCACCCAGGGATGTTTTTCAACAATACTTCATGTCTTCTTTTACTGTCTTCTTTTTAAGCCACTTCCAAACTCAGTTCCTTTTGCTCCATACTCAGATCAGACTAATAAGAACACCACCTCAGGGAAAAGACTTGTACACAGACAGACTTCCTCTTCAGAGGATCAAACAGACCAGACTGTTCCTTTTCAAGTTTTATTAATCCTGGTTCATAATTTCCACCACATCATTAGTCATTTCCTATTATTGAATAGCTGGTAGCAGCATCATCGCTCAGTAAATAGCAAGATAACCATGCCACCTGCAATTTCTTGGCTGATACCTACCCACAACCACATCTGGGTGAAAGACGGTGAGGTAAAATTAAAAGCCAAACCCTGTAGACTTTTTTTTGATCTGTGGCTCATTTCTTTTATTCACATCATCTGCTCAGCTGGCTACATAAGCTGCTGCAGACCTTGTTTAAAAAGAGCTCCAGAAGATTAACACTGAAACCACCAGTTTGGAAATGCAGTGATTTTCACTGGAATTCCCCTTGCTGAGGCATGCAGGGTCTTTGGAGAGCTTGCTGATTACCAGGGTTTATTATTTGTTTGGTTTTCTAAGCTTTTCTTAGTTTGTCAATATACTTTGGGTGATTTTGATAGCAAAATGGGCAGAGAACTCAAGTGCCTTGAAGCAATCTGTTTTCTATTCAGGTTTCCTTGCCCCTTCCCTAATAAAGCTTATTTTTCTTAATAATATCCTTCTTTCTGCCATCTGGCTCAAGCAACTAATTGGGAGAGAGTAACCTGGTCTTTTCAGTGTGGTAGCTACACACTTGAATTTCTGGAATGTCCTTTTGGACATTCTTCATTTTTCCCATGGTGAAAGGTTCTCCACGCACAAGTTCTGCGTTGGGTGGATCGCTTTGTTCTATATCAGGAGTGTGTAGCTGTGGTGGCCCAGAGGCAGCTGTCAGATGATCAGAAAGGGCTCTTCTGCACCCAGGCAGCAGCACTTCTGCCCTCTCCTCCTTCCCATTACCTCAGGATATTTTCCAGCCTGCGCTTTCCCCACGTGCTCCGCGGGACAGCCTCGCGGCGGCTCCAAGCCAAGTTCACAGAAGACAATGAGTCTTTCCACCATCTCCAGGGGCAGGGAATGGAGCTCCCAGTTCCCAGGCTTGTGAAAGGATTTCCTCCCTTTCACTTGTCCCCGTGAATGCAGCCTGGTACTCGGAGCACAGCCACTGCAGTGTGACTCCAGCAGCCAGGAATGACTTTGGGTTTACGGCTGGGGTTTCTGCCACAGCCTTCCTGCATGGCCTCAGCCAAGAAGTCACTTGGTTCTTAGAGTTTCTCAGGGCCTGTTGCAATTCATCCCTGCTGTTTCCAGCACAAATATTGGTCATTAGAGGTCAGCTGAGTCCAGGTGAAAAGAGATAATTAAATACCTAATGACTAATGCATTTAACAGCCTTTGGGGAGCACACAGCTGCTTTTATCAGGGTGTGACCTGTCAGGACAGCAGTGTCAGGCCTGCAGACTCCTTGTCCCATTACTCTGGCACTTCCAGGTGGAGTTTGACAAATCCAGGAGCAGGATTTTGCAATTTGGCTGCACAAGACTGTGGTAACACACAGGAGACACCCTCACTGAATGAGTCTCTCCTGGCACTCCTTGGCAGCTTGTAGGTCCCTGACTGTGACCTGCTGTCACTTGGTGTTTCAGTCTTGCCTACAAGAGGTAGCAGGAGCTGGCAATGCCTGTTTGCACTCACTCTGTCTGCCTGCAGCATGAGAGAACTAGATTCCAGAGGCCCAGCTCACCAGGTGTGCGTTACTTTATACATATATTTTTTCTCTTTTATTTTCCAAAATAAAAAACATATGCTGTTAATGTAGACACATTTATATAGAATCATAGAATGCTTTGGGTTGGAAAGGACCTCAAAGGGCATCCAGTTCCACCACCTGCCACAGGCAGGGTCACCTCCCACTATCCCAGGTTGCTCCAAGCCCTGTCCAGCCTGGCCTTGGACACTTCCAGGGATCCAGGGGCAGCCCCAGCTTCTCTGGGCACCCTGTGCCAGGGCCTGCCCACCCTCACAGCCAAGAATTTCTTCCTGACATCTGATCTAAAGCCCTGGTTTTCAGTTTAAAATAATTGCCTCTTGTCCTGTCACTATTATATATTGGACACTCACAGCCAAGAATTTCTTCCTGACATCTGATCTAAAGCCCTGGTTTTCAGTTTAAAATAATTGCCTCTTGTCCTGTCACTATTATACATTGGACATTGCCTGTATAAAAAGTCCCTCTCCCTCATTTTTGTTTTTTGGGGTTTTTTTAATGTAACATACATATTATATAAGACACACTTATATTGTAAAAAAGCCCCTAAAAACTAACTTCCCACAAGTGTATTTCAAATCCCCAGTCTGTGTGAACAGTTCTTAACCACCTGTTCTATTTTATAGTGAAATACACAAAGCATGGGAATTGCTTAGGTTGTGTATTTACTTATATGCTCATAATACAATCATCTGTCAAACTCTCATAATCTCCTTTCTCCCTGACCCATCACCCTAATTCCACATTAATTTTTATGGCTTGTCTCCTTTGTGGTATAAGATGGAATTATTCCCCTCTTGAGAGGGAAAGGAGAGGAGGACATCACTGCAGGTCAAAAATATTGCACGTCTAGAGCATGATATTGCAAAGTCCTTTGAATTTTACATCATTTCTCATGTACACACAGTGGAATATTAAGCTCACCTGCAATCAGATGAAGCTCAGTACTCAGAAAAACATAAGGACAATAAAAGCATCTCCCTTCATACAAGACCACTGTGGCAGCATGAAAGCTCAGTGTCTAAATCTCAGGATCACTTTTTTTTTTTTTCCTGCTCCTCCGTGTCTCGCTCAAACTCCCACATCTTCCCTCAGTTTGGATAGTACATTCCTTCCCCCAGGTTACTCCTCCTCTCAGCTCTCCTGGCTCTTCAGAGCTGGGGAAGCAGAATTAGGGTGAGGTGGCCTCAGTTCACCTTCACCTCATCTAACTCCTCAGATGTCATCACAGACTCCTCACTGTCACACAGGCAAGAGACTCAACTCCCTACTCCCTTCCCAGTGAACAAGAGCTGATCCTCCTTCCTTCCAGGGCTGAAAAGCCCTAATTAGTGTTCCAAAAGACCTCAGACTATAACAGCCTAAATGGCTTGTCTTCTTAATAATAGTAATGAAATCCTGGAACCACTAACTTGATAATAATTGCTATATGGGTATAATAAATGGCTTTTGCCACCACAAAATGAATTTTCATTAATTGGGGCTTTTGTTCTCACAATCACTAAGTTATTTGTTTGCCCTCCTGGTTAAATTCCTGCAGTAATAATGAGGGAAGCATGTAATGGGGAATGATGGACATCTTTATAAACAAAATGGTTGCATGAGACATAAATCAGAGAAATGGGATCTGGTACAGTAACATCTCAAAAGCTCAGCTAAGACAGGCAAAAGCCTGTTGATCTTGATATTCTGAACAGATGACAGTCTTTATCTTCAGATCCTATAATCCTAAGAGTTGGCCAAAAAGAGAAATCATTTCTATTCACATGTAACAAATAAGAAATGAGGGCAGTGAGAGACTGATCAAAACCAAGGACTCTGAAGGAGGACTGGAAACTGAGCCAGGTTTCCTGAGACCCAGATCAGGGCTTGAGCTACAAGACCCCCCCTTATTTTTTTCCAATCCCCAAGGCAACCTCTGCCTTTGTCAGGCTCCCAGTCACAAAGCTGCTGTGTAACTCCTCTGTTACACTGAGCACTGCTGAACTCCTGTGCACAGCACCAGGATCCAAGGGCTTGGCTCCTACCATGGTCATTTTGCCTTTTGCAGGCTCAAACCCTGACATCCCCATCCCCACAGCTCAGCATTTCACATTCCCTTGCAGATATTAACAACATGTCTGAACTCCAGGAGAGATCAGGCTCTGTAAAACGAACGGGGGGAAGGGAAAGGTTTATAATGGAGCATAATTATTTAGCAGTGCATTGAAGAGCTGCCTGGCATGGCCTGTCCTCGCAGACAGCACTTCCTCCTCTAATAGCTCTCCTGATAGCTGGAGCTGTCTTGGCTTTTATCAGCCAGGCAGCCTCACACTCTGCTCAGACCCAAATGATCAAGTGGCCTTCACAGCTGCCACCACTTCCTATTAAAAGACTACAAGGGGCCTGTGAGATTAAGGAAGGATAAAAACAAGTACTTATCATTTGGGAAGCAACATCGCTGGTTATCTAAAGCAACGTAATTATATCGCGAGCTTTATCTGTGAGTGGCTTTTTCCTTCCAGGAGGTAGGGAATAGAAAAACTTTTCACTTCATAATGAATCCTATTGAAACTCCATTTTGCCCTTGGCAAAAGGCCATTATCCAGCAGAAACATGTAATCATCCTAAAAATGCATAATGGCATGGAAAACGGACAAGTAGTTTCTTGAAATATTGTTTGTAAAAGGCCTAATTTATAATAGGGATTGTTTGTGTTAGGGCCTTTTGGCATGTATGGTTAACAAGAACTTGCTGTTCTGCTGCCAGTTCATTTAATCAAGAGGGCCTTGTGTCAGCCCCCTCGATATGGCCGAGGAAACAATGGGAGCTTTTTCCCTGAAACTGCCCCATCGTGACAGAGAGAGCGCCCGGCTATTTAATCTGGAGTTGTTGTTCCCCTTGATAGACACCACTGCTGTCAATGCAACCCATCCAAACATTCACACAGTCAGATCCATTGCACTGCTGTGCCCATTGACAAAAAAAAATATTAGGAATGATCTGGCAGCACCACTAATTGAGGGCAATCATGGAACTGTGGCTCCTTTGTACAGATGCAATTGTAGGAACAGCGCCTTCCCTGCAGAAATGTAGCAGCTCACACACAACCAGGAATGGGACCTCCTGCTCTGGCACTCGTGGGTGCTCGAAGCTGGGTCATGTGCAGGATTGTGTGTGTTTTCCCAAAAGGAAATGAGAAAGGCTGTGGTCAATATTCTTCACCCCTATGGGGTGCTGGAGTACGCTTTGAGCACATTTTGTATCTACAAAAAGGGGGTAGAAATGTCCCCATTTCATCTGGCTGTTTTTGTCACACATATTAACAAATATGTAGATGCTATCAGGCAGCCTAGTCCATGGTGCACAGAAAGGTCTCTCTGATGTATGTCCTTTGCAGATGCACAAGACATGTTTGTAACTCACCCAAGCATCTCTCTTCTGCTAGGAGATGCTTGTGTTCAAGTTCTGCAAACTGTTTATGGCAGATCCAGCACTTGGCACAGACACTGGGACATGGGAGCCTTATTCCAGTGCAGAGCTAAAGCTGTACACAGCAGACTGAAATGTTCCTGCCTCATGTGTAGTCATTCACACTAAAAGCAAACTCCACAAGTTAGAGGAATCTCAACATCTGTTGCGTACCAGTTGTGTCCAGTACCCAAAGGGGCTCCAAGAGAGCTGGAGAGAGACTTTGGACAATGGTCTGGAGTGACAGGAAAGAAGGGAATAGTTTCACACTGCCAGAGGATGGAGTTAGATGGGATATTGGGAAGAAATTCTTGTCTGTGAGCGTGGTGAGGCCCTGACACAGGGTGCTCAGAGAAGCCGTGGCTGCCCCATTCTGGAAGTATCCAGGGCCAGCTTGGAGGGGGCTTGGGGCACCCTGGGATAGTGGAAGATGTCCCTGCCCATGGCAGGGAAGTTGGAATGAGATGGGCTTTAAGGTCCTTTCCAACCCAAACCATTCTAGGATTCCACATTAAATTATCCACATGGTGGGGGTGGATGGCTGCTCCTGGCATGACGTGGTGCTCCTGGGCTGAGGCCTCAGAGCAGGGTGAGTCCCAGCACTGGGTGACACAAGGCCACCCACCCAGTGCAGAAATGCTGAATATCCAGGCTGCTGCTGTCAGGAATTCCCTTGAAGGCAGAGTAGCACCACAGCCTTGTTCCTGTCTGCTGCTCAGCACTTCTGATCAGAGCAAGACACAGATCCAGGGTCTGCCTGGGTGTGGGAACCAGGCTACAGATTCAAGGGCTGACTGGATGTCCCAGGATATAGATCCAAGGGCTGCCTGGGTGTGGAAAGCAGGGTACAGATCCAGGGGCTGCCTGGATGTGGGAATCAGGGTACAGATCCAGGGAGCATCACCACAGTGAGGGAAAGATGTGCTGGGTATGAAGTGATGAGGTTATTTGACAGCAGAGTGCAATCAGATACGGCCTACACAGGAATGCCAAGCAGCACAATGTGGAGAAAAAAATGAGAAATCCTAGATTTCAAGATTCATAGTGCCAAGATCTAGACCTGAAAAGTTGCATCTTGTCACACAGACCAGCTGCTTGCAGTATATATGGCAGTTGTGCTCCAAAGTCTTGGGCACAGATGAGATCTATTGTGCCTGGCACTGCACATACATTTATTTTAAGACAGTTCTTGCTACTGAGAGCTTAGAATAGACACAGAATGGTATTTTTAACAAAAGCACAATAATTGCTACAACTAAAATGAAAACAAAGCTATAATTTGGGCAGCTTGACAGTGTGAAGGCCTCGTGTAAAGAAACATAACTCAAAGGATTTTTCACTTTTGAGGCAATCTGCTGAATCCATGGGTATCTCCCTAACATATAGAAAAAAAAAGAACCCTTCTTTATTTGCTCCAAAGCTGTGTTTGTACAGCAAATGCTGAAGAAAGACCTTCTTCCTTCCATAACCAAATAAAATGATCCCTTTGGTTATTTATAGTCCTCACAGCCCAAAGACATCACTTGGCTCCCTACCACAAGCCCAGCCATGTGTTACTATATTAAAAAATGTGAAAATGTAATTATGGGGTACTCAAGCCAGTGTCTGCAGACAAAACCTGCCAGGAGGAAGAGACAGGAAACGTGTGCCCTTCGGAGCTGCACTCGGCTTTTCCGCCTCAGGACTCCACCAGGGCTCACAGAGGAGGGCTGGGGGCTGGCTCTGCAGCACAGCAAAGTCACATCTGCCTCTCAGTAGAAACCAGCTTGCTGTAAACTGCAAGTGCAATCCTGACCAAAAAAAAAAAAAAAATCAAATTCCCTCCCTGCCAATTCCAAGAGCCGCATCATTTACGCTTGGTCACACTGCGAGCCACCCTGTCTGCCCACAGAGGGGAAGAGGGAGTGGGGTAGCATGCAGCAGGACTTACCTCCCCTGCACAAGCCTCTTGCATCTGTCTGGGAGCTTGGCCCTCTGTGGTGAAGCCATTTCTTACGTGTTCAAATGAAGAGCAGAGCACAGAGACCAGGTTATTACCCCCTCACACTCTCTTCCAGGTAAAGGGCTGGTGCTCCTGGGACAAAACACTGACCTTGATGTCATTTCTCAGCTCTTGTGCATCTTCCCAATTCACAAGCCTCTTCTGTCCAGCTGCTCATTACCGTCCCTTGGCACGGCAGGACAGCAGAAGGAAAACCTGTCACCCTTTGTGATTGAATCCAGCTGGTCCCCACAGGGCTGCAAGCTCCATAGGCTCTGCTCTTCTCCTGAGCCAGGCACTGTACCCAGGCACAAATCCTGGCCAGGGTGACTTCACAAGGATTCACAGCTTTAGGACCTGGAGATCCTCATTCTCCTATCACCTGTTTAAGCATCTCCACACGACTGTGGAGGGGAAGCAGCTGGGAGGTGCTCTGGAGAAGGTAAAGCTCCCACCTGATGTGCCCAGTAAGCCTTTCCACGAGTGGACACCTTTGACTTTAATAAGTGACTCCAGGTTCACACTGGTCTGGATGGAATCAGAGTGGAGAGAAGCTGAGACAAATCCAGGCACAGCACCACTTTCTCCGAGACCCCAGGACACCCACACAAGTAGCTAGTGAGGAGTGAAGGAATGAAGAAAGAAAAAGCACTTTTCCTCAGGGCACATGAGCTGTGACAGGAAACTTTAGAGAAACTTTGGGGGAGGGATAAGTCATTTGGATGATGAATCGCCCACTGGCCTTCCACAGTAATTTCCAATCAAATTGTCTTTAGGAGGCTTCCCTGGGAGCAGGGCATAAAATCCTCTTCTAATACACACAGTCTCAGGGTGAAGAAGCCAGGTGTATAACCTCAGAGTATGTAAGTGTATATGTGTGTGTATATATATATATATATATGTATATGTATATATACCCTGTGTTAACAAAGAGATCACAGCCAGCTGTTCACCTGCTCCTTTCTTCCAATATCAGTCCCTTGTTTTTAGCCAAACCACAGATCAGTTTCTCCCTCATTACTGAGCATTCTGTTTACTCACCGTCAGAGAGAAATGCAAGAGATACAAAATGCAAGAAATACGAAATGCAAGAGTTACAGAACGCAAGAGATACGAGCAGTGCTCTCCCACCCAGCACTGCCAAGGCAGACAGAGCAGGGCTGGGAAGGCAAAGTTTTGCCCATTTTCAGCAGAAAACAACCCAGCTTTCCATACTGCCCAGCCAAAGCCGAGCACTCCTCTGCATGCTCACTTTTAAACCTCCTGCCAGGCTCATTCGCTTTGGGGGTTTGCAATAATCTGCAAGTTTCCACGATTTTGCACAGTCTGATGCTGTGATTAATAAGATTACAAGCTTGCCGGTGGAAGATGAAGCCCCAGGATGTTCCCGTAGCCTCACACCACTCGCATCCAAACTGCCTTGCCGACTCACGCTGATGGCTTTAGGCTCTCTCAGACCCTGCTACCCTTCCACGTATCCCGTTTGAAAGTGCCTCTTTTCTGCAGCATTTCCCCCAAATTCCCGGCTCTGGCCAGAGCCGATGGGACCTCTCCAACGCAGTATCGGCAGTGCCACCTTCTGGCCTGCGACACGAATCCCAGCCACCAGCCATGTCCTGCTGCAGACAGGCTGGACAACCTCCCCAGCCCCTCTGGGGGTACAGCTCCATGGCCACCATCCAAATCCCACTGGAAGGTGATCCCCGAGGAACACCGACTGCGCTGATCCAGTTCGCTGGATGAAGAGCTGGGAGCACTCGGGTCCTTTCAGTGGGACATCAGTAACTTGTCCCTGCACCATCACCAAGTGCCACTCTTCCCTCCAGCTCCTTGTGGAGCAGCTTGGGAATCCTCACACTGTTTTCCCCCGCAGGAAGATGAATAAGTAAAGGAGCGACTGCTGATTCCCTGCACTGTTTTCATAGAACTCCAGAGTGGTTTGGGTTGGAAGGGACCTTAAAGCACATCCAATTCCAACATCTCCATGGGCAGGGACACCTCCCACTATCCCAGGTTGCTCCAAGCTCTGTCCATCCTGGCTTTGGACACTTCCAGGGATCCAGGGGCAGCCACAGCTTCTCTGGACAACCTGTGCCAGGGCCTCCCCACCCTCACAGAGAAGAATTGTTTTCTAATATCTCATCTAAATCTCCCTTTTTTTTTGGTTTAAAGCCATTCCCTCCTGTTCTGTCACTATATGTCCATGTTAAAATCACTCTCTATCTTCTTTACATTTTTTGACCTGGTGTCCCAGGATCTTGAAATTGTCTGCTTCTCTTACTCCGAGTATCTGTGTGCAAAGATGCTCCAGTATCGCTTCCCTGGGTACTGAAAGGAGCAGCCACTCTGCAAACAGCAGCAGCTCTACATTCATTTTCAGTGCTTAGGGCTCTCACCAGGCTGGCAGATGCTCCACAGCTGCTTTGCACCTTCTGCCCACTGACAGGTGCATTTCTACCCAGGAGAACCTCAGATCCATACCCTGAAGTGCAGCACCACCAGCCACGGGAGGGTGAAAACCTATTTTCAGGAGCATGTCTGTAAAGTTGTTCTCTGGACTTCAGTATTTATTCTCTACATTATTTACAGCCATACTAAAAAATGAAGTGCTTCGTGGAGTTTCTCTGTGGGTTTTGGCCGCATGGAACAAATGGGATTTCCTGATGCTTGTATCACACTGGCAGCATTTCAGCAATTCCAGTGCATCTCTCTAAATGAGCACTTAATGGTCATTTATTACAGACCCCATTACACTGGTGGCAGTGACTAAAGGGGCCTTGATTTTGGCAGAAATGTCATTTATGCCCACCTTGTGTCCTTTTTACAGCATCCTGGTCTGGTATAAAAGAGGGACAGTGTATTGCACAGCTCCAGCTTGCATCCTGGAAACCAGAAGTTTTCTACTCACCCTGGCTTTGGTGAGATGGGAAGATAATTCCAAGGAAGAGCCAAGCCTCCTCTAATACTTATTTTTCCCCTTCTTTGCATCTATCAAACCCTTTATAAAGTTATATTAGAAAAACAGAGAAAAACAATAGAGCAAAAGCAGGAGTTGTGCTGGAAAGGATGGAGTTCATTATGTGTGGGGGATATGTAGCTACAGCACCTGGAAGAGGCCTGGGGGATTGGTGCTGGGAATCCCTGCCTGGAAAAGGCCTGTTTGAAGATTATGCACTTCCCTTTGTTCTGGAGTCTGCAAAACTCCTGTTTGTGACTCAGACCCAAGGGATATTCCTGAAGGAAAAACATTCTTTCTGGTGCTGTTGCAAGAAGGCCACAGAACCACCATGTGACCTTGGGAATTTTATCCCTGCCCTCTAAACCAGACAGGAATCCTTCTTTCCTCTCCGTTTGACTCTTCAGCCCAGAAGTTCTCCAAGGCAAGGGCTGTCTCCTACACACATGGATCATGCCTGGCACAGTGGACTCTGATCTTCACAGAATCACTGAATCACAGAATTCCCTGAGCTGGAAGGGACCCACTGAGCCCAGCTCCTGGCCCTGCACAGACCCCCCAACAATCCCACCCTGGGCATCCCTGGCAGTGCTGTCCAAGCACTCCAGGAGCTCTGGCAGCCTCAGGGCTGTGCTCATTCCCTGGGGAGCCTGGGCAGTGCCCAGCACCCTCTGGAGTAAGAATTTTCCCTAATATCTAATATTTCTAATATCTTGGCTGGCTACTGCTGTAGCACATTTGGATGAGGAGAGTTTACACTTGTGGGAAGTCCCTTCTTGAAGAAGTCTCCCAGCTTAGCCTGGGAACTGCAATTGAGAGATGTTATCATAACAAAACACAGCCTTTATCTCCCAGTTGGGAAACCTTCCAAATTCCATTTTTTCTTAAACCTTATCCACCCCTTTGTAAAATACATATATTAAAAAAAATTAAGAACTTCCCAACTGAACTCACATTTTTAAATATGATTTTAAAATTCATGTACGATTTTGGTGACAAATGGGCAGAATTCCAATCAAGCTATCACCACTGCAATTAAAGTGATTTTTCCATCTGACTATATCTCTGACATGGAAAGAAATTACACTATCACTGTATAAAGCTGTTTTGATAGATCAGTTCCCTCACTGAGCATATTTTATACTCATCAAAACTATTTATACATCCTCACATAACAGAGCTATTCTAGGAATTTCAAATCTGAATAATAATATTAGTCATTCTTGAAAGAACAAACACATGCAGTATCCTCAATAATGCAACATACAAATCCCAAGGAAGAACCTGATTACTTTCTTTTTTTGCCTGCTCTTGTGCACATTCCCAGATGCCTGCATGGATCAAGCATCCAAAGATTCCACTAAACCCAACTGAAGAGCAAAAGGAAGCAGTTTGAGGCTATTTTTAAACATGCACAACATGCACCAAATCCAAACTCCTTAACATACGCTCCTGAGAGCATTTGTAAAATCCAGCTTAAGGGAATTAGGCACTCAGATGTAATTGAATTTCGGTGTGATATGGACACCTAAGTCCTTGAAGCTCATTTGGAAACTCATCTTATCCAATACAGGGTTCATTTTCCAGCTGAGAAATACCTTAGTAATGGTACACTTAACACTCAACAGCCATTTGACCTATTTTACTAATGTGTTTGGGAAGGAGGTTAATTAACAGTGGATAGCCATATCCTTAAGCTTAATTTTTCCAACAACCCTGCTCATAAAAGGAAAAACTGAGTACATATTAAAGGAAGCAAGCAATTAAGTTGCACAAATAGTGAGCTCATTGAACTGCAGCTGACTTCTATCATGTCAAAGAACAACTAAACACAGAAGCAATGAAAAGATTGCTGCCACGACCGCCACTGAGAAGTGCCTGGCAATAAAGATGAATAACTTCCTACTTGAAGATTACTGATTAAAGCTCTTAGGAACCAAAAGGTTAGACATAGGCATATCTGGAGCAAAATATTTTAATGCATGTTTGGCAGATTCTGTAACATATTTACAGTGGATTTAAAGCAAAGATTTATACAACTCCAGTAAACTCAGCATTAAGCAGCCTTTAAAATCACAGCAGTTCCAAACATCACAAGTACAGGCGTAACCGGTTCATTTTGATGCCTCAGAGAAGGAGCTACCCCTGCTGTTTCCTAAGGACAGAGGTGGAGAAATGCAGTATTCACAGGCCTGAGCACACTGTGGGAGGGAACTGGGCCTAGTGGGATGAATCACAGAATCCAGAATGGATAAGGTGGGAAGGGACCACTGAAGGTCACTGAGTCCAACCTCTCTGCTCAAGCAGCGTCCCCTCATGCGTGTCACTCAGGATTGTGTCCAGGTGGGTTTGGAATGTTTCCCATGGAGAAGGCTCCACTGCATCTCTGAGCCTGTTCCAGCACTGAGACACCTCAATGGTGTATAGAAAACATCAGGCCAGCACTGGATGGACCATTTCCACCAAGCCCCATGGCAGAACTTTTTGTCATCTGTAAAATGTAGCTCTTAACTGAGGAAAATCCTGTTCCACAATAGATACAAAAACATATAAATACAGCTGACCTCATCTCTCACTTATCTATACTAACAAATTTTGTTGGGAGCAAAATTCCCCAGAGCACTGTTTCAAAAGAGTTTTTTCCCCCTATTTCTTGCTATGCTTTCCTGGAGTGTTTCCCCAGAAAGAAATGCTGGTTGCTTGAAAAGGAATTTTGTTGTTCATGGTTTTAATGCAGATATTCCCTGAAATGCTTAGCTGGGTGTTTGTGTCTCACCTGGACCACCAAGGATATAATAGCCAAAATTCAGTGCCCCTCAACATCCACTGGGATAGATGCTTCATTAGCACAGCAGCAAACCTCCCATCTTGGTAATTTCTAAATGAAAAAATACAGATAAGCCAGTTCAGGAGAGTATTATTTAGGAAGAGTGTGTGTGTGTGTCCCAGAGGAGTTCTTCCAGGACACATCCATGAGGCAGGAGCTGTGCAGCATGGACGTGTTCCTCCTCCTCCACAACACAAATTGCAGCAATGCTTTTTTGGATTTCCAGTCCATTGAAGTTTTCACATGGAAGTGCAGGCCATATACTAGCAATTCTGAACTTAATGACAATAACTGTCCTTTTCCTGGTGACATCCCATGGAATTCTATAGAGGCAAACTGTGGCAACCTCTTTTTCCTGCATCCTGAGACGCTCTGCACCACAGAGAAAGCCACTGGCCCAAACAGATGTGCACAGACAAGAGAGACATCAAACAAAACTGTCGGGCTCCAGTGGTGGATTGAGGGCAATGAACTATGCAGAAATGCAGGGAAAATAACTGGAAAGGCAGTTTGGCTGGGAACTGACAGTGAGAATATTCAGGCAGAAGACTCAGGAAAATTTATTCAGATAACTTCTGATTATTTTCTGTCTGTGACTAAATATGAGGCACCTGCAAATGCAATAGAGCAAAAATCTACAAAGCAGAAAAGCTGCTTCATCCAGAGCCCAGGGATGAGTGGCTTTATCTAGCAAAGACATTTCATTTTAGATAGAGAATGCATGTGCAGTTCCCTGACAAATGACCCTAAATATGACCATTACACTCTTAGTTCTCACTGTAAAATAGTTCTGTGCATTAATGACATTAATTTAGAGGTCACATTTTTGAACACTGGATCCAAAATCCAGACAGAAATCTGTGGGCTCAAACAACAATTAGCCCATTGGCTTTTAAGTGCTTGACCTTTATTTGTCTCACACACATCCTCCTCAAAGTCAACTGGCATCTTCTCCTGACTTAGGGAGATTTTGGTTCAAATACCTTCTTGTTCCCAACCACTGAATGCTGATGGAAACAAGACTTGCTATTACAGCTCTTTTTAATCTGACTTGGAAATAAGTAACTTGGAAAAAGACCTCCTTTTCCGCCTACTTTCTCTTCTGACTTGTGTCTTTTGGCCCTTGAAATTTTTCTGAATCCACTTCCCCTGCAGTGAATCACATGAGGAAGTAAAAATCTTAATTGTAACACGAAAGTTAAACAGCAAGACATGACTTCATTGGAGTGGACATAAAAGGGCAAGGGATTGCTGGATGAGGTGAAAATCCTCATCTTAATTCACGGGACTTCTTGGGATTGATACAATACAAGCATATGAGAGCAGAGGGAAGTGGGGGTTTTAAAATATTTTTATTTTAGTGCCTTTCCTCTATCCCCTTCAACTGCAGCCCTGAACTTTGGGAACACACTCACAGCAAGTCACTAACACAAAGCACAGGAATTAAACATCACGTTGATCCAGAACAGGCAAGACTTGCAAGCCCAAAGTGCTCACTTACCTGCAGGAAGGTAACAACAAGCATTTAAGTGGCCAGGGAGTGTCTCATTAGCATGAAGGTGATAGTGAGCCTTGGAACATGAAAGAGAAGAAAGATAAAAGGACAGTAGTGGGAAATACAGGAACTCTAATTACAGCAGCAGCAGGAAAAAGAAACCCAAGTGGTTTGCAGTGACTGTGTAACTCACAGATGAGCACGTGTTCCGTGCTCCATCTCTGTCCAACGCCAACTGTGGATTAGAGTCCTGGACTGCCTGCCCTGGCTCAAACTATAGGTTCCCCTGTCTCTAATTTCAGAAATACACAACATTGGCCAACATCTTAGAAACAGCACAGCCCCTGATTGCTCCTGATTCTAGCCCAATGATCTATGAATTCTCTACATTTATGGGGACACAGCAGTTTTTCAGCATTTAAGTCTTTTTCCGATAAGATTTATTTGCAGTCTCCCCTCACCAAATGCATTAAACTGTTTTTTTTTAAGTTCCTTAAAAAATTTACATCTACATTCGCTGGCCAGTGAGAATTTTGTGCAAAATGAATACTGGCATAAGGCATTTCCTACCTATAGATGTTTAAAAAGGTAAATAGCAGTGCCATTTTGAACAACATTTGTATTTTCTCTCTCATAAATGGTTTGGCCTAAAAATATCAAATATTCCTTATATTTGTGGGGGTTTTTTCAGTATATATTTAAGTTAATTTTAAATTCTATTCCTATTTGTCAATACATTAAAGTGCATATGCTATGCAACATTTGGCTTTGTTCTTGCCAGAAAACAGGAGCAAACCGATTCCCTGGAATATACCCACTGTGACAAGAAGAGCTGGGAGGAAACAAAAGGCATTCCTGCACATCACATGCCCAGTTCTTCTGTTAAAAATAATGACATCTCAGACCTATGGAGATTTTTCATTTTTTGTGTTGTAAGTGCACGAATCACCACTTTTGTGCAGATTTTTTAAAAGTCAGACTGACAGAGAAGGCAGGAAAGCCAATAAGAGTAAATGAAACATACTTCTAAAGGAGGTTTTCATGCTCCTTAAATCAAGGCTCTCAAATCTGCTTCCACAGGCTCAGCTTCTCATATCTTACTAGTTTGGCAATGTTGCAAAATCTCCTTGAAACAGATAAAACCTCAAGAGAGAACCATAAAAATTGACAATAAGAGAAATGAAAGGAAATCCACCATGTGCTACCTTGACCAATTATATTGACATGAGCAGCATGCAGGAGATCCTGCCTGAGGATGGGAGCTCTGCAAAGTCAGACAAGGACAGATCACAGCCACTTTCCATTTATTAACAGATTATTGATTGTGCTGAACTTGCAGCTAAAGCTCCCAGCCAAGGATTAGGGGTTTAGGGCTAAGGTGAAAACCATTTTATCCATCACAACACAACAGCAATTCCCTGAAAGGAAGAAAGGTGAAGAGAGGTCCCTTAGATTTCAGTGGAGCTGATGACAAAGCCTGTCCAGAGGTCGTAGGAGTGGCCCTGCTACTCTTGTGGTTTTCCTTGGGAGGTTTTAATCAATGGCATCTGCAGAAGTAACACAAGTAAGTGAAAATTATTTTATTGATGAAAAGACTAATTCCATGCTGGGATAACATGGCACAACTGGGCTCCCAGAAAAGGCTTCTACAAGAATAGGAAGGAGTTTTGCAGAGCCAGAAGATCTTCTGCTGCCATTTTGCCTAAAATAAAACTTCAGTTTAAATATTTGGATTTCTGCTGGAGATCTAACCTTGTTCTTGTTGTTTTTCATGTATCAATCCTCCTACCATGGAAAAGAAAAGAGTGAACCAATGCAGCTTAGCCTATGGGAAGAAAATCACACCCTCCTGAAAGCTGGGTCTGACTCTTTTGCACTGAAAAACTCGGTGGAGCAAGCCCATCCTCCAGCTAATTCAGATAGAATCTGTAACAGGAGATACAATCTTTTAAAAAAATGGAATTTAAACTATTTTAAATAATCATCCAGCACCTCAGCATTCCTGGCAAACAAAGGCCATCAATACCACCTTCCTCACCAACTCCCTCTTGGAGAAGGATGAGCAGAGACTTCATGTGCTGGTGCTTCTCACCTCCAGGGAAACAGCATGGAAAGAATCTGCTTGTCACACTAGGAATTGTGGAGGGGGGGTAAGAGCCAAATTCATGTCATTACTGAAAAGAAACTCTTTTTGGTATAGGCATTACTCCTGGGCTCATTATGAGGAACTATGAACTCAGTTTGACCACTGTGTTGGCGGGAGTTTCTGCAGGAGTGGGGGGAATTGAAGGGAGAAAAGGATATTAAATATACAGGATTATGATAATAAACAATAAAGTTATTTTAATGCTACTCAAGCATGCTTTTTCAAGCAATTTTAAAATTCATATGAAAAATACATGCACATAAGGAATTTAGGGTTAGATTTCTTCCTTCCCCACCCCCCGCCTGCAGCTACTCCGTTTCTCCTGGCTTGCCCTGTTTGCTGAGCCACGTAAGTTGTGAGCAGTTTATCTTCAGAGCTGTTTTGCTGGTTTGTTTGTGTTTAGCTGGAGTTCTGATCCTTTCTGGTTAGCGTCTTTCACTGGTAATTACAGGCAGTGTACCGTGAAAAGGTTAGTTTGGTCAGTGGAGCAGAGGGCTGGGCGGGGGGAGAGGGTTAGGAGAGTTTATCAAATGATCAGAGATGCCTTGTTGGCGCTCATCCTTTGTAAACAATAAGAAATGTCAGCGTGGCTGGTTGCTGTCACTGCTGACAGTATAAAGAGCAGAGAGTGTAGCATTCTTTTGGAAAGCTGGTTTACTGGGAGAGGAAACAAGGCTATGGGATGAAGGCACTTGGTGGATATCCGAGTACCTTGGGAAAAGAGAGGAGTTTGGGCTTCTCACTCAGCAACCTAATGAAAACTAGACAAATAGTCCTGCATTTAATATATAGTTTCCACCAATTCATGCTCCTTTTGTTAGGAACAATTCCAGTCTGTATTGGAAAGAGACAGTTAAATATAAAGAAATCATTTCACATTGACAAGCAAGTTTCAGATTAAGAAGCCAGAGGAAGTTTATGAAAGAAAAGAGAGCTGCATTCGGATAGGTAAATTTCCATTCCCTGACCTCACATTCCTTCAACTTTGCAACAAAAAGGGGGGAAAAAATCTGATGCCTGAACAAATAGTCAAATGGTAATCGGGAAACCTAAATAAGCATCTGTGTTATGAAATGCTGGGATACAAACAGCCACAAGTAAAGCAGAGACTTTGAAAAGTCTGTGAAAGAACTGCAGCAGAAATAGGAGCAACATGGAACAATTTACAAACACAAAGCTATACCTGCAGGCAAACATTTATCTAAAGGAACAGAATGTTCTGCTATTTAGAATCTCATAGGAGAATGTGTCCTGTAAAAACACAGATACTTTTCCAAGATTTAACTGGATCAGTTATCCCAGCCCACCGCATTATGCAGCATTTCTAATATGTGGCCGATGTTCCTAAACTAAAATAAAACCCAGTGTAAAATAAAGGCAGATTTCCTCCAAGAAAACAAATCACACGTGTTGAATTGTAATAAACAACATACTGTCAAAACAGTGTTATTTAAAACAACTGACAGCACTCCATATTCACTGCTGCCTTGACACACAAAGTACTGAATGGATTTTGAGAGTTATCAGTCTATCAGTCACCCTGGGAGATTTATTGCACTCGAGTCAAATAAAACTCACAGAGCTGTTTAACTCTTGATCTTCTAGACTCCACAGAAGGAAAAGGAGAGTGAAATTAGTCTGGGAAAACAGGCAGGCTCTCTGAAGCAGAACTTCAGGTGGTGTTAACTGACTCCTAAACCCACAGAGAGAGTCCACGTCCATCCCTAGTCCATAGAGAAGGCACTGCCACATGCACATGCCTATAAAACCACATGATAAATAAATTCATACACTCAAAACACAGGCATTTAGAGAGACAGAGGTGGCAACGTTCTTAAAATTTAGTGTTTTTTCACTCCAGACTTGGGGTACCTGGTGCCAGAGAGACCTTCCCCTGGCAACCACAGCCTTGGCAGGTACCCTAAACTGGGCATCAACATTGCTGTGTTTCATGTTTCCCATGTTCCACTGTGAAAATGTGTTTCATGTGTTTCACTGTGAAAATTCATGTTTGGTAGCTGTAAGGGACTCTGGAACAGAGCCCCAGTAACCTGGAGTTTCCCCTTACATTTAGATTATGGGTCACAACAGTAAGAGTGGATTTAAACCCAGACACAGATGAGGCCTCTGATCTTCCACCAACAGTGGTTTAGACCGCTGGAGTCAGCGAGGATGTCATGAGCTTCACTGGGCACAAGATCAGGCCATACCTCTCATACCTAAAACTGCTTTATTTCCTGGGAAATCCTGCAGTGAAAGCAGCAGGAGTTTCACCTAAAAACTTAATAACTGATTCTAGAGCTTTTATTCTTCAATGATAATCTCAAAACAAAGTGGGCATTATCAGTGACCTAGTCCTGCACAGGGGTAAGTGGACCTCTAAAATATTTATTTTCCTTTTTTTTTTTCCCTCCTTCTTTTTTAATTGCAAAGTAACAAAAGGGACTCGTGCTGTTTGGATCACTTTTCATGAAGTAAATCTACAGACCCAGTCTTCAAGAAACGATTGTTCTCAGACTGCTTTCTGAACTAACAAATAGTAAAAATAAAATAAAATAAAAAAGATTTGCCTGTCATGGGAGTTGGTCAATAAAATGCAACAGTGTTTATTACAACATTTAAAGTCTGTGATTAAGAACACCAAAAGGCCTAAACTAGAAAGGGTTTTAGCCTGTAATTTCCCTACAGTCCTGGCCTGTACTTCCTTATGAGTTAGCTCAGCAGGGCTTTTCTTCCATGTCCATCATCAGCTTGTAATTATTGCCATTCTCAAAGCTATGCCAGATGGGCTCTTTAGAAGCCGGCATGCAGCTTGTTTATGAGAGAGAGAGCTGTAATATTACTCTACACAGAGACCTATCTGGTCCTAGTCAAAGAGCCATCGTGTTCCCCCCTCCCAGCCCTCCTCACTCTCCCTGTTTCCCCCTGCCTTTCAGTTGCTTCCCCCTCGGAATGGGCTCGCCACTGGGGATACTGGGAGCCAGAACGTGGAGACCGAACCCTGTCTCTCACCATTCACCCTCCCAAAAACGCGTGTCGAAACCCAGGCAAGACGCTGACTTTGAGGATGTTTTCCTCTTTCTCCCACTTCCTTCCTCCTCTCTGAACTTGTTTCTTCCCTGACTGAGGTTTAGGGACGGGATCTCCCATGCTAGGGAGAGGATAAACATTTGTGGAGAGGCTGAGGTTAAGCAGCGGCGCAGGGAACGGCGAGAGGGAATAACCCGGAGTTCATCTCGTTAGAGGCGGTCAGCGTTGGATATCTGGGAAGGCCAAGACAGTGCTTCTATCAGTAGTTAATGAGGCAGGACTTGCAACAGATAGCCACTTTTAACTTACAAAAGCTTTTAGATGTCTCTGTTTACTTTGATCCATTTCAGTTCATTTGAGCCTTTTTTCTTTCCCTTTTTTTTTTTTTTAACCTTCCCCCTCCCCACAGCCACCGCAGATAAACTGCCTTCCCCCTTCTCCCCCCACCTTAACTCAAACAATAGTATCATTTACCAACTTTTATACTTAACAAGTTTGAAGATCTTTAGTCAAGTTCTGCTACAATGGCATAAAGAAAAAACATGGCTCTTGAGAACACCATCATAAAGAGAGAGGGAGGGGAATCTGGCTGCAGAGACGTAATTAAAAAATCCGACTGCCGAAAGATAAATGAAAGGAAGGGGGGGTGGGAATAACAGGAAAGGCTGCATTTTCAGGAGAGATTTAAAGTTATTTGTTCCTGATTGGGGGAACTGCTCATTCTTTTATCCCTTGTTATTTTATCCATGTGATGCCAAAAGAACTTTCTTTGTTAAAATGTTCTCAGAACGGATAAAACTAATTTGCTGGAATGTGAAATAATCCAGAAAGTAAGAGGACTGTGCCTAATGTTCACAGACTGAGAATGGCAAATTAACCGGCCACAGTTTCCAGTCCCTGGGGCACAGGACTGGAATTTAAAGCTTCCGAAGAGAGCCCTGGTGCTAATGGATTTGCATGAAACTTGGCATGCTAATGGAGATTGTCTCTTGTAATGAGCTTTTAATTAGGTCTGCTTGGTGCTTGACCTTCTTGTAATATGGGGCCACTCCTCAGATGACAGCATTTCTAACCCACAGGTGTGGATAAACAGAGCCTGTAAACAGACACGACTTCCCCCACAGCATTCCCCAGATCTCCCCCCAGCATTCCCTCAGACTGCTCACCTCTTCATCAGTCACTATTCCTTCTCTCCTGAGAACATCCTTGCTTCCTTGATTATTATTTTGAAAGAGATTGCAAGTCAGTTGTTTTTGTTTTCCTGTCTGTTTCAAGATAATATTCCCACCCAACTGGAAAACAAAACAAAACCAGCCACAGGAAGCTGCTGTTGTAAGTACGCACGGGCAGCCACAGCATGGCACAAGGATGGCTCATGGATTCTAAGAGTTCTCTGGATTCCCACTGTCTTTCCAGAAAATAAATGTGGGGAAAAGCCTTTTTTTGCTAAACAGGCAGCCAGAACAGCCATTTCTAGACAGACACATGAGCCCAATTACAGAGGCTGTACCACCCTTGAATAGCCCTGAACACAAGGATATATATTTATGTGTTTTCATATTCCACCAGAAAGGGTTTCTTACCCCTCACTGTGTCTCTCTGAGTCACCACTCCTGCCTTTCATGCTCGCAGGGTGCCCTTCAAACGCTGCCAAGATGTGGTAACATGCTGGAAGGCAGCGCCTTTTGGGAACTGTGTGAATCACTGTTCACAGCACCAAATTCTCACTGGGGAGGCTACCAGCAACCAGCCTTTCCCAAATGCTCCAGATCCTCTCACTGAGGAATTTTTTTCTTAAAACTCTGGGTGTGAGTCTGTACATCTGAATATGTAGCTAAAGAACAACGGATGCCAGTAAATAAATACAAATCTTTCTTTCACAGCAGCCTCTGCCTGTTCCCCTGGTTAGGAATACAACCAGCAGGCAACCTCAGAGGATACATATTCATGGATTCATAGAGTGTGAGGCCAGAAGAAACCATTAGATCATCCAGTGTGATTTCCTATATATCACAGGTCATTAACTTTCACTGGGTTACCCCTGTGCTGAACCCAATAATTTGTGTTTGGCCGAGCGTCGCTCGTAGCTGACACGAACCTTTCACAAGGGCGGCCGGTCTTGATACGATGACATCAAAAGATGGAGAATCTACTGAGCCTTTTGCTACAATCCTTGGGTACTTTAATTATCAAATACCCCTTTCATGAGAAAAGGTCTCATTTTCAGTTCAAATATATGTAGCTTCTGGCTAGCAGGTTTCTCCAGTAAATATCTCCAATGGCATTTCTCCAATAAATTAAAAAAACACTGTAAGTATTTTATATCTGTGAAGGTATCTGTACTCTGAGATAATTTACTATCAATCTTATTTTGACAAGATAATCTAATTGAAATTAGGATGCCCTTGCTTGAAAAGACTCAGAGCTACCTGCCAGCAGTGAAAGTGAAAAGGCTCTGAAGAACAAAATATGCCAAATTCCATAATGAAGAAGGATTATTAAAGATACCTACATTGGAGATATCTATCCCTGATCTTTTCAGGAAAACAAATGAAATAGATAATTTAGGAAACATATAGCCTGAGTTGGTTTAGGCCACTATGTCTGGAAGATTGATACACCTTAATTCTCTTCAGGTAGTATTTTGGGAGTTAGACAAGTAGCTGAGGTGTAGACAACTTATGTTAACATCTTTATGTGGGCCCATTGTCACTATTAACGTCCTAGTAAAAATTGTGTCAATTCATACGAGCTTGAAACTGAATAACAGCTTTTTTCCACTTCTACTTATACACAAAGGCAGAAAAGCCCAAAGTGCATTCCTAAGTACTCTGGCTCTACCCAAAATAACTCTTAAAACCTTATTACTGCCACAATATCAACCTTCCCTTCTCATCCTTCTGTCTGGAGCAAAGGCTTCAGATGGAAAATCTGAAACTGAATATTATAATTTAATCAAAATGCAGGCACTCCTCTTGGCAAATGCTTCAGATGAAGATAAAGGACAAGCATGAGACAAGTTTGTCCTTGTGGGATGAGTCATGGGAAGATCAGCTGTCAAGGCCTACAACTCATTTGGTTCTTCTTACAGATGTTTTTACAATTAAGAAAAGTGACTTGAGTGTCAAGTGGGAAAAAGAGTATTCCCCCAGGATTCATCCATTAACTCTGTCAGCAGTACCCCAAGCCTCCACATCAGAGCATGTTCCTTGCCTTGTTGACAATACAATAAAGGATGACTATTTACCATATGGTAATTATAGTTCAAGATGTGTTGTCCACATGGATTCTACTTTTGCTTCTCATGTATCCATAGAGGCAGTTGAGGTCTTTAGGATAGCAGTGCCTAAGGAAACATCTTTATGGCTGGATTTGTGTCTTCAGAAGAGCTACCATGACCACAAAATACTTGCTGAATGCCTCAGGTATGTGAAAAGGTCAAAGGAAAAAATCCATACTTGAATCCTAGTGAGATATCCTTGTGGATAACTCCAGGTACTTTCTGTAAAGTGAAGGAACGAGCAGATGAAAGACAGTATCTTGCCACCAGCTCTGTAATGAGGTATTAGGGAGGAGTGTTGAAAAGCCGTGGAAAGTTGTCGAGATATTCAAAACCCAGGAGGGGATGGTAAATCTTCTTAATTTTTGTGGGTGAAAACATAGCAGGAATTAAAAAAATGTCTCCTGATTGTAAATTCTCTCTCCTCTGGGTCTAAGTTATAGTAGAAACTACAGTGGTGAGATCTGGGAGCAAGCTAAGGAGAGATTGTGTCTAGCACATTTCTAAGAGTTTCTGTCCAAGCCAGGAGATGTTTTCTTCTTTCCCAATGGTTATCAATACCAGATAAATTCCTCTGCACATCACAAGTGTTACAATGGATGTAAAATGTTCTTCTCAAGTCTGTTGCAGCTTGGATGCTTTGACAATGGCATGACACATATGAATGTATTAAAATTGACAATTGGAATTTTCTTCCAGATTTTTTCTCCCCAGATGACCTAAGTCCTCCTGGTGGAACAAAAGCAATTCTCCTTGGAAGATGACAGGTAACATCAACCCTAGAGATATATGGAAGCCAAAATCAATACTTTCAGTACTGGAACAGTTTGATCTCCTATTTTCCAATCAGCCACAGGGACAGGATCTAAACTGCATAATCCAATTGTTAATTAAAGTACTAATGTCTACTTTATATCTTATAATATCTTATACTATCTATATATATATATATAGTTTATTAAACTTGCTCCTGTTCCTGATGTTTCAGAATTCAACCAAAAATAAGTGATGTAGTTACTACCTGAATCCTTAAGCTGAAAACCTGTTAATCTGTTGGACAGGAATTCTTAAAAAAAGTCTTCCTTGGGAAAAAAAAAGAACATGAAATAGATCTACCATTAGTGGCTTTCCCTCTGCTCTTCTTTGCTATTGCTTAAAAGAAATCATAATTACTGGACAATTGAAAAAGAACAATGGAAAGGTGATAAGTAAAAAAAAAAAAAAAAAGGTCCCCTGACCATAGACAAAATTCAAGAAAAGCTTGGAAAAGAGCAATTCCTTTTCAGGTAAGTAAGTCCTCTTAAAGCCTTTTATTGGCCTTTTTAACAGGGGTGTGAAAACACTGAGCATTCCTCAATTCTCCAAAGGCTCATTACCATTTCAGCAGGTATTCTCAAATGATTTGAATCTGCCTTTTAGATGGAATCACCACACAACAACAGGCCTGGGTAGAAAATTTCATTTATTTATCTTCAAGATACGCTGTTCTAAACTTTCCAGCTCAGGAGGAGGATTTATGCCCTTTAAGAGCAGGTTTGTTTTGCCCCAACAAAATTAGCAACTTCCTGGATAAATTGTGGAATGCCAACAGTGCAGATGGGGATACAAAGTGATATCATATCCTCTGTGAAAAGAACCAGCATTAAATGTATCATCACTTTTTTCAGGTCAGAAAACCAATACTGTTTTGGCTAACAAAGACTCTCCAAATCTTCTTAGCTCGTTCTTGTGCCAGCTTCCTGAATTATGAGGAACTGGAGGGAATGTGGATAGCATTTCCAGTCTCCACAGGGAGAGGTTTCCAGCCTCCCTTGTTAAAAGAGGCCAGAATACATTCAGCTTAAAGTTTAGTCCTGAAACAAAGTTGAAACTTTCTGTTACCTCTGACTGCAAATACAGGTGCATCTAGAAACTTTCTTTTTCAAGATTATTGACTGTATTGTGTGGTTTCTCACGGACTATATGCTTTGAACTTCTTTATGGGGTGATCATTATTAGGTGATCTTCTGCCCTAGAAAGTTGGAAAACTTAAGTTCTAATTAGAATTCAAATTCAAACCAGCACAATCTCTTAAGGTCTAATTGAATTTAAGCTGCCTCCTCACCCCAGAGATTAGACCTTGCTCTCCTCCAACACAAAACTGTGTGTGAATCTGAAAATCCAGTGGATATTTCCCTGTACAGCACATTTCAGTGAGAACAGGAGAATTGCCACACTGGGGCAGAGCAAGCATCAATACCTTTTTCCCAGTAATGATCCTAAGGAGACTCCAGGAAAGAGCAAGGACAGGACAATCATTTCTGATACTTGTCTGAGTGCTGTTCAGCTCCAGCTGTGCTCAGCCTGCTGGATTTCATGGTTCTTCTGTTTAGAAACTCTTCACAGATCTCTCTTACAACTGCTTGTACAGATTCACTTGAAACTATTTTTGCATCCATCTGCACATCTTCTGATGAGGAGCTCCAGGGAAGAACCACCCATCTCCTCTGTCTCATTTGAACAGGACTCCCATTAACTGAATTAGCTCTCATTGCCCTCCAGTTCTTGTACTGATGCATGAACAGCAGATCCCTATGGATACTGTCTGCATCAGTCAATCTTGACAGCTTTTCCAGGCTGACAAATCCCAGCCACCACCCCAGACATTTATCAGCCCTATTGTTCTCTGAAGGTTCCTGTGGGACTGGCTGGAGCTGTGTTGGGAGGTTTAGGTGGAGATCAGGGAAAAGTTCTTCCCCCAGAGGGTGCTGGCACTGCCCAGGCTCCCCAGGGAATGGGCACAGCCCTGAGGTTGCCAGAGCTCCAGGAGTGTTTGGGCAGCACTTCCAGGGATGCCAGGCTAAAGTCTTTTGAAAAACTGGTGTTACGTTTGACCCTCCCAATATTGGGAAGGACTCAGAAAGCTGGAAGCTATAAGGCTCACACAGCTGTTCAGAGAATATCTTGTCTTTGCAGCACATAGAAATGGTCAGAGCTCAGCCAAACTGCTCAGTTCAGGCACAAGAGATCTTAATTGCCATGATTGCTTTTGCTCTCTACATGAAAATTCGAAAGCAAACATCCAAAACCTTAAACTCACTGCTCTACCCAGACACTGCCAGTTTACACTCCAAATTATTTAGTTTTGTAAAAGCAGACAATGAGGGCTTTGTTCAAGAAAAATGCAAGGAAGAAAACAAATAAACAAGCCAAAGATAGACCCTGGGGATAAACATTTTAGCTTGGGACATTGGCAGTGTGGTCTCAGTTATCAAACCCAAGTGATCCTGGTGAACAGGGCAGGGAACCTTCCTGCAGCCACCCCAGAGTGCACAGAGAGGGCAGGCACTGATCCCCCAACATCCTCCTGTCTTCATTTCCTATCCCAGGTGCTCAAAACAATGCTCTTGTATGATGTAGTTCATTATCAAAAATAAGGGTTTCTTCTAGGGTTTTTCAAACCTCCTGCTCTCCCATTCATTCCCCTCCTTGTGATTCCAGTTCCAACATCCACATGTTCCTTCCACATCTGCCAAATGCTTCCAGCAACCACATCTCCCTGCCTCACCTTGTCCATACCTTTACCCCTTTCACCCCAAACCTCAACTACCTCATCCATTTACTTTAGTCTTTCCCAATTATTTCATCTCCTCAGGGTAGAGACTTCCTTCCCCTGGGCTCCCAACATTTTAATGGTTGACTCTCAACATTAATTCACTTTCTTTTACATGCAATAGTGATGAAGGGTCAGACTATACCCACTATTTTACACATGACACTTAATCAGAGAGAATCTAAGTTACTGAGGCTCACAGAGACAATCTGTCACAGCAGAAAACTGAGCCCACATCTCCCAGGTCCACAGGAAATGCTGTTATGACGGACCAGCCCTCCTCTCTCAGGTGGTGATCCCACTGTGGAAGTGGTGGTGGCACGCAACAAAAAGAAATTAATTGTTCTAAATACACATAGCTCTAAATACACATGGCCCTCGTCCACGTTCAGACTTCTGTAGTGCTCACATCACAGATCTATTTAAGCAGGTAAGGCAGAAAAAATGGAGTGGTTGCAGTCCCATCCTGAGATAAAGCACTATCAGTACTCTGCAGCTCAGCTAAAGGAAGGCATCCAAAGAAAATTCCATTTTCCAGCAGAGCAGGACAGTGATTTTGTGTAAAAGGAGCCTCAGCAGTGGGTAAGCCCGGCAGCTCTGGCAGCACCAGCCTGTTTGTGCTAACGATGACAGCTGCACACAACTGGGAAAGTTTGTAACTTTGCATGTTTCCAAGCCATCTAGTTGCCTTTTTCAGGAGTGCTGTCCAACGGGAATGGCCCAAGGCCTTGTCTCACCCCCCTCAGAAATAGAAAGGCAGCTGGTGTATCCCACTCTGTACCAACAGCCTGTAAAAATTTATGGTATCCAGCTGGCCAGGAGCAGGAGGAGTTTCAAGAGCTAAAGCCACACTCAGGGACTGGTGCGGTTGCCAAGTGCCCAGGGAATGAAGGGAAGATGGGTCTGAGCCTCAGGACTGCGCTCCTGCTCACGGGTCCCATGCCTGCAGACCCCTTGTCGTGCAAGCATTCCCAGACAGATCAGGGAACAAAGTGTCAGACTTCCTTAGATTACTCACATGAACCAAACAAGTGGGATTTGGCCTGAATACAGGAATCAGTCAGTTATCCACTGCTAAAATATAGTGGATAATTGAAGATGAAAGGCAGCTGTAAACAAACAGCAGACCAGAATATTACACTATTCAATAGCACTAGGACTGAGCAGTGCATGGAAAAGTACATTCCTGTCCCTCTAAAATGGCAGGAAAAACTTTGATAAACAGGACATTATCAAATTATGGGTCTGATAAAATATCCTCTGCCACACAGATGAGAGGGAGTGTGGTCACCCACAAAGGAGGTGATGCCAGGAACTGGCCCTTCTTGCCTGGACACAGTGGGGGAGCTGAAAGTCGGGGAGGAAGGGAAAGGTGAAGAGCTGTGAAGAGTAAGGTTTGCTGCTCCTGCTGCTGGGGAGAAGGAGAGGACAGCAAGGCAGCTGCTGTTTCTGCTGGGAAAGGCCATCTCCTCCAAGCACCCCAACTTCTCCCTCAAAGTAGTAGTGGAAGAGATGGCTCTCCCAAGGTCTGGCATGCACTGAGCAGGCGTCAGGGCCAGGAGTCTGCCAGCTCCAAAACTGCTTTGCCTAGAACTACACCCATGGACCAATTCGATATTCAGACCAGATGTATGAGTCTGCCAAGGAACACATCCTGCCCTTGGTGTTTCTTCTCACCAACAGAACCAGAGGCAGCGCTAGATGCTGGGAATCCCCATCTCTCCATGTGCCCACTCCCACACAGGGTGTCTGAAATTTCTCTTGATATCCCATGATGACATCCCTGTGCTGTCCCATGGCACAGAGCATCTGCTAAAATCTACCATCCTGCTACGTGTGCACCATGTCCCATCTGGGCAGCTCCAAAGACCAGCCCTGTCAGGTCCTGCCCAGGCCTGGCTGCAGCCCAGCTGACCCGAACAGGCAAAGAGAAGGGTCAGCCTCATTTACAGCAAATGACACAGACACAGGGTGAGATTGAGCTTTGGCTCAAAGCCTTCAGTGTGATCATTCCTGCACCACCCCCAAGGAGCTGGGAGAATCAAGTATCACCCCTTCCCTGCTCACCACATGTTGCAGAGTGGGGGGAACTATGGCAGTCTTGTGGCCAGAACATCTTGCTTTTCCCTCATTCCAGCTCAACTCCACTGGTTGGCACACTGTGAGAGAAATAAAACACCTAGAGTTTCTCCCTGAACTTCTTCACTACTTCCCTGCTGATCTCTGCACCATCACTCCTGCCTCTCATCTCTGGGGGAAGTGGGGAGCCAGAGCTCCCATGCTGGGTGGGAACCTTGCACGTCCTCGTGCAGCTGTGCTATGGCTGGTCCAGTTCAGCACATACTGCGGGGATGATTCAGGCGCAGTAAACTCACCACAATCTGTGTCTTTTCCTTTTTTAAACACGATCATTCCATTTCCAAGAACAGACCAATAGCTTTTATAAGCCCTACAAATATTCACCTTTAAAAATATGCTCCTTCTTTCTGGAGAAATTACTTTTATGTCTATTTTTAAAGTACAAAGGAGTTGTGGTTCTCCATGCGGTTTTACAGTTTATGGTCCCACACATTTTGCAAACTGTAAAATACGGATGTTTCCCTAGTGGAAAAATTTCACTATAAAAAATTCATGGAGTTTCCTGTTTTCACATGGGGCTTCAGTATTTTCTCTTTAAAAAAAAATATCACCCCTATGGAAGAATCTGGTAGGGCTTAATGGCAAAGGAGCAGCATGCTACAGATGTGGGAAGTGTCCAACAAAACGCAATGGGAAATGATAACCTCTGTTAAGAAAGTCATAGAGTAATTCAGAAGTCCCTATTACAGTTTCCATTTACTTTGTACCTTCCTTTAGGAGGTTATTTTTCATTATAGATTGACTGGGTTCAGCCTTGTTACATCTCGTGTTCCACTGAGGTAGAACAGGGTAAGAGCACAGAACAGAGCCTGAGCCCAGGAGTGCTTTGGGACACACACCACAGGGACAGAGGGACCTGCAGCATCCTGCTGTGTGCAGCATGTGTGACAGTGACTGCACAGCGTGGGGCTGGCAAGAGGGACCAGGACAGCCCCTGGAAAAGGATCAGCAGGATAGTATGCATATGGAGGGCATTGGACTCACAGCACAGGTTGCACAGGCTTATAGCAGAGGGACTGAAACCACAGAACCACAGATTCATAGGATGGGTTGGGTTGGGTTGGGTTGGGAGGGACATTAAAACTCATCTCATTCCAACCCCCTGCCATGGGCAGGGACACCTTCCACTCTCCCAGGTTGCTCCAAGCCCCATCCAACCTAGCCTTCAGGGATCCAGGGGCAGCCACAGCTTCTCTGGGCACCCTGAGCCAGAGTCTCACCACCCTGACAGGGCAGAATTTCTTCCCAATATCCCACCTTACCCAGCCCTCCATCAGTTTGGAGCCATTCCCCCTTATCTGCCACTATCTTACCCCTTGCTCAGGAAACCTCCTCTTGTGAGGATCTGCTGGAGGGGCCTCTGAGGGGCAAAGGAAGAAAAATGTGCCACAGGAGAGTAATCAAGGAGGTCTTAAGGTCTCCCGGGATGTCTGGGTGGCTGATACAACTTTGATACAACTCATTACTCAGTGCTTAAAGTGCTTAAAGGCAAACCCTCTCTCTCCTCCACTTCTCTTTTCTATCCTTCACACCTCACCTGCGTACAAGAGTGACAACGTGACTTGTGGCAGCAGCAGGATGTCACTGCATGGCCACCCTGTAAGGGAGCATTTTGTACAAGATGAGGACTGATCCAGGGAAAGGAACTCTGCCACAGCCTGGGGTGAGAACTGGCTTCCTCCCTTCCTCCTGGAAAGCAAGATCCTAGATTACAGCAATGACAGCAGCAAGAATAATACCTTGACTGTGTGTTCAAAGCCCTGCCTGGATTTTTTTGTGGCTGTACAAATGGGCCTGTTGACAAATATTAGTGCTCAACACAGCCTTTGCTTCCCGTGTATCACTAAATCACCACGGCTGCAGCAAAGCTATGAGTATTTGGCTCACAATACTTTATGTACAGTCATGATCTGAGCTCTCACAGCTGCCTTTTCCACTCTATTTATTGTGATTTCAGCAATGCAGGGATACCTGGACAAACTTACAGCTTTGTTTTATCACATACTCACCACATAATGTTGTCACATAATGATTATCACGTAAGACTATTGGTATTTTCAGTGTAGCTCAGAGGGGAAGCCCCCCAGCTGGGTAACAAATCTTTTCTAGAACTTTTTGCACCTGGAATAATGTCTTCAAACCTCTACAAAACCTTGTGATAAGAGTTATTTTGCCACAGAAAGAACAATTTTTTGGTTTCTCATCTCTCATCCCAGATGAATTAGCCAAATCAGAAAATCCAGTGCTGTCAATGGAGATTGTGTGAGTTCAATTCAAGACTGTCAATCTAGAATCTGTTGTTCAAATCTGCAGATAACATGAAGCTGCCTTCAGTGCCTTAAGACACCTAGGAGTCACACTGGAATATCCTTCACTACACAAAAGCCCTGGAAACTTGGGTAGGGGGACACAGACATCAAGAAATGTTCTACAGTCACACTGCCAGGCAGTGTAGAGCCAATAATTGAAAATTTCTCTTTTATTTTTTAAATTTCTTTAAGTATTTTCTATGCATTCCCTCTGCAATTCTCTGCTTTTCCACACTGGTCCAAGGACTGACCACAGCTGGGGACAGGGATTTCTCTGTAGGTTCTTCTGTATATAAACAGGCTGAGCAGGACCGTGGTGCATGAGCTGGTCACAGATTTCTCCACACCCAAAGCCTGTATGAGCTTTTCTCTTTGGGGTGGGAAACAGCACAGCTTCACATCCCAGAATTCAAACTCAATTCACTTCCTATTCCCCCTCTATATTCCTCTCTTTTTTTTTATCTCTCTCTTTTTTTTCTTTTTTTTTTTTTTTAGCTGAATGGCCATAAACTTCACCAGCAGATTCCATACGGGTTATGTTACACCACCACCTGACTCCAAATCAATTACAGTCCAAAGGGATAGAGTTGCAGAGAGTCTGTGAAGCCCAGCCCTGGGGTTTCCATGAGGGACAGAGAAACTACAGTGCTAAGAACAGAGCCTGGAGATCCAGCTGAAAGAACTGAGTGATTTCACGATGAAAGCATGGACTGGGAAGCAGGAGAGCCAGGTCTGTGTGCCCTGCTGCTGGCTGCCTGCATGAGATCAAGCTCTTTATTTCATATCTTAGTATATGGCTCCTTGCACCTCATTTCTGGGGCTTCTCTGTGCTATCATAACCCAAATATTTCATTATAAAGATGCAGAATGTTTTCTGGAAGACAAAGGCACTGTGAGGGTCTGAGATTCTGTTTCAACACAACACCAGAGATTTCCACTGCAATTCTAAGAAATATGAGCACACTGATCAGTAAGAACTACCAGAATAACTCATATTCTTCTCTGACATCCATCATTAGAGGGAAATCACAGAAAGATGAGGATAGAAGGGACTTAATTCACCATGTTCTGCTTCCTGCTGTTACAAACAACCGTGTCATATAATCCTTTCCATAAGTCACACCTGACAAACAAACAGGTGTATTTTACAAGGCAGCAAGAAGTGCTTGTGAAGGGTACAGCCACAGAGATGAGATTATGCAGGGTTTGGATGCCACACATCTCATGAATGAGGCCCTCTGCCATCAGCACCAGTTGTGCTCCACACCAGAAACAGCACAGAGGGCACCTGGCTTGGTGCTTATACACAGAAAAGTCTGGGCACAAGGATTGTTCATCTCTCCTTCTTCATGCCTTCTCAAGAGAAACTGGAAAAGGGACAGAAAACACAGAATTTCTTACAGCACAGGGACACACAGTGCTCAGCACAGCATTGTGCAGCACCATGTTGAAATAGGAAAAATCATTTGTTTTCTGCCAGTCTCAGAAGCAGCTGTAACCTTCCTAAGGTTCAGCTCCTTTACCTTAAGGTTGAACTCACCAAATCCAGAAAAATTTCTGAGACTCACAGCTCTTTATCCTTCATTTATCTCACTGAATTGAGAGAAAGAGCAATTACCAGGCACTGTGGCAAGAAAGAAATGGACACAGGGCCTGGTGAAATGTGCTGCATCCCTACATGTCCCAGTGAGGCACAGCCTGAAGTCTTGGCTCAGTTTTTAACTCAGCACAGCTTGGAAGGGTATTAAAGAAGGGAAAATGAAAGAAAAGTGAAGATTTCTGGATAAACCAGCTGAAGATGCTGTTGCTAAGCACCTGTTCGATAAGTTACATAAAGAAACATGACACATCACCCAAAAGCCCAAAGCCAAATTTCTCTCTGGCATAACTCTACTAAATCAATCAAATTACACAAGGAATGACCTTAGTTCAACACACCTCTGCCTAGCAGCCACTCAGGGTTTGCCCTTCCCAGTTTTAGCACTGTTTCTCCAAAAGAATTGCGATGGAGACCAGGGAGTTCACCGGAAAGTCAGCCTTTGTAGATTTGGAGCTATGGGGAGGGGAAAGGAGGGGGTTACAGCTCCTCTCCTGCCAAACCTGCCCTGGAGTTCCCTGCTGCAGGAACTCCGAGCTCAGCACATACGTTAGCGCTGTTCAGGGCGTTCAAACCAACATAAGCACAGAAAGGGAAAAAATCTTCCCTCGCCAGCTTTTGATACAACCTGGAAAACAAACAGCTTGGAAGAGTTCCTTTTTCCTCAGCAGTGAAATTCGTGGTAAAGCACCATCTTGATAGTTCCCAAAGAGATTCATTTACAAAGATCAGTATAGGGGAGGCTTGTTTGGTCTCCCGAGATGTATCTCATCCTCTGACAATTCACTGAGACCTTTGCTGTATCTCACTATATGTGTATAATTATCTGCTCTGATACCTGAGCTCCTATGCAATAGTCTTACTCCAAGTAATCCAAACTATCCCCAAGGCATGGCACACACAGAATGGTCAGGGGAGAGAGAGGAGGAGGGGCAGCGGACTTCCCTCGTTTGCCGCTGGAAATCGGCATTTTAGGGCCTTGTAGTCATTTCCTTGCTAGTGTGAGGAAACTTTTTGTACATTTATATAAAATAAGAGGCCAGAAGTGCACACCCCCATCTTACTTCCTAATATATTATGTTCTCCCCTGCCGAGTCCTGGGACTTAGTCTGGATTTGGTAACTGAAGTAATATAAATGTTAGCTAAGAAGTATTCCAGCAATATGGTTCCAATTTAAGCTTGTTTTGAAGTCTAAAGAACTAATATGTCTCAGAGATTCTTCACTGGATGTTTAGCTCTAATGTAATTTGTGCAGGAGTGCACACTGCTCTCTAGAAGCCCTTCTGCAATGCTCCAGAAAACAGGTTCCTTCCCAAGCAGGATGGAATCATAGAATCCCAGAATGGTTTGGCTTGGAGGAGACCTTAAGGATGATTGAGTTCCAACTGCTCTGCCATGGGCAGGGCAACTTTTACTGGACCAGGTTGCTCAGAGCCCTGAGTCCCTGAGGTTGCAGAGCAACCACGAGCCCCAGCCCTGGCTGATGCTCGCTGGCCTCTTGTGAATTTTGAGGGTTTGTTTAGGGAATGGTGTCCTATTTGCCAGGATAAATGAAGGCTGCATGTCGCCACTGGTTTCACTCCCCTTTTCCTCTTGTTTTTCAGAGGCGAAACAAGCCACCTCTGAAGGAAGCCATGCTCTGCAAGCTGTTTGCACTTTACTTCAATAACATGCTTCTTGCAACACTGCCTTTATTTGTGTAGACATGCATTCTCAAGGTTTGCCTGCCCCCTTTTCCTCCCTCACACCCCTACGGAGCCCCTGCCTGAATCCAAGTAATGAGCTAACCCATGGAACTCATTGCCCTTTATCTTGCTGGGGAACGTGCACCTTTTGAACTGCCATCTGCAGATTGTGTTGATGCACTGACTTGTTAACTGTGCCATACTGTGAAGGAAATGGCATGATTTAGATCAAGTGCTCTGGACGGCTGTTCATAAGAAACACTTGAGCCAAGCTGTTACTGCTCAGGATGTGCCCTGGGGAGAGGGGTTTCGTTTCGGGTCATGCTCTTGCCTTGTATGAGGGCAGGCGCAAAGTACTGAAATCACAGTCCTTCCCTGAAGCTGAGGGGAGGGGGGAGGAGAAACATTATGAAACCATAGAAGCGAAGCTGCCAAATTAACTTCTCACCCTTTCAATCACACTCCAGAGGATAAAAGCCTAACATTTCTGCCTCAGAAACAGGCTCAGTTTACACCAAACAAGTTATTTCTCTAATTTATCAGACTTGCCAGCTATCATTCTAATTATTGGAAACCTCAGACTTTTTATGAAGTCAGATGTACAGTGTTATTTGCATGGTTGTAATGTATCACCAGATAAATAGGTCTTGGGGAAAGCAAGGCATTTTAGAAAGAGATCTGCAGGTTTCTTTGCAGAGTTAGGGATTTAAGAACACTATCACTGTGACAAAAATGTGGTTCTGGATTTAATTTTCTTTAAAAAAAAAAATGCTTCTTCCAACATAAAGTAACATAGCTCAACATGAGAGGGAGGAGACAAGACTATAATGGAAAGCTCATCGAAAGACTCCCCTTGACTTTCACTGGCTTTGGATCAACCCTTAATTCTTTATCTTCCTTTGCCTAGTAGCATAATCATGGAAACAAGCTAACACCCAGCAGCCAGGCCAAGTGGAGGAGGAGGAGGCAGCAAGAGCCATCGGGACCGGCTGCTCGCCCAGCCATTCCCAACACAAACACTGATTTGTCCTCTCTATGTAAATGGATGATTAGAGTCATTCTCTAAGACAAATTTACTTTTCTGCACACTCTAAATCTGTTTAGTCACTTTAAAGGTGTCAATTATTGGAGCATGCTAAGACTATGAATTTCTTAGTAATAGCTTTAATAACATTTTGAAATGAAAAGCAGATACCTTGAAGTTAGCTTACTTTGAAAAGACATATGAGTAGATCTGGTTTTAATTTATGTCCTATTCTACATCTGGAATCCCTTATAATTAAAACTAAAAGCTGGACTACTACTTCCACCTGTCAAATGATGAAAAGATGAATGCACTAATAGCTTACTAAATAGCCCAACACGATCGAGTTTACTTTCCCGTTCCATACAGTAAAAAAGGATTTTGGACAGGAGGCTAAAGGTCTTTGGTCATTACTAATAACACACTTTCAGTATTAACCTACATACCCCACTACCAGCACCACCACCGACGCCTTTTAGCACCAACATCTCTAAACTGCACTTTGCATTTTGATCACTTGTGTGTATTCAGCTCTGCTGCTGCAGCCTCTCAAACTTTCCCAATCCACAGGTGGATTTTCTTCCCTATAACAATTTTCAGCCACTTCACATTTTTCTTCTTCTTGTCTTATTCTCTCGTTAACTACTTTAATCCATCAAGTTTTCCATCTGTATTTCTGAAGCACTCTTATCCCAAATTACAGCTTACTCACTGATGTGAGCAGTTCAGGGCATGTGGCAACTTGGATTCTATTTTTGCATCTTCTGGTCCTGTTCCTTTATGATCCCATCACCTCCTGTTCCTGTTGATCCACCTGCCTCATCTTACCACACTGGCTGATTCACGACAATTTTCCTGAATGGATTTGCACAGAACCAAATAAATCTGGACCCTCAAAAGGTAAGTAGGGTAAGTAGGGCCTCGAAGTACAGACACTATAAATAAAGTGACAGCTGTTGGATTAATGGTTAAAACACAATAAAAATACTCTCCTACAGAAATATTGACCCCTTTTTCCCTAATGTGTAGATACATCACTCATGGGGTGTAAAGGGATCTTTACAGATGCACAGCTGGATTATGAATCTTATAGGGGAATCCAGGAGATTCCAGCTCTTCAGTGAGAGCACACAACCTCTGGAGCCCCTCTGCTCTGGAGCCAGGCTGCAGGAGCTGGGGGTGTTCACCTGGAGGAGGGAAGGCTCCAGGGAGAGCTCAGAGCCCCTTCCAAGGCCTAAAAGAACTCCAAGAGAACTGGAGAGGGACTTTGGACAATGGATGTGACAGGACACAGGGAATGGCTTCCCACTGCCAGAGAGCAGGGATGGATGGGAGATTGGCAGCGAATTTTTCCCTGTGAGGGTGGGGAAGTCCTGGCACAGGGTGCCCAGAGAAGCTGTGGCTGTCCCTGGATCCCTGGAAGTGTCCAAGGCCAGGCTGGACGGGGCTTGGAGCAACCTGGGCTAGTGGAAGTTGTTCCTGCCATGGCAGGAGTTTGGAATGAGATGAATTTTAATGTCCCTTCCTACCCAAACCCTTTTGGGATTCCATGGTATAGCATTGCAAAGGGATTCACCCCTCTGGTGTGTTTTGGATGTGGGGTTTCTTTTTTCAACATCTTTAAAGATAATTGGGCAAACATATGCTGAAAAGAATGGCTCTGAAGGGCCAGAAGAATTCCAGAATGGTTAGGGCTGGAAGGAGTTTAAGGATCATCTACTTCCAACTTTCCAGTACCCCAAGGTGCTCCAAGCCCTGTCCAACCTGGCCTGGAACACTTCCAGGGATCCAGGGGCAGGCACAGCTTCTCTGGGCACCCTGTGCCAGGGCCTGCCCACTCTCACAGGGAAGAATTCCTTCCCAATATCCCATCTAACCCTTCCCTTTGCAGTGGAAAGCCATTCCCTCTTGTCCTGTCCTTCCATTCCTTGTTCCAAGTCCCTCTCCAGCTCCCTAGTATATATACATTCTTTTAAAAACAAAATAGTAGCAAAGGAGTTCACTTCAAAAGGAAAACTTTCATTCTGTCCTTGCAGAATCCTTGCAGCAGCCAGCCAGCTGTGTGGGCTGTCTCTGAAGATTAATTGTCTCATCGCCTGCTCTGGTTTCCTCTGTTCATAGAAATATGAAAATATCCGATCTGGAAAACAGGATTTTACTCTGCTTGCTAAACAGCTTGGAATATTCCAAAATGTGAGGGTGTCTGGCCTAGATAAAGCAGTCTAATTAACACTCTTGTTGGTATCCTCACAGCTATTGCTATTTCCAGTGAACAAACCCCCCTCCAGTAGTGGTCTTACAGTTCTGAATATTGAGGAGTAATTATTTTTATATTACTGCCTTCCTCAAATGAAAATAAAAGTCTTGTCTCCTGAGTTGCTAGAGAGGTGCCCAGAAGCATCCTTGGCATAAAAATGCCAGGAGACATGAATATTCCAGCAAAATGCTCGAGCTCAGGCAGGGAGCTATGGAAAAAGCTGTCCCAAATATTACAAATGCGCAGCACTCGGCCTCTTACGTCAATGCAAAGAGTAATGTTTCGACTGCCCCAGCAAGTAGGAAATGATGCAGGTATTAAACATTATTACGAGAACAGAGACACATTAGTTTCTGCTTATGCAGTAGGACTGTGAATGGAGCTTTTTGTTGGGGAGGATTTTCATGGGGAAAGTTAATATACTTTGTCCAGACCATGAGATGGTACAAATCAGTGTAGTTCCATCTAAATCAGTGGATCAGTGTTGATTTACAGCAGCTGAGGATCAACCCCCTGTTTTTTTGGCCTGCTGAGGATTGTATAACATATACTGCCCAGAAACACTGATGACAAATTTGAAACTGTGTAGGGATACGCTGAACCAAAAACCTGATTCAAACCCAAACTGGCTACTCTCCTTTTAAATCACTGAGAGCTGCTGTCTTAAACATTACTGTCAAAGGAGCATTTTTAAACATGGATCAAAATCTGGTGGCTGCACCCTCCGGTCGGTGCCACGCATGCTGCATTCCATCCAAACTCCAACCAGCTAGTGCCGATTCATAAATGATGTGTTGGTTTAATCTATTTTTCACAGGGGGTGTTTCAGAGCTGGAAAATTAGAAACAGGTAGAAGGGACTATTATTACTGTCTCATAGTGTGCTCTTGTACATGAGGATTGGATTAAGATAACATCTGGTCTATATTTCTTGAACTATTTCCCTTTTATCACAAGAAAATCGGCAACCCATCTCACAACTGCTCCTAATTTAGATCTAAATATCACTGATGAAACATTGTACAACATGCTGTTATCTATTAAAATGATTTCCCTGAAGGAACAGTGGATACTTTTATATTTTCCAGTGAAGCCAACCATATTCCCCCTTAGCACTAACTAGTTACCTTATAATCATATACACAAATAGTAAAAGCAAAATCACTTTGGAAAAAGCAAATGAATGCCCACCAAACCTTCAGCTGGTGTAAGTTACAACACATTCAGTGATTTCAGGTCCATTGACACCATTCTCATTGTGGTAATGGGTTTGGTTCATGGTCTGAAGAACTGCGAGGTGCTGAGCATCTTCTACAATCATTGCTTTTAAAAGAAACTGGTTAAATTATACAAGCATTGAATAATGGAATTGTTTGGGCTGGACAGGACCTTAAAAATCATCCAGTTCCAACCCCCTACCACGGGTAGGGATGCCACTCGCTAGATCAGGTTGCCCCATCCAACCTGGCCTTGAACGCTTCCAGGGATGGGGCATCCACAACCCAAGCTAAATCCAGGCTCAAATACATAATTCAGCAAAGTTTTTAAGGATGTGCTTTCACACACAATGAACAGCCTGAGTTTTTCCTCGGGAAGCAGAAAGGCAGAGCACAGCACCCTGTCATCCCTCCCATTTGGTTCAAACAGAGAAATTGTCCGTGGAATGCAGTAATCTTTTTTTCAGCACTTTGCAGAGTTCAAGTCCCCAGAAAGCTGCCTATTGAGTTCAACAAATAAAAACTTCTGTTTTCTTCACGAGTCTATAATTCTTTTTCATGGACAGTAAATCAGAAAAGGGGAGGAAAAAAGCATTTTATAAGCTCAAGCTATTTTGCATACCTTGTGTGCACATCAGTTTTTCCCATTTCCATCATATTGTTACCACTTAAAACAGGAGAATTAGATAAGCATACGTTCCCTGTATTAACTGCTTTAATTTAAAAGTAATTTCTACCATCTGGAATTGCTATTTACTGTTGTTTGGAGGAGGGGAAAAATAATCAGAAACTGTAGAAAAGATCATCACAATTTCTTTCAAAGAATAACCAATCTGAAGGAGGCAGATGCATACAAGGAATGCAATTGATTATCCACCGGCCAAATTGGACATTTTGGAGGGAATTCTGAGAATAAAAAGTCTCTACGAGTTATCAGCGGTCAGACTGGAGCCATTCAGTTTTCACCTGCCTGTGTTTGTTGTCTGGCAACCAGTCAAGGGTGCTATTAGCAGAATTAAGCTCCAGAAGAAAAGATTACCCTGTAGGAGGTAAGATAAAGACTGGAAAGTGTGGCTTGTTATCAGTATCACAATAAGAACCAGGTCAGAAAGGATTCAGTGTGGGTTTCCTTTCAAACAGGTAATCTCTGCTGAAATAATAGAGTAATTGTTGCTTTGAAACCTTTCTGTGCTGCAGCACACTGCAGCTCATTTGATACAGATTCTGGATTTAATAGAGAACTCCAACAAACCTGAAACACACATAGGGAAAGCAAGAAAAGAACAGGGCACCAGTGGAAAATGTCTTTATCCTGTAATTCCAGGTCAATATAGCAAAACATAAAATATTATTCAGGGCAGTTTTATACCTTGATTTATGTCTCACTCCTTCTCAGGCTGCTTTCTATCTGTCTGTAAAGTTTTGGTCTATAAATGTGCAGTAACGTAATACAAAATATTGCAAGAGTAATAACATATGCAATTACAGTTCATCTCACAAATCCTGAACACAAGCAATGAATCAAAGCTTTCCAGGGCTATTCCTTGAAATACAACTTTTTCTAGGTTCTATTCAAAGGCCTGAAAGCAGTCACTGGGAAAAGCTGCAAGAGCAAGATGCACATTGCAGATGAGGGACAGCATTTTATGTTTTTCTGGCAAATTGCCTAAATGCTTGTCTTGAAAAGTAATTGTTGAGTGGGCTTCTCCTTTTTTTTCTTTACAAAGATAATGCACCTTTCTCTCAGCCATCTCCTCTGGAAATGTGTATTAACTGTTTGGAGATGAGGCTGCAGTTTGGTTTCTTACTGTCTGCAGAAAGTGTTAACCTTTGAAGGTTGAACTTTGAAGCCTCAAAATGCAAAGATGAGCTGGTAAACAATGTCAAAGGAGAAGAAAATATAGGAAAGAATTCTCTCATTATCTATCTATCTATCTATCTATCTATCTATCTTACCTTATGGCAATTTTGATTTCCAAGACTTGGAAAGGAAACTCCTTTTTGGTGTAGATGTCACCAGTCTCACACACAGTCCTTTCCAAGCCTGGTAGAAGTTGGTCAAGGCTACAGCATCTTTTTCTGGAGCCATTTTGGGTCCTGGATGTGAAGCAGAAAGCAGCAGATTGCACAGGGTTGTTCCACACAGAGACAGTTCCCTGATCCTCACCTCAGTTTCCTGATGCTTCAGTTACCACAGGGTTATCTGGATTCAGATATGAAATACTTTACCCTAATGGGTTTGAAGAGCCGCTCAATGAACTCTGAGTTTGTACAGTTTTTATTTAAGAATTGTTGGAAAAGCAAGGAATGTGCAGAAATTAATTTTTGTACCAGTGTTTCTATAAAACTTGGGGATTGTGGGTAACTACAGAAGGATCAACATGGCATCAATTCCAGGTAAGATTTTTATAAGGTTGTGAGGAGATGCCTCAGTTCTAAAGCCAAAGGTTCATAACCTAGATAATACAAATCCTCTTGATGAAATGGAATACAAGTCTTAAATTCTTAAAATTATTTCATGATTTCATAACCAGAGAAGCTGTGGCTGCTCCATCCCTAGAAGTGTTCCAGCTGGGTTGGACAGATCTTGGAGCAACCTGGTCTAGTGGAAGGTGTCCCTGCCCATGACAGGGGGGTGGAATGAGATGAGTTTTAAGGTTCCTTTCAGTCCAAACCATTCTGGAATTCTATGTTTGTAAATATTTTTTTTTGGTTAAAAGTAGTGGAGCTGACAGAATAAATCAAAAAGATCTGCAAGGCACACTTCACTCAACGTCAGTTTTCAAACACTACTTTATAAAACTTGATTCAACACCCAATTAATGGCATGAACATAGTCAAGAAAAAGCACTCCATACAGAAAATCAAATCCAAAGGTGCAAAGAATAGAGTCTGGGAACTCCCAGGGGTGCACAGGTAATAGCACAGGGACCTCACTGTGGACAGTGCCATTCAATCACACTCCACAGTTCAGAGGAAGAGGCAGCATTGCTGCTGCTAAAGATTGCAGATCTTTAGCTTCACAAAGCTGAGTGAAGGAAAGAACAGTAAGGATTTGTCAATCCATGAATTTGATGTGGATTATTTGGTGGTTGAAGCTCTTTTTTTCTATTTACACATCTTTTAGTACAGTCAGATGCAAGGCCATGGCTTGGCAAGGGCAGTGCAGGACTGGCTGGCACTGGGAGCTCTTTGGTTCCTACATGGGATATTTCAGCTACAGCTTTGCCTTCTGGGCACTTGTCTTCAAGTCACTCCAAACCTTTCCCAGTGGAAATGTTTGCATTGGCCTAACCCTGTCTGTGCTGCCTACAGAAAGCACGAATGGTTATCCAGGCAGGGAAAGGAACCAGCCTTGAAGGAAACTCAGTGTCCCAGTCCTTTAAAGTTGACTACCAAAACAATTCCTTGCTGTATCTTGTATTTTTCTAACCTGCTCCTATTACCCTTCTGCTTCTGTGATACCTTGAAGGCAAAGAAATCACCACAAAGCCATAAAAGGAAAAAAAAAAAAAAAAAGATGGAAAGCTCCTCATTTGTAATAAAACTTAGATTCCAAAATGAGCTGCACAGAAGCAGCCTCCAGGCTGGAGTCACTGGGGAGCACATGGCCTTGCCTACAGAAGGATCATGGCAGATTTGAGCATATGAGCTGGGGGGGCTGACCCTGCTAACACTTCATACCAGGCAGAGAGCCAGATGCACAGAGATAATCAAACCAAATCCTAATTAAGTGTCTGAATTCCCAGGGAAATCCATGCATAGTGAGATGCCTAAATATGATTGTGGATGTCAATCCAGCTGCTAATCACTGTAAATACACTAGTGATTTCCAGAGCAGATGATGGTAATTGTCATTTCATTCTAATTCATCTGCTTTTTTTGAATGTGAGAGAAGCAAACTCAGAGGATGACTGCTGCATTTTCCTAAAGGAAAACAATAACTTTTATATCTAAAGATGAACCTGAGCTTGGGCAACACAGGGAGAAAATTAGCACATCACTAGAAAATTTTAGAGAATATATACCATAAAGCTTTGTAAGAGAGCTGTAAGATCTTAAAGAGATTTATATCGTTTGAAACATAATGACTTCTATGTTTTTTCCCACATTACCATTGAAGTTAGCTGATAAAAATATTTGGTGAATAAACCAAAATAAAAACATTCTGATCTCACCCAAAAGGCATGCTCAGCTTGTCACAGGAAATAAGAATCCTGCACCTATTAGATCATATCTTTGCTACCCACTCAGAGCAAATGATTGATATAACAGACATGTTGAATCAAGATGTTAGATCATTCTTTTCCTTCTCTACACACTCACTTGCAGCCAACAGATTTTTTTCCCCCAGAATATCTGTGATTCCTTAGATTCTTTGAGGCTATTCCCCTAATAATTGGAGGACCTGGCTGAGCAAAAACCTGCAGCACAGGGCTGGGTCAGAGGGATCCTGTCTGTGCTGCTGCAATCAAACCAGCCCTGCCTGAGAAGTATAAACAGTGGAGGGGACAGAAGAACTCAAAGTGGGGTCAGGAGGGAAAACAAGCATGTCCCTGGTATTTCTTTAACAGATTAGGTTCTGATCCAGGTCCCACTAAAGACAGTGCCACAATTCCTATCAGGTTCAACAGAAGTGATCTTGAAGAGAATGTTTTCTTGCAACTATCTGAGTAATAGGTTGTGTTCTACAGGTGTCCAGGACAAAGAAAGAAATCCTTCCCCACCTGCACAGCTCTTCAAGGAAGCAGAACCTCTTGAAAAGAGCAGCACCTTAATAAGGTGCAATCCTGTTGGCAGGATCCATTGGTTCCTCCTCTTCCCTGCCACCTTCCTCCTCTCTGCATATCAGAATTACAACTGAGATTTTCAGCTGTGGGGCACACCTTTAAAGAAAGCAGCTGTTCTATTCTCTATTTGTATGAGCTTTTGCTCTCCACGCCTGGAGATCAGGTGGATAATGCAGAATAATGAGTACAAAGTTACTTATCTCTGCATTTTTGGTTATAACTTAGAGCATGTGGGTGTTTTGAGCTCGTCTTGGTAACACAGCTGCTAACTGGACATTTTACACTAAGAAACATGTCAAAAGTCAGAGGGAAAACTTCATTATTTTATTAAATTACTTAGGACACAGCAATGGAGTTTGATGTCTTCCAAAAGACAGAATTGTTTCCTGTTGCTTGTGTTCCTTTGTATCTTAAGGGAAGAAATGAGATTTTATTGAGCAGAAGTGTAATGGGAATGACACATTTGAGGAAAGAAGTACCCACATCATTAGCACCAGGAAATGTGGTACATTAAGAATGTAGGAAGAAATTTCTTAATAGTGTAAAAGAGAGGGTTTATTAGTTTGGATTATCCCAAGGGTGTTTGTTTCTCACAAGACTGCAGCAAATTCTTTTCCTCTTTCAACTCCCACAGCAGCATACCTTTGGGAAACACCTACTTCTCCTCCAGTAACTTTCTCCTGCCTCTAATACATTCTTACCCTCAGTCCAAGGAGCTTGCTTTTCCTCTAAAGGAAAGAACACTGTAGGGACTTTTTCAGAATAAATCCTTTATTTGTTAGGACATAGTATGGGTGAAAATGAAGGAAATAATAGGAGAGCAGAAACAAAGGCAATGCTGTTTTCTCTGAATATATACTGGCTGCATTTTCAGGATTTATTATCAATAACATTTATTCCTGACAGATTCCTGACATCAGTCCATGTACTGCCCTCCTAGTGCACCTTAACTCAAAAGATGTTACACAAATGGCACTCACCTGTATTTGTGCATGAATTTATGACTTAAGCTGGATTTGTGTGGATGGATACATGAATTGTGGGCAAAGCTGTGAGAATTCACTGTAAATTTGAAAATCTGGATGGTAAAGATTTTTTTTTTAAGATAGAAAGAAATTTGATTCACAGATGATACACAGAGTCAGGCTCTAACTAAAAATACTTCACTCTTAGGATGCTACTTGTTTTCTTTCACTGTCAGTGGGAAATCCCCAGATCTACAGACTCTAGGCAAGTCTTATAACCAAACTATTCTGAGAAAACAAATCCTAAAAACAATAGATTCAATACAGCTGCTTAGCAGTTCCCCAGGGCTTACTGGTGCTCACTGCCAGCTCTCAGCTCTTTTGGCTTTGAGCAGGGAGGGCCAAATTCTTTAAATTACCCTACAGAGTATGTAGGTCTCTCTGTCTTCCATGCTGTCACCCTGGTGGTTCTGACAAGTCTCCTGCTGCCACATTCTTGTTCTCAGGAAGATCTGTTAACATTTTTGGCTCCTTTTGATCTCTGGACCCTTCTCCTGACACTTTTCACAGCCTCCTGAAAATGGGATTCTTGCAGTCAATAATTTGCTTATTGTCTCTCTAGTGTAAACTTAAATGTTTTTCATCTTGGAAACTATTTCCTCATGTGTGGGGTTTGGGGTTTTCTTTTGTTTTTTTTTTTTTGTTTTTTTTTTTGTTTTGTTTTGTTTTTTTTCTCTTGTTTTTCACAATTGCTATTGGATTCAAGTGATCTGGAGTTTAGTAATCATTCTACCACCTGAAATGAGCACTGGCACCTGCCCAGTGCTCAGGAACTATCACTCTTCTGGGATTTATATCTGGTAACTCCTTTTCTTTATTCTGTTTGATCAGTTTAAGTATATGGAGGTGCTGCAGCTGACTGTGGGTTTTACATGTGAAGCCACAATTCAGGATGTGACAGAGAACAGGGAGTCCCACTGGGCCTGGAAGGGTTCCTTCCTTCAGACCCTGGTGCAGGACAGAAGCCTAAACAAACCACCAAGCACAGTAAGAAAATACTTCTCAGCCTATTATATTCCCCCCAGCACCATCACCCCTCCAATCGGTTAAAATAGAACAGTTTTCTGTACCACAAAAGACTGTAATTTGTAAGGAATTCTAAGCACTTGGAAAGCACAAGGGGACACTGGGAGTGGGGAGGTCCTACCCCATGGACACTCCATCCCTTTCAAACCATGGGAATACAGCTGCCTCCCTCCACATGAAATGCAGCCTAACGAGATGAATTCTGTTCTCAGCCTGAATAAAAATAAAAAAAGATGTTTCCAAAAGTGCACAGCTCTCACTTAGCCCAGAATCCTTCTTTTAAAATAATAAAGCCTTGTATAGATTGTACACAAAGGAGGAACATGGAAGATAAGTTTACTCTTGCTCCACAAGGAAATCTGATTATGTACCAGTGTTCAGCCCTTTGGGACAGGGAATGTCTCAGCTCTGGGGACATTAGACCCCAAGTGGCACATACTGTCACCTCCACCTCTACATGGCACTGAAGGAAGGCTAAAGAAATAAATTGAGCTGAATCTCCAGTTTAAGGGCACAAGAAGCTCTGGACTGGAGCATGTTCCTCCAGTTTCTGATGGCTTCCACTCATTTCAGGATTAGAAAGCAAAAATACCGAAAGAATTGATGATGTCTGCTATTACACATTGGAAAGAAAAATGGTCTGGTTACCTCAGACTCAGGTGAAATCAGTGCACCACAGGACATGTGAGATGTCATGAGCTGTGCAGGTCAGGTGGGACCAGCTCAGTGTCTCAGGCAGCAGCCTCTGAAGAGGAGATGACCCAAAAAGGGGTTAAGGGCTGTAGCAGACAGAAATTATATCTTACACATGATAAATAGAAATCAGGTACTTAACCCTTTGGGTAATTAAAATCAGAAGGTAAAAAGAATATTTTTAGTGTTTCAGCCAAATTCCAACACATTCAGGCTATGCTGTCCTGGAGCAGGGGGGCAGGTGGGACCTGCACCATTCTGGGAGCTTCACCTTCAGTTGTTTTGGGGCTCATGGAAAAACACTGCTGCCAGAAGTAACTCCAAAGAAGCTGTACCTCCAAATAAGCTGTATCTCCACTTCTGAATCCAAACCCAGGGATAACACGAGGTGAAGCCTGTGGGCTGTGGAGCATTGGGCTGTGATCACAGAATCACAGAATGGCTGGGGTTGGGAGGTATTTTACTTATAATCTAGTTCTAATCCCACTGCCACGAGCAGAGGCACCTTCCACTAGACCAGATTACTTGATGCTTGGCCTTCTGGATAGCAGAAGTCAGATTTTTGGGTTTACTTTATCCTTGGCTTTTTGGAAAACAGGAGACAATTTTCTGAGGCCAGTTCTGCTGAAAGGAAAGAATCCATCACATTGCAGTATTCTTTCTGTGTTCCCTGGCACTCCCCTGACCTCGGATGAGATTCCCTCAGCCTGCAGGAATGTTTTTGCTACACCTGCACAAAGAAAAAAGATTATTTTCTTACAGATTTGTGAGTTGATTCAGCTTTTACTATGCAGTCAGGCAAGTAGGGGAGCAGCTGCAACAGAGGAAACTGATCCACATCATTGAGAAGAAGGGCGAGGAAGAGGAGTGAGAATGCCCCTGTCCCCTAAAATGAGGTGTTGGACTGTTTCAGTTTTATCAGGCAAGTTCCCTGAGGTTTCTTTAAAGTGAGACAACGTGACACATTACATCGATGTCCTGAAGAAGCATCTAGAAGAATCCTTTTCCCTGAGAGGAGACAGTAAGCCTGGTACAGCAATATTCCTGACTTAAGATTCTCCTTAAATGCTTTGCCAAATAAGGAGAGAATTAAAGCATCTGCATTAGCTGAGGTAAATACAGCCCATGGTATCTGTGCCTTGATTCACTCTTGCCAAAAGGTCACTTTATCTGGACCCAGAGGGAGGGCTGCTTTATACATCTCTCTCAGACAAAAATCCTACTTTTCCCTTGAATACTTGCTTTTTTGCTCTTCTGACCAGGCACACCTGTTTTCTCTACTAACTCAAATCCTTGCAGCCACGTGTGCCCAGGGGATGGGGGGGGGCCCAGGGGGGAGTGCAATAAATAGCAGAAGCAAATAATTTACCCAGTAAAGAGCATTCCATGCTTTCTGTATGCAAATTCTGCATAAAAATTCTACATATATGGTGCAAAACTGCTCTGAACTGAACTCTAAAAATGTTTAATGCAAACACAGCTGTTATCAAGTGTTGTTCTTTCCAAGAGTCCATTCAGTTTGATGGTTATCACTATGCCAACAGCATTCCCAGTACAAATCTCTCTTCCTGAGACTTCAACAACTGCTTTACAGACAAGAAAAGTTCATTTCATCCTGAACTTGATTCTCTGGATCCCTCCTAAATGTGTTTCTCCCTTTTAATGGTACTGAGCCTAGCAGACACTGACATTTAACTAATTTAGGTTCTTAAGAATATTTTAATTTAATGACATATTTTATTACATCGCTGTTCAGCAAAATATTGTAGTGCCTTTGCGTAAATAGTCAAATCTCACTGGTGGCAGAAGAGATAAGGTATATTGTTTAAACCACATCATCTGGCAAAAATTAGCTGAATTGTTTTGAATTGTAGTAACACCTTTTTTAAATATCAGGTTTTGAGAGCTGAAGTGAATTAGAGAGTTCTGAAACATGTAAATCTACTAATTTAGTTGACTGGTTAGTTTGCTATTTATATTGCCTTTCAGGAGGAAATGGGTATTTTTCATCCAGCTACAGAGGAGCTTTTTTAAGGATCAAAAGTATTTTAAATTTATAATTGTACAAAACTAAAGGGGACAGCACTTCCTTCAGGGGCTGATCATCGGATCTAGCTGTGCATTGTGTTCTTGAAAAAACACCTAAAATAACTCAGCAGCTGGCAGTTTCAAATGCCACAGGAATGGGAAGGCCAGCTCCCCAGCTGAGGACTATTTAACTCAAATCAGGACCTGGCCTGTTGATTATAGAATATGGTTTAATATTAAATACATGTGCATGATTTAAAAAATCAGAGCAGGAACATTCCCATTCGTTTCACAAGGGAAATGGGAGCTTTTTGCTCCTTTGCATCCCTGTTCCTCTGCCCTCATGGAATCAATTCCAGTGGGGGAAGCAGGGATGGCAGCTTTGTCTGGGCTGCCGCTCTTCATCCCTTTCAGATGGGTGGATCTTTCAGGATCATCTTTCCCAGCACACCAACCAGCACTGCAGAGCTAATGAGGTGGAGCAGGTCATCTGCACACAAACAAGGAATGGGAACAGACCTCCTTCCACTCAGAAGCAAAGACAAAATTGTGCTGCAAAGTTTATTCATTAACTGAAGCATTTGTAGCATCTTTAATACCAAGTCAGGAGAACATATCAGTATTGTTGGTGCAAACCCCAATCTTATAGCCCAAACTTCATTTTGAAGTTAAACACTCCCTACACCACTTCAAACCACTCAGGACAGCCTCTTGTTCCAGCTCCTCCTCTCCCCCTCATTAGCTCACTAAGCAGCAGCATGGAGGCAAGTGGGGGGTCACTGATGTGTTGTAATTAGTGATAGTCTGCCACTGGGAAAAGCAGTCTCTAATTAATGTAGGGCAGCTCCTTTCCTCCCTCACTGCTTCCTTTGCTCAAGGAAAAGGTGGGGTTATAGATGGGAAAATCCAATAAAAAGCCCAATGCACATTTGCATCTCTATGACTGGCAGTAATTTTAACAGGTTTGGCTTCATCTGAGCACAGACAGAGCTTTGAGAAAAGCAGGAAACAAAAGAACAGTGGCCTGAAACGAAGTTATCAACCCTTGACTCCTCATGGTGAACAGTGAGTGATACAACCAGACAGTCACAGCTGAGGGGTCCTGCTGTGACTTGGCAGTTCTGTGCTGCCCCCACAGCAGCATCACCTTTGGAGATGTGCAGAGCTCACCCTCGGGGTCCTTTGGGGTTTGTGTGATTGCTTTTAGGGTTCTTGAGTGGCTGGCATCAGGTACAAGGATGTGCTGTAGGTTCAGACTGTGATTTCCTAAGCTTATTTGCAGCCCTTTGCCAGGGGATGGTTCTGAGGGAGTAGAGAGTGTGAAAGGCAAGTGACTGGCCATGGAATTTCTGAAATTCCCAGAATATTCCCAGAGCTGAGCTCGAGTCTTTGCTTTGCAGAGTTTCCCATCAGCAACACAGATGAACAGAGGGTCATCAACTTATGCTACTACACTGGATGTCCAAATTTTGATTTCTCCTTCAAAAGAGACATGGGTTTGCCTTATGAGGTACAAAGTAATAGCTCAGGTGGAGGAGAAAATTTGTGACTGAGAGAAGCATCTTTCCACAACTGATAGGTCAAAATCACAGCACAGGTCCTCCTGCACTCTTTCCCAGAGGAGTCACATAAAAAGCATAGACAAGGAGACAAAAGATGACTGAAAACATCTCAGAGCAAGGAGGAAGCCTAAAATCTTTATCTTTGGGTGTATTTAATTGTACCTGACACTGCAGACATATGAAAAGATTGTCTTGCAAGCATGAGCTGGGGGAGCTGCTTGAGAATTGCCACTGGCTCAAACCAGACAGACTTCAGGGGTCAGAATAACCCAAAATTTCTCAGTCCTGCCTGAGAACCCCATAAAGGAGACTGATTAGAATGATCTGCAAGAGACAGAAGACAGAAAAAAAGAAAATCAGTGGTTTTCCAGGAATGAAGGTAACATATTATTACAATGAAGATGGAAGATTCCAAGTTCAGGAAGGACTATAGCATTCCAAAATCATTAAGTTTGGAAAAGAACTCTAACATCATCAAGTCCAGCTGTACTTCTTTGAGTAGAATCCACGCTGATATCCATGATATTACACCAGGCACCATCCCAGAGCTCCTGACAGACTACAGAAAAGGGTTGATAAAGGAAATCTCAGAAAACTTCCCAAGCAAGGCCAAGAACAGTAAGTGAAAGTTTAGCTCATTAAGGAAGCAGTGAAGGAGGGGAAAACTGGTTTTGTTGCACAGTACAACAACTTTTACAGAGAACAGGGTTTTTAGTCTCACACAGAGGGTTAACAACCTCCTGGAAGATGGGCTGGGAATCTCTTACCAAACTGAGTAAATGGAGGCTGAGAATGGGATAATCATGATACTGTGGAGTGAGAAGTGGGGAGGAGCAGAACTGCCTCTTTCAACAGCAGGGCAAGATGTTAGGTCAGCTCAACTGTATCATATAACTTTACCCTTGGCTTTACTAAAAGGAGAGGAAGAAAATCAGAATTTAGGTGGTCTGGATTACTCTCTAGAGATTCCTCCCTGCATTATAAAAGAAACCAAATGTGGTTGTAGCTTAACCCTAACAAAAAGTGAGTAATTATTAATGGGTTTGCCTTCTCCAAGCTGCCTCACTGCACAGTCTGATGGCAGCTAAAGTCTGTGGGAAGACAGGAGAAGGAGAAGCAGAGCTGAGTGTGTTTCTGAGGCTGTTCTGCTTTACAGAAACTAAAACTGTTTGGACACACAGTCTGATTTAATCTGGCTCATTTTTGGCAAGCTGAGAAGGAGGAATCTTTACGTGCCAGTGGTAAAGGATAGCTGAGGTAATCATATCTTCAACTGGCACAGCAAGGCCTAGAAGACAATGTCTAAAGGCATTTTAAGGTGTTGTGGTTTGAGAGAGACTAAGTTTAAAAACCTCTATGTTGTAATAGCAAAAGTAGTAAAAAGGAGGTGTTAGAAACCTCCTTTTCTTTCCTTCACCTCCTGAAGAAGAAAGGATTATACAGGTGAAACTTGGGGATAAGTCACTTCACCAGTGGTTACATCTCCTTAGGCAAGGAAAGGAGGAGCCAGAGAGTATTTGGATTTTTTGCAGACACTTACCTGTTAGGTTGTCAGAGATTGTACAGAAACAAACAAGCCTGAATACTTCTAAAGGTCTAAGGGAGTAGTTGTGCATCCAGTTGTCATCAAGGTGTGAGAAAAGCTGCTTTCAAGCCTCTGTTTGCAGTGGATAGAAAGAAAAATTGTATTAGCATGGATGGGTGACTTGGCTATTTCAATATATATTGAAATATAACATGTAGGTTTTGCCAGCAGATGGGAGAGAGACTTGGAAAGCAGTAAGGCTTCAAAGGGAAATGGGCAGACACAAATGTCTGAGATGCTGTGGCAAAAAAAAACAATAGTTCATTTGATCATAAGACATCTATGAAATAAAAACAAATGCAACACTACTTCTGTACACATCTATTAGACATCTCTTAGAGCAGCTGCTTTGTTCTCATGCTCATGCTTTGAAGGAAGTTGGAATATTCCTCAAGTATTCAAAGAAGGGCTCCAAGAAATATTCAGATCTTGGAAAGGAAAGCTTATAGTAAGAGCCTTAAGGAGTTCAGTCTGTTGAGCTTAATGCAGGGAGAAGTGGCCTGAGAGCCAGGAACCTCTTGATCTAATGGAAGTGTAACAAAATCCAGTGGCTGCATGGAGACAGGTGAATTCAACTCTAAAACAAAAAGTAATTTCTTTGTAATAACCATTATTAAATATTGGAACACATTAGTACAGAATTTGGCTGACTTTGTTCTTCTTAGCCTTTAAGAAAGACCAGATACTGCTGTAATTCAACACTTCAATCCAGCTTCCAAAAAACATTCCATGGCCTACAGAAACAGGGCTTGGAAACAGATGATCAGTGGGGTGGTCCCTCCTGCCCAGAGAGCACATGTACAGGTAGCAGGTACTTCTTTAAGAAAATAAACAAAGACCTGCTTTAAAAGACAGAGTGTAAACTGATCTGACTGATGTGGTCTGATGCAACAGACTTAGCTTTATTGGATTAACTGGCAAACTTTATCAGCTTCACAAGAGTCCCAGGAAAACATTTGAGTGCCCACCCTTTCAAAACTGTGGCTTGAAAAGGACTGAATATAAGCAACTGCAAAAAAAGGTGGATCCAGAGAGCAGAGTGGTTAACCTGTGCATAATAGTTAAAATGCCTGGTTTATGTATTTATATTCACAGCTATGAGGTCAATATGATTCAGTTTGTAAAACTCTGATGCTCCTCTGTAAAAGAACAACCACACAATCATATAATCCCAGAATGGTTTGGATTGGAAGGGACTGTAAAATCCATCTAGTTCCAATCCCCTGCCTGGGCAGGGACACCTCCCAACACATTAAGCAGCAAAGAGCAAAAGTAAAATGTAAATAAAATTTGCCTGTGCTACAATAACTAATCATTTACACCAATTACAACCTGTGATGAACAGACTTTTCAGGAGTCAGCAGCACAACTATAAAAGGCCCTATTTGCCATGGTCTTAAGCTCACTGTGAAGAAGTCTACACTTCTTTTGAGAGACTTGTCAGAGGCGGTGAGCTGAAATGTTTGGAGACCTCTAGCTTCAATTTTCAGAAACCAACAAATGCATTTTAATGCCTTAATTTTTAACATCATTCTTGTGATTTATTTTTTTTTTTTCGGAGACAGACAGTAGAAATCTTCAAAGTTTCCTGAAAACTAAGGTCCTCTGAAGAAGCTTAAAATCAAAAACTTTTAAAATGGGGGGGGAAAAGCAGTTATTTTTTATTTCCTTTGTTTTCCCCAAGACTTGTGAATAAATCAGAAAAGTTTCATATTGTATTTGACAAGCAAATTCTTTAAGAATGATCCAAAAAGCAAGGTGCAAAATCTCTAACAAGTGTCTCTCCTTAGGGCTGGTCCATCTGCACTCTGAGCTATTCTCCAAAGAGGCAGGTTTGAAGACTCCTGCATGCACAACACCCCATGTGGGCTCCAAGCCCACAGTACAGCTCCTGAAAGTAGATTTTGATGGGTCAAAGCCATTTTATTGAATTAGCCCTTTATTGTTTACATTAAATCCAAGTGAGCTCAGAAATACTGACTTATCCTTCTGAAAGGCTGGATTATACCGCGTGGCTCGGATGCAAAAAAAGATTAGGGTTTTTATACTAATTACTTCCAGCATGAGGAGTGCATGGACAAGAAGAGCTCTGACTTTGGAGACACTCTGCTGGGCAGTTCAGAAATATTTGTCAGATTTTTTCTTGGATTTGTCATATTTTTTGCCACAAGTTAAATGACTGTTGCTCCATAATGTAATTTGGAGTGCCACACTGTCAATAAACCTTGCATAGGAGAATTGCCATATGTGGGACAGAGGGAAGTGGTCCTTTTCCTCTTGTTCCTGGTTGTTTTATCCACTCAGCCACTGTCACTGGTGTTGTGCAGTGTGGCATCACTTTCTTCCACTCTACATTGCCCTTGGAGAAAGTAAGAATCTAGAAAAAGATGATCTCATTATTACTGAGTATTCATTCATTTATACTTAATCAGATAAGTAATCCTGCAGGAAGCAAAGTTTCCCAGACTAAAAAACCCGAGGTGTTCTCAGCAGCTTGGAAAATCCAAGTGGGATGCAGATGTGAATATTTTGGAAACTTGACATGTCAGATCAGTGTCATGGCTGTAAATCACCAGTGCTGCAGTCAGACAAGAGCAGACACACAACGTGTGTAAGACTCTCTCACATGTGTGTCCTTCCCTAAACAAACCCTCTTATTCCTCATGCTCAAAGAGGCACCTGCCTGTGCAGAACAAACTCGACTCTGGGCAGCTTTCATGGCCAACAATGGAAATTCTTTCCAGGGAAATCAGAACTATCAGGGAATTCCATAATTTGTATGGGCAAAACAGATGGCCCAGAGGTGCCCACAGCTTTCACTGAATGACTTTGCACACAGTGACATCAGATCTTCTCACTACACAAATTACTCCTTGGGGCCTGGGGTCTGTTGGCATTTGTTTGAGTGATGATACTCTGTGTAGCTCGTGAAACAGAACAAACAGGAGGCTTAAAATGAGCCTAAAGATTTGTGAGCTGTTGATCCTACAGAAAGGACACCCTGTGTTGCTTTTACTTCCAATACAACAAATACACTTTTATGGTTTTTCTTAGATATTGAGCAAAATGTTTGTACCCAAACTCTAAAGTTACAGAAAGGAAATGCACAGATCTTTCCACTCACGCAGCAGTGATGGCAAAGGTAAAGCCCACAAAAGGGTCTTGTTTTAAATCTTGCATTCAATAAACTGCTAGAAGAACAAAATGAAAACAAGCTATTGTGTTAATCTCCAGATTAGCCCTCATAGTCTGTCAATTTAATACTGATTAGTAAACAATGTCCATAATTAAGCTGTTGTTGGAGACACAAATGCCCCACGAGCCCGAACTAATGCGTAGTATTCAATCCTTTTACAAAGGATGGCAGATACAATTCCAGGAATGTTAATGCTGTCAAGTATCCATGATGTACATAACAAAAGAGAAGGCAGAGAGTTGAGGTAATTAAGCTCACACTAGACCTTCTCTCCAACCTGTAAGTGTTTATTGACTAAATGTTATTAGGTGCAGTAAATAAAATGCCACTGAGTCGTGGGACCAAAAATGGGATGAAGTTTATGGGGCCGTCAAACCCTGGATTCCCCTGGCATCAAAGCACACACACCCCCCTTGCTAAGGCCAGTGACATTAATGTGCATGACAGGGGTCCATGGGGCCGTGGTCCCCTAATTGTTTAGGAGACCTTTTAGTCTGGTTGCAGACTGCATGTCTTGGTATTTGTGGAGCTAATTGCACTAAAATCCGCCAGCACAGTGTTTGCAGTGATGGGTTAACTCATTTATCCTCAGGATAATACTCAGCTCTTTGTCAGCCTGGTCTCCCGCATTCACTCCTGACTGTCAGCCCAGATGCAGGAGGAGGAAGCAGACTTCCAGCAGTGCTGCCCATGGAAACACCCTGGCTGCACATGTGCGAGAGCAGAAACATTTAAACAGGAAGCAAAAACATTTTTCTGAGTGTTTTCATTATTGGTAACCTGTTCTACCTTTCTCATGCGGGTCACAAAGCCCAGACTTGAGTTTAGACTCTGACAAACTCCAACAGCTGGGACCAGCAGAGATGCTCAGCTGAGCTCCCCTAACTTTATTCTTCTCTGCTGGATCTTGAGGATCTTGGGTATGAAGAAGATGATCTTTAATGTCCCTTCCAATCCAAATCATTCCATGATTCTGTGATTCAGTTTTGAATTAGCCCCGTGCAGCACAGCCCAGACAGGGTAATGCTCTGGGTCCCTTGTAACATTCTTTTTTTTTTTTTCCTCTGAATAAAAGAATTAAGGTGGAAATAATTATAAGCTGTTTTTAATTTTGATCTCAATATTTTTACATGGAGAGAAAATGCCACTCTGTTTTTCCAGCAGTTTCAGTGACAATGGAATGCAGAAAAATAATTTTTCTCTATGGACTCTAATATTTACAAACTCCAGAGTGAAAGAAATGTCCAAATCCTTTGGACATTTTTCCTTGATTTATGGTATTTTCTCAGACTTTGTGCCCCATGTTTACAAACATGTAATAACAAACAAAATCATAATTATAGCAATACAGAAGCACTTTCTGTCCAGGGATCTCAGATGTCTTGGCTCACAGAGTATCACTAAGCAAGTTTCCTATGGGATGAAATGTATTGATAGGCCCATTGTACAGTTTGGACATCTGCAAATTAAATTGTTTTGCCAAAGGTCAGAAAGAGCATAAATTAGTGGGAGAACTAGGAAAAATACTCCACTGTATCTTCCCCACTCTCCATCCCAGGCTGCCCATGGAACTGCAGAACAGCACTGAGTGGCTTCCTGTTTGGACATGTGGATTTGATTAAGGCAGGCCACAAGTTCCCAGAATTTTTGGCCAGGTGGTGACTTAGCTTTTGGGTGTTACAGAAACACAGCACCTCTGCCCTGCCCTCCTGCCACCCTGCAAACCTCCCTGCATGTAGGGAGCAGCCCTGCCCCATGCACAGCTGCAGGCACAGAACAGAGAGGGAAGGAGATGGGAGTGGGAATGTGCAAGTTGAGGTTAGGGGTAGCACTAGACCAGAGCACACTAATTTATTTTGGCTTAAACTGCCATGGAATCACAGGTTCAGTGGAAAATGCTTCTTCTAGAAATAGAGCCAGTATTCCCATCCCTTGAATAGATTCATAACTGAGACACAGTTTTATCCCACGTTTTAAACTCCTTTCTGATACCCAAAAAGCCTCTTTTCCTTATAAAGAAGTAATATTTGCTCTGTCTTCACAAAAGCTACAGAAAAAAAAAATAAAAGCTGTAGTTTTCTGCAGCCACTGTTTTGGAGTGGTTTTGTGGATCAAGGAGAAATGGCAGAAAGTGTCGCTGTCACAGCAAGCCCGTTGGGCAGCCAACCAGGATCACAGGAGCACTCTCAGAGAACCTTAGGAGTGCCTGGAAGTCACTCAGACACTGGGGATATGTGGCTTTGCCAAGGAGCTACCAGAGCATTCCCAAGTCTGAGCCTTTCCAGAAAGCTGCTGCTCTGCCTTGCTCTCCAATTCCAAGCTGTCGGAACTGGAGCAGGTGAGACAACAAAGCACAAAATGCAGCTCAAATCTCCCCAGGTTTCATGATGGTGCTTCAAAGGGAACAAAGGTGGCAGCTGACAGCAAAGGAAATTTGGGCTTGGGACTGAAGTACAGAAGTGAGGACTAGAAAGTATAAAAATTTTTCCCATTTGACACAGGAAAGTCACACAAGAAGTTGCCAGAGCTTTTACTGAGCCACACGGGAGATTAATAGAGGAATAACCTCCGTTTCCACTTACTATCCTGCTTAGATTGGGAAAGGCTGTTTAGATGAAGACTCCAGTTCTGCTGAAGAAAGCACATTTTCTAAGTAAACCCCATTTTGAGCACATTAGCAGAAAAACAAAAGTATGGATAAACAGTAGTCCCACTTCACATTTCAAGTGCATCTGAATAAAACAGGAATTTCCCATTGCTTAGCAGGAAAGGAATATATGTTTCTCTCTGGATTCAGAAAAGAAATATAAGCTGATCTGATATTTTTCCTTATTCTTTGAATTGTCTCATCATACAGCTGTTTTGATTATAATTTGCAGAGACCTTGGAGATACTTAGATGAGAAGTAACAGCAGCATTCACACAGTGTATTTTAGAAAAAACATTATCCCTTTCTATATAAGAATATGGACAGGCACATGAAAATTGCTGTCTCTTTTTCCTACAGGCCACAGCCAAGAGCTAATGATTCATATGTAAAAGCAAAAATGCCATAATGCACTTAACCAGATGTGGAAAGCTGAAAATGGAGGTGTCAGTGGATAGCTGTCCTTAGCTCCTCAGTGTTGCAGTCATCTCTTTCCTTAAGACCTGGAGTGGAAGAGTTTGAAACTCCTCCATGCCAAACAAAGACAGCCCCTCTCAATAAAAGAGTCAGTTCTTTTAAAAATAAATTGTTAGCTGGAATATTCTCTAGACTAGCTGTAAGCTCTTTGAAAATCCACTCTTTCACATTCAGACAGAGCTTTGGTACCACCAAGTGCACCAAGAGGCAGATAATTACCTGAAGCAAACCTCACCAAAACACACCCTTGAGCTCCTCAGGCCAAATCTCAGCAAAGAGCAAATTCTGCCAACAGCAGCTTTTTCTTGACTTCTCAACCGCAGAGAGCTGAAGGGAGGCTCAGGCAGAATGGAAATGTGCAAAGTTACAGACTCTGCAAACATCCTCTCCTGGATCCAGCAATACCTGTGGAAAATGGGACAGCTTTCAGTCCTGTCAGCTTCCTAGGAAAATTGCTCATGGAAGCACTGGATAGCAGGCAGAATTAGCAAAGGTCTGCTACTTACACCCTTTAAAATAGCCCTGCTCCGTTAGCCTGGCATGGGACGCCCACAAGGACCTTGTTGGGACAGCTGGGGTGGCTGTGACACGGCAGAAGGGCAGGAGAGCAGCTGCAGCAGGTTGGCTCCAACATCCTTCCCACCCCACCTGCTGTGCAGGGCAGTATCTGTCTCCAGCAAGAAAAGGGTGTCCAGGTGCAGGGAAGTCAGGCCTCACACTCTGATACACAATTTCAATGTGATCTTGAGCAAATTGTTTGGATCCAGATCCTTCAGGGAACTACATTTACAGAGCCTTAAGTTACTGCTCAGAATTACACACTTAAATAGCTTTGTCATCTCAGTTAAAATTTCTCTGTTCCAGTGGTTGCAGTGAAAAATAAGACATCAACCCTTCCTTGCTTCTGTGGAATGCAATAGGAATAAAGAAAAGTCTCTAAGATGGCAGGGTAAGTATCAGCTGAGACATTTAATGAAGTTAACAGAGCTTGTATTAAAATGGCATTTTAAAAAAGAGGGCTTAGCTCAGCTTTCTGATCATACAGTCTGTCCTCTCCACAAACATCCTCACTTGCACATTTCAGTCATTAGTGCCTGGACTGAGAGGAAGAGGTTTCAAAGAAATTAAAGACCCTGAATGTTTTAAAAGAAGGTACTTCTTCTACGAGAGCTTGGCAGTGTCCCCCCACTGAGAAAACCTGTGGGACAAGCTCAGCCCTCACCAGGCACCAGGAATCCACAGGACAAAGAGGCTTTAGCTCTGCCCCAAACACAGAAAAACTTCATTCAGAAAATCCAATGACACACACCAATACAGGGACCATGATTAATTGTTCCACTCTTCACCAAACTTCTTGTTTAAAAATCCTTTTCACTGCTTCAGGCATTATCACTTTGCATGGTGCTCACCTCTCTTTTGTGAGCACTTTGAGGAAATGGTTTAGTGGTGAACATGGTGGTGGTGCTGAGTTGAAGATTGGACTTGATAGCCTTAAAGGTCTTTTCCAACCTTAACAATTCCATGATTCTATTATTCATTTACCTTTTCTTCTACACTTTATATGGGGTTACCAGACTGCATAGATAAATCTCCCCTTTTTCTTGATTTATCAGTTCAGCAGCAACCATGAGGACAAACTATTACCTACAGTCCCCCATTCCCTGGGTAGTTCCACCCATCTCTGAAATTCCTTCGTGCTCTCCCAGCCCACCACACAGGTTCTTACCTTGTAGTCTATAATTTGTGAAGAGTCCTTACAGTCCTTTCTAGTGGGCTGTAGAGGACACTTGGTTCTGCAATGTTCCTGAAGCTTCTCTCTCCAGCTGGATCACAACAATCCTACTGACTTGTTATTTTAAAAAATTAAAGTGCATTTGGCACCTTCTAGTATTGCTTGGTTTGACTGGCCAAGGACACAGGTGCTACAGTTCCTATTTCAATAATCTGTTGCAAAACAGAGAGGAAATGGTTTCTGTGGCTGTCCAGTGGAGAGGATATGGACTGTGTGGCTCTGAATGGAAGTCTTTGTACACACACGTTTCCAAACCCCAAAACAGCATCACAGACATCAATTAAGATTAAGGCCAAAGCAGCTCAAGGAAGAGCACAGAAACTGCCCACTATGTCAGATCCAAAATCTACTGAGTTCACCCTTGTCCCTGAGAGGGAAGAGGGGAGAGAGTAGCAGATATTGGAGGAAGAATGTGCTCAGAGAAGCTGTGGATTGCCCATACCTGAAGCATTCAAGATCAGGCTGGATGGGGCTCTGAATTACCTGGTCTAGTGGAAGGTGTCCCTGTCCATGGCAGGGGCTGGAGTGAAATGGGCTTTAAGGTCCCTTCCAACCCAAAACATTCTGAGATTTTGTGAATGCGGAACACAGGCCAAATATAGCACAGCTCAGTCTGAACCTCACCAGCTTCCAGCAATCAAAGGGGTGTGGAGCTTCTGAGCCAGGGTTGCAACAAATAAACACATGCAAAAGCCACCAACAACTTTATGGTTCTCACTTTTTGCCTTCTCTAAATCGTTGGAAGGTCAGCAGTGATAAAATATTCCAGAGCAATTCACAATTTTGTTATTTGCTGAAGTTCCTTAGAAAAAGGTAAAATGGCCTCTTTCACATCATCCAGTAGTTTCCAAACAGAATGTTATCTAAATAATGCTTAGCTGCCTTGAATCACTGGTTTTCACTGTTAAGTTAAATCCATTTGAATAATTTTTGCATAATTTACATCTCCCTTTGCAAATTAAAATACTGCTTAATCCAACTCCCATTCCAGGAACTAACTCTTTAAATTTGCTGTAGGTCTGATCCCCTGACAAATCCCAGTTACCCATTTCTCCTGCCACTGCAGAAGAACAATTCCCAGTCTGCTCAGAAGAGTTGACTGGATTGTCTGTTCATCCTTCAAATCTGTTTGCTCCTCATTTCCCAAATGCAGGGACACGGGAGATGTTCTGAAGCAGAAAAGAAGAAACACACAACCCCTAACTTTGGGCAGCTTAGTTAGAATTAAAAAATTGTAAGATATTTTTCTGTAAGCAGAGGCTCAGGCAAAGTTTTCTCTGTGTCAGTGAGAGTTTGTTCAAAAGCTTTGAGGGACTCTGGATCATTTCACAAATGAAATGAGCTGAAGTTTTTGTGTCAGTTCTCATTTACCATGCAACAATCATGACAGAGGCAGCAGTTACACCCTGCAAGGGTGGAGGATTTGGGTTACTGAGCAGAGGATTCACAGCAACTGTCACCCATCATCTCTGCTGGTGGTTCCAATCAAGAATGCCATGGAAAATCCTACCACATTTTCCCCTGAAGGCATTCCCTAAGGCAGAAGGAAAGTAGGTTATAATTTGCTGCAGGAAAACTCGGCATTACTCCATCAAGGCAGGGAAAAAAAAAAAAAAAAAGTTATATTTTAAAAGAAGGTTATGAAATCAGATGCCATCTTGTGGCCAAAGCTCATGGAATTGCTATGGGAGATACAATATAGCCACAAAACACTCAATAAATGCACAGACAATTGAGAAGAAATAAGGGATTAAAAGACTGGTGACACACTATGGAGACTTTCAGTCTCCAGGTCTGTAGTCCTCTGTTAAATGTTTTTCTGTTTGCAAGTGCAGAACCGATTCCTCCACACTTCTGACAATTAAACTCCAGTAAAATATTTAATTAATGATGAGATGGTCTTTACAGCTCCTTCCAAACAAAACCATATTGTGATTCTATGCATAGAAAAGCTACTTATGGCCTTTTAGAGGATTTCAGATCACCTGTCATGTCCCATACGACTGGCTGTGTGTTCTTTGCAGAATATGAAACCACCACACAATCAGGTAAAGCCTTTCCTGTCACCCATTTAAAATTACTCTCATTCCTGTTTCATGGTTTTGTTAATGAGAAATCACAGGATCATAGATTGGTTTGGGTAGGAAACGACCTTAAAGATCATCCAGTGCCACTCCTTGCCATGGCAGGGACAACTTCCACTAGCCCAGGCTGATCCAAGCCCCATCCAGCCTGGCCTGGAACACTGCCAGGAATCCAGGGGCAGCCACAGCTTCTCTGGGCACCCTGTGCCAGGGCTTCACCACCCTCACAGCCAGGAATTCCTTCCCAATATTTTATCTAATCCTGCTTTCTGTCACTAGGAAGCCATTCCCCTCTTGTCCTGTCACTCCAGGCCCTTGTCTAAAATCCCTCATCATTAAATCACGTGGCCATCCCATTGCATTGTTGGAGGACCCCAATTCCTGACTGTGAACACCACAGATATATAAATAAGTTTCTGACATAAACACAGGCACCCAGTGCCACTGAACACACCTTCAGCCTCAGGGACATCTGCACCAGGCTGGGAGATACATCAGAGGACCTAGAGGAGCCCCAGGCCTTCTCCAGAGTGACAGCTGGAGCCCAGGTGGGATTCCTTACGTGGAAATGGTGCGAGATGCTGTGTTTAGGGAAATGACCTGTTCCCACCCAATGGAAACATACAGGACTATACATCTGAACATAAAAAGAAATACATCTGAGCTGGTAGCAGCAGCAGCTGTGAGTAAGGGGTTAACTAGCAGCCATTACTATAGTGAGGAAATTACCCCAACAGAAGTATAATCCACATGGTAGAAGACAAGTGTTATTCACAAGTTATTAATAAAAGAGACCAAAAAGAAGGCAATGCTATACTGTTCTGTTAATCTCATAAGCCCAGATGTTCATGAAATGAAAAACAGTCCAAGTACATGACCTTTCATACTGATGTAAAGGAATGTTTAAGATATGATGGGATGTTATATATCACAGGATGTTAAAAACATCACAGAGAAAATTCAATATGGATAGCAAAAATGTAAAGAATTGAATACTTACAAAAAGATTTATCTGATAAGATAAAAAAGGCAAAAAAAAGCAGATTATAAATTTCCATAATCATTATTTAACACACTTTTATAGACACCACTGGTTTTACAGTGCCAAAGTACAGTAATGGCAGGAATCACTATGGCATGGAATTGCTACAATTATTGCACACTTTCTCTTAGCATGAAAGGAATTGTTCATTCTTGGGAAGACATGAGATGGTTTCATGCACAGTAAAATGTTATACAGAAAGCACCCTACATGCAAGAGAAATTAAAAATGTACAGGCTCTATTGCAGACTGCTCTTGGAGTTCTTAAAGCAATCAATTCATTTGGGTAATTAGAAAAACTGGAGATTCTAAAATAAAATATCTCTGGATGCTGGTCACCCTTTTCTGTTCCAGCCATGGTGAATGAACACAAGTGAAGAGCCACAGGTACTGTGGGGAGAACAGAAGGAAAATCTGTGTGTGCAGACAGCAAAGAATTCAGACATAATCTTTTGGTTTCTCCCCTTGTTTCTTTTCTTTTCAGATGCTTCGGTGTAAAACATGTGGTTTACACTCATCTTTGTGTAAACTTCTCCAGGGTGATTTCAGACACAGGACAGGCCCTCTGTAAACAAGGTGGACAAAGCTGGGCCTCAGAGTGTGGAACACGTGTCTATTGTAGCTCTTTATTCCCAACACCACCTGGCTGACAGGGATTCTGGATTCTGAATCCACAGACCAGCACATACCTCTTGGAAGTGATGGAGTAAAGGCAAAGCAGCCCAGCAAGATCTAAACTGGGGTCCTCACTCTCCTCTTGCAGCATCCCCATCCTGGCTGACACTGGAACAACGTGGCCTCGGCGAGGGGAGCAGGGGCAGCTTTGGGAGGTCAGTTTACACCCGGGTCAGCTCAGACGTGCTGTATACAGTATCAGGGTCTGTTTTCTATTTGCTTGTCAAATACCAACACCATAAAGAAAGGAATAGTACTAAATCCACCATTTTAACCTTACACATACCCACAATTACAGCTGAAATAACTCAGCAATTTTTGAGTTATATGAGTGCAAAGAAAGCATCTGCAACCAATCACCTATTTTTTGTTGGTGGGGTTTTTTTCTGGCAATTCTATATCTTAAAAATTGTGAATGCAGTTCTATTTTTTTTTTTAAAAAACTTGTTAAAAAAAAAACAACACATGTGCTCTCAGGCTGAAAACACACATGCCAAATTCAGCCTGGAGAGAATTTTTACGGCTGAGTTATAAAACCCTGAAAATAGGGATTTATAATGGAAATGCTGACAGACCATTAACTACAATAATAACATAAATGGAGCAATAGAATTTCCAAGTTATCTCCTTTTTGTTTGTGTCAGCATTCCTGCACCAAGAGCCTGTGTAACACACACACAGCATTAGCAGCACATCACTAAGGACTCTCTCCTACGGCGTTCACAGGATGCAAAGACACAGCAGAGGAAGCAGAAAAGGACAATATGTGTGATCTATGTCTTGAGATGCACCACATCCAACTCAATATAGAATCTAATTAACCCTTGCTGGACATAGGTTTTGTGAGGAATCCTGCCACCAAGCAAAGGCAAGTAGCAGATACCAGTTCACCTGTTTTGCTCCATGGGGTATCCACAGGAGAGCGAGGCACTGTGTGCTGATCCCACACACTTCCAGTGCCCAGCATGAGGAGTGCTTTGAGCTTTCTTTGTGACCCACAAAAGAAAGAGGGAAGTGATAACTGGGCATGAAACCAGGGTACAGGAGGACTGTTAAACTACACTTTGCATGCTCTTGCTTTAAAAGCTCCAGATCTGTCTTCTCTGGGAAGATGAATACACTAAAAATATGCAAAGTGTCATGCTGCTCAAGATAATTTGTTCCCTGTTACAGGCAGGGATGAATTGTTTAAAATACGTGGCAGCTAAATTTATAAAATCTGTGTATTCTTCACCCTTCCAAGGAAAAAACCTCTTACTGGTGAAGCTGTGTATAGCCCATCACTGGAAGTTTACAACAAAGTACGTACTCCTCATGAAAACAGAATTTCATATTCATAGAATCCCAGAATAATTTGCATTGGACAGAACTTTAAAGCCCATTACATTCCAATCTCCTGCCATGAGCAGAGTCACTTTCACTAGACCAGGTTGCATCCAACATGGCCTTGAACACTTCCAGGGATGGGGCAGCCACAGCTTCTCTGGGCAACCTGTGTCGGGGCCTCACCTCCCTCACAGCCCAGAACTTCTTCAAATTATTCTGCACAGGGTTGACACTGGAAGCGAAGGAAAATGACAGATCCATGTGCAGTTAGGATTTGTCAGATTCAGGCTTTGAAAGATCCTCCAATACAATCAGCATCTGGCTTGTTCCCTGGCTCGTTTGTCCTAAGACACCTGACATAACAGAGCCAGTATCACTCCCATTTTACAGATGGTTAAAGAAAGGCACAGCAGTGAAATAAATTCCTCAATATTACATATCAGATTTCTTTCAAAACCCAGGAAAAGAACCAAGTTTTCTCCTTGTTTTAGTAACCTCTGCTGTACAAAAACCAGATTTTAATCTTTTTCATTTTAAGGGTAAAAAGGCTCAATATGACCCAAGAGTTGAAATAACTCATCTGCTTCACAAAAGCCCTGGTTAAGTCCAGAAGTGGAGAGCAAACTCTTAGATCACAGAAATTATTTTCTTCACAAAAATCCTGAGTTTTACACGAAGAGAGGAAGTTTGAACAAAAGAACAGTCTTTTTCTGCTAACATCATCAATGCCTCTGACTGTCCCCTCCCTGCTATCACCCTTTCCTGACATCCACCAGCTCCCCCAACGGGGAACCATTCTCCTAAAAACATTATTCTCTATTCTCTGCATCAAAAGAAGGAAAACCAGTGGCTGTAACTACTCAAGCTGCTTTACTGATCTTTCTGCCACTATTGCTCTGCTCTTGTCCAACACACGTGTCTGAGCCTCATCTGTGCTCGGGATATTTGGCAGACCGAGCACCCTTTGTCCCCCTGCATGCCGAGCGCTCCACAAAACTGCTCCCAACAGTGCACAGCGCTCACGCCACTGTTTGGATTAGAGAGCCTGGAGATGACACGTGGCTCTGCCTATTGTTTACAGCCCAGGATAACACAACAGACACTCAGTTGTCCCAGTGTCTCGCCAAGATTAGCACGTGGAAGAGCAGGAGCTGGCCAGGGCTGAGGCTCAGCAGGACAGAGGTTAGGCTTGTGGGTAGAGGGAAGGGCTCCAAGGAGCGTTGCAGTTCCTTCAGAGCAGTGACACATGCTCATGGATTATCAGGAGAATCCGTGTTCTGAAAGGTTTCTTTCTCCTTATTGATACTGAGCTCTCTCACAGCAACATCTGTGAGCAGCACTTTCTACCATTTCTGATAAGCCAAAAGGCTGTGTTACATCCACGTGGTGACCCAGTGCCAGAGATAAATGCTCTCCTCACTTCCCAGCTGGCTATGGCATTGTAGCCCATTTGGACTTGGAGCCTTGGCAACAAAGAACCTCCAGATGGTACCAAGGACTGTAGCACAACTTCTTTCCCACAGCCAATGTGGGCAGGTTGTTTCCTTGTTATCACACCAGCTATCCACAAAATACTGTCTTAAATTCATGGAATCACAGACTGGTCTGGGTTGGAAGGGACCTTAAATACCATCTTGTTCCAAACTTCTGCCACGGGCAGGGACACCTTCCACTAGTCCAGGTTGCTCCAAGACCTGTCCATCCTGACCTGGAACACTTCCAGGGATCCAGGGGCAGCCACAGCTTTCCTGTGCAACCTTTTCCAGGGCCTCACCACCCTCACAGCCAATTATTCCTTCCCAGTATCTCATCTAACCCTGCCTCCTGTCAGTAGGAAGCCATTCCCCCCTTGTCCCGTCACTCCAGACCCTTGCCTAAAGTCACTCTCCAGCTCTTTCATAAGTTTTCTTTATGTTCTGGAAGGGTGTAAAGAGAGTTCTGGACTGGAAGAAAGTTCTCATACTTCTTTTCAAGGGACCAAAAGGCCTAAAGAAAACTGTTCCAGAAGCCTAATGCCATCTCCATAGTTCCTGTCTCAAGGATATTGCCATGGCTGATATTAAAATGAGGATTATTGCCCTAGAAATAGAGCTGCCAGGCAGTAGAACATTTTCTGCTGTACCCAAGCCAACCACAAGCACTTTAACCTTCCTAATCAAGCCCATCTTAAACCTTCCTTTCCACAGAAAAAATGCACTGCTCAACCCATCCAATAAACAGCAAACCAAAGGCAGTCCTCCCTCCTTTTCCTTCCCACAGTTACACAATCCATGCACTGCCATGCTTAGAAACTGGAAAGAAGTGTAGGGTTTTTGCAAATAATCACAAGAAGTGAAGCACTGAAGCAGCCAACAGAGTGTTAACCTGGCAGCTGACTGCACTAGGGAATGGCAATAGGATGACTATTCCCAGAAGGAAAATTTAGCTCAGTAATCCTCAGCCTTGCTGGCATTGCCTGAAGAAGGTTGGCATCTCAGAGCTTGATAATATGGTATTAATCATGTTCTTGTCCTGTATAGTCATCATCAAAATCAAACAGCAAAACCAAGAGGAACAGGAAATGCTGAATTAAGGTAACACTTCCCCCACATAAACCACCACTCCGACCTAATCCTGTTCCTCAGCCATGCCAATCCCAGTAAATTAGACTTCTCAAGCTGTTTGAAGTCCTGAGCAGCCAGCTCCAAAGTGAGGAGTAAGTACATGGCTTCCAGCCACATTTGCATTGCCTCCCTGCCAATTTCATCCTCCCCAGATGCAGGTTCATGAGCCATGACAAAATTTGGGGGCAAAGTGGAACAGATGCAGGGAATTGTTTCTCCTGGTTTGAGGTTTCAGCAGGAATGCTCCAGCCAGCTTTGGTGAGGGTTGAAGGGAACAGGCAGAGCTCAGCACCTGCCCTCACCCCACTCCACACTCTGTGGTTTCACTGTGGCATGGTGAGAAGGACAAACTTTCACTACATGCAGCCTTGGGTTTTAAAGTTACAGAACTCCTTCTAAGTGATTTATAATATTTTAAAGTGGTTTGAATTAGTGAAAAATAGAGGAGCTAGATTTTATTTTATTTAGTGCTTCAGTTGGTTTGGTTATTTGTTTCATTATAGAACATCAAAAACAATCTTGGTGTTCACAATGAGCAGTAAAGGCCATTCAGATATGTTGGAATAAGTTTAAAAGCAGGTGGTTACCTTATTAAGTGTTAAATATTCAGAGATGAAATATGAGTCTGTTTCCACCTAGGGCATACAGTAAATGGCTTCCACATATGCATAACAGCCTATTAGCACAATAAAAAAAAATTAGTTATCCAGCTGAAATTAGACCAAATATGTACTAAATGCAAGAATTTCAAAGGATCCATTTTATTTTAAGAGCCCCTGTTCAGCTGGATAACCTTGGGTCCCCTAATCTAAACAAATACAGCACAATAGAAATTATTCTTTGGAATTCTTTTATCCACAAAGTATTTGTGGGAGGGGAGGTGGGTGGACAGAATGGTTTGAACTCATCAGGTACGTAACAAAGAACCTTCAGATTTTCATTTCCTAAAAGGACTGGGAATTCCATGGGCAGGAAAGCAGCTTTCCAGGACAAGATACTTCCTTGAGTCTGCAACATCAATAAAATTCACTGCTGAAACTCAGCTTAGTGAAGCAAATTAAGATTGCTCTCAACATTTTGATGGCATTTTAGCAGGTCTCCTCTCTGCATGACTTACCCACTACAAAATTAACTTGTTGAACTTTAACTGACTCTTTTGGAGCAAAATATTCACTGGCAGGTGGGCTCCAAAGGGACAAGTATCCAAGCTTAATAAACATGCAGTCTATCAGCTTGTGTGTGTTTTAATAACCATAACAATTTTGTAGGTATTCAAAAAACCCAAAATAATTTTATTTTTACAACAACCTGTGGCAAGGCAAATCAGGAATAGGGCAGACTAAAGCTAAAGTAAATGCCCATAAACTTTTAGCCATCTATGCAAAAAATAAAATTCTACAATAAAAGCTGTTTAGCAGTCCCCATGCCCACATTTCAGCTGAAGGGAACTGTTTCAGTCACATGTGCTTTTTCTCTGGAGAGTTATGTTTGGTATTTTACACTCAACTCTGGCACTATTTTTCACTTGTTAATTGGAAACCACAATCACTTCTGCAGTGTTTTGCTCTGCTTTCTGTACTTGTGATCTGCACTCAACTGTCAAATATTTAAAGTCCAAAGCTGTCCTGACAAGGGAACAACATCTGTCGCAGCTCTCCTTGGAGCTGACCTTCCACAAAGTGAGTCCTGGCTTCCATCTGTAGCAAACGGGTTGTTACTGGAAAGACAAAAGCCAATTCTACAACCTGCATGAGAACGAGACTCCAGCATCGCATCTGTTCACACCAGGCTGGAGTTTAGCAGTCAGATTCATCAAAATGTGTGCCTTTTGTACTGAAAGGGAGAAATTTTAGGAATAGATGCAAATCTTCTTCAACATTAGCTTTCCAGTTAATTAGGGGCTACTTGTGGTCATGTCACACAATGTAAAATCTGCTGTATGATACAAAACTTTATTGTTGAGGTTGTCATGGACATTGTTAAAACAAACATCAGCCCCAGTGATGGCAGGGTGTATGTATCTAGCTCTCAGATATATATACACATACACACACATGCCTGTATATATATATGTTTGTGCATTGTAGTTATTCTCATGTCTTAGCAATTAAACTCCGATTTTAAATAGCACCTTTATGTTTACAGTAAAAAAAGTTTGTATTTTTTTAATCACTGGGGAGGAGATTGTGTCACCAAGGCTGTGCCAAGCCAAGCTTGATTCCTTCAACCATTCCAGTAAGTGGCTCCTCAAAAGTTTTCATGAACAAATCTAATTTTCATCCCGTATCTCCAGTAAAAATACATTCCAGCACTACCTCTCCCACCATTTAAGTGCACGTAAAGATCAAAAACATCCCAAAACAGGACAGCTCCCTACACCTGGGGACATGGGTTAGTGGGGACCTTGGACATGCTGGGTTAATAGCTGGAATCAACGATTTTAGAGGGCTTTTCCAGCCTAAATGATCCATGATTCCACACCCACAAGGACGCTGCTCAGCCTCGGCTTGAGCTTCACCTGTTTCGTTCCCCAGGTACCTCACTCCTGGTTCCTCCCAGCAGGCAGGGACATCTAGCGACTAAAAAGAGATATTGCAAATAAACAATCACATCTATTTCCTACACCGTTTTGTTAAAATCAAATCTATTTTGTTGCTGTGGCTGATGAGATATTTTCAACACATTAAATTAGCCAATACCATGTCCACTCACCCACAATCTTTACTTGGTTTAACTCTTATCAGGGAAAATCAGAGGATAAATAATTTCTTTTTTAATTCCACTCTAGAAAAATATATTTCCTTGCAGTAATATCTCAACAGGAAAACCTGCTTAACAAAAATAATTTTCTTCTTTGCACAGATCACTAGAATTCTGAACTTCTTAAGAGGACATTCACAAGTTTTGTTTCATTACATACATCCTCTGCTTCAAATAAGACATAAAGAAATATTCGACATCACTATCATCTTTCTTTTTCCTCCACATCTATAAATGCTCTCATGGAAAAGGCCCTGGTAAGTAAACCCATATTTCTGACCTGCTGCATGTCTAACATTTCTTCTTTAATAACTCCATGAGCATGGCAGGCTCTTCCTATTAACTACATTACATCATCATTATCAAAGACGAAAGGAAATTAATTTTGTTTTCCAAAGACTTGGCAATAAGTTGGGTCTTTACTTCATCAGACATCTGCTGTTTTTCTACGTATGTCATTTGTGAAGCAGAGTTTTCCTTATGACTTTATTCTCCTCACAGTTTATCGTGCCACACTGTTTACCAGGGAAATAAAGCGGAGCAGGATTTCTCATTTTCCCTCCTAAAGTGTAAAGCTAACTTAAAGCCAATATTATAATCTTTATTTCAGTTTCACATACTTTTTCTGGTTTAAAATAAAGCTCAGCAAAGACTGTCATACAAATATAACCTCTCATGGTCTTTGCCTGAAATTTATTACTTGTGCTGCAAGACTTTGTTTTAACAGATGGGACTTTATCAGCAAATTATATGGGCAGGCCACCAACTTCCCTCAGGAATGGAGGAGTGCTAGTATTTACTTGGGCTCTTATCTATGCACTTAAAGCCATATTCTAACCACAAACTTCTATTTTCATTGATTGATAGAAAAGACAAAACACAGAGAATCTTCTGTTCTAAAACACTACATCTCCAACCCTTGTGTTCCCCATGTATGGGAGCAGTAGCTGCTGTCAGATATTTCACATGAGGAAAACTTCTCTTTAAAACTTCTCCTCTTCCTTTTTAAAGTTGAAGAGACTTGACAATGTGTTTTCACCTTCTCCACGTAACTCCATTAATGCTTCACCAAAGGGAACAATTGAGAACACTTTTCCAAATATTTATTTTGCTAAATAATTTGCTGTGGTTTGCTTGGAGTTTTTCTCCACTTAACTACACCGTAATTTACCCTGCAAATAATGTTCTATAAGAGAAGTTTGCTCCTGGAAACTCCTTCTAAAGTACAACCACCAGTGCATCAGCAACTGGATGAATACATTAGTGAATATATCCAGAGAGGAGTGACCCCAATTTCATCTCTTTATTACCTTAGCAGCATAGAAGAACTCAAAAAAGTAATCCTGTTGTGAGCAGGCAGGAGAGGGTGCAGGACCAGCACGGGGACAGGGAGGGAATCTGAGCCCCCAGGGCAGCCTGGCTCCCACCTGTGTGGGACATTGTGGGCTGAGTAAGAGGCAGGTGAGGGAGAAAAACTAAATAAATAATAACTCCAGGGAGAGAAAGAAATAATGATAAGGACTGAGTGTCATGCTAGCTGCCAGCTGCTATGTCCCATTACAGAACCTGATATTTATGCTTACTGCTAATCAAGATCAAAAGATGTAATTTATAATTTATCTCTGAATTGCACACATCATCCTCAAACAAACACTTTTTGAAGGAATTTTGAAATGTGCATTTTACATCTAATGACTCCACTCAGCAATTTGCTCTGAAAGAGATGGAATTCTGAAAAATATGGCACAAGTCTTATTTTAAGATTTTCCTACTGAAACACAGTTTCAAAGCAGTTTGAATTAATAAGAAGGATGCCAGGTAAATTCTTTCAAATGGGAAAGAAAATTTTAATACAAAACCATGTAAAAACTTGCAAAAAAACTACTGAAACATTTCAAGTGTTTTTTTCCAAAACATTGAAAATAGAATTAAAACTAAACTATGCTTTCCTGTTCAATGTAATTCTTTCAATATAGTTTCATTTGTATGTGTGTTATAGGATCCATACTACAGGACCCAATCCTGTAATAATCCCCCTGGAATTCTCTCATGAAACCCATCTAGGAATATGTGAGCAATGCATTTAAAACTCGACATTCTGTCAGATGAAACTCTTTGTTAGCAGAAAGATTCCAAGTAAATTGTCAACTATAAAGTTCAGAATCCAGCACAGAAACCACCTACATCATTGTGAGACACAGTTAAATGAACTACTTAACTACAGTTAAGTGCAATTTGTCTTAATTTTTACTCTTGATGACTTGATTATCCTGTTCTTCAACCACATATAAAGCCCTGCTAAGCAATGAGATGCTTCCATTGTACTTCATGGGTCTTGGATGAGACCTTGATGGCCAAAGTTGTCCTCTTTTATTCCCAGAATGAACAGTTCCCAGTCCAAAAATGTGGTGTTACTACAAGAAAATATATCAGAAACCGGACTTCAGAGGAAAACTTAGTAATACAGAAGAAGTTTGAAAATGCATTGCAAAAGTAAGAGGATTTGTAAAGCAACCCTGTGAAAATCTGGCCGTGGTTCTGGCCCAACAGTCTATATCTGGATTTCAAATATTTCAACCTTTACAGATAAGTTATAAACCAAATGATGTGATATGAACCACCACAAAGATAAGACTTATTTTCTAAATAATCACCAAAATCATGCTTAGAGGCAATAAACAATTGCCAGAGCTGTAACTCATGTGAGAGCAGTTAAGCAAAGGCAAATTCCAAGGTATTTTAGCTGAATATGGTGTTCAAATTCTGACATACAAGGATAGGAACTCATGTGAAATGTGGACCTGCATTTCAATTTTAAACTTCTTGCCATTAAAGTTCAGGGTATGTTTGGGTCACACAGCTCAATATGGGTTTAGATCTCTACAGGATATCGGGGTTTTTAAAGATACTTTTCATTTTCAGATGTGACAGTTAAAAAATCCTGGGTACAATAAACCATTTGACTTGGGGAAAAAAAGTTGAGCTATAAACTGAAACCAAAGTAGCTCAACTTGGGAGTGTCCCAGCTGCAGAAAACTCTTAATTTTAAAACATTTTGATTGATCCCCAATCTCTCAGAATTACACTGCAGTAAGGGCTGTGCACCCTTCTGAAATCAGGCTATGCCTCAATTACTTCATCTGCGGATAAATTTCATTGTTATTTGAAACATGTGCAAAAGGCAGATACCAGTATACCCTAAAATTGATTAAATATCTACCTCATTAAAATACAAACCCTACAGTATAAGAGGCCCTGCTATGAGGGTTCACTTTGCATTAAGAATGCTAAACCTTGCCAGGGAAATACCATTCTGGATCTGGATCAATCCAGTTTAGTTGGACAACATCTGTATTTTAGCAGCTGGACACTTACAGCACCAACAGCCTCATTAGGGCTTTCACAGAGTTTCTACTGACACTAAACACAAATTGACTCACCTGGTTGTCTCCAGCAATCCAAAGGAGAAAGGTAACCAGGAATCCTCCTAAGATAAAACCTGGAGTGAAAAGCTTCATCCCACATGAAGCTGACATATTTGAGGCACCAAATTTGGATCAGAGTATTTCAGAATGTTTTATGAATTCAAAAGTGACTCAAGGAAATGTGAAACCTGACAGGCTGTTAGTCCATTCTGGGGGACTATTACCTTCCAGACAATTATTTTCAACATAAAATTCTGAGGTTTGGAAAACCCTTGTGCCACTTCCCGTGAGGATTCACAGTCTGCTGGCCAAATGTGTCTCTGCCTTGTGATACAACACACACAGTAACACTGTGCTTGCTGCCCTTGGATTAACAGACAGGAGGAATATTTCATACCTTTGTTCTGAGACACTATTAAAAAAAGGACAATAATGATTTTAAAATTATACAAAAAACTTATATAAAGACAAAACTGACAGGAAAAAGTAGGTAAAGCCAGTTCCATCATGGCAAGAAAGCAAACTAGGTGAATAGTATTCAGACATTCTGGCTGGATGGATCATTTTTCCTGAAATTCCCCTATAAGATTTGGGGTGTACAAATAGCAGGAATAGCACTTCCTGGAGTCTCTCAGTTTTCCATACATGCAGAAAAGTCTCTAAGAGTCACAGCATTTCCTTGGGGAAAAAAAAAATCACAAATGTGTGCTGGATCTGTTTGATGAGGTTGTCCCCAGTTGTTGCCTTGTTTTTGGAGGGAGATTTGGGAAGATGCAGACTGCACCAGAGATGGTACCTCCACCTTGCTGATATTCTTCCCTGGAGCTCACATCTGGCAGCATGCTCCTCATGGAATGCAAGTCCAGGAGCCCCACAAGGAAAGCAGGAGTCATGATCTTGGATTTTCACTATCCAAACAACTCTGGCAGCCAACACTGCATGCTTCCTGTGCTCCTGAGTTGCTGCCTGAAAAGAAGGAGCAGGTTGCAAACTGGTTTAATCCTCTGGGTGAGCACTACTGCAGCCTGAGGATCACAGCTGAGCACCGTGGTGATCAAGAACCTCTGCAGGTGTTTTTCAGCCATATTTTGCTACTAGAGCTCTGGGAGAAGCAGTTCAGTTCCATATTGCTGCTGCTCAAAGCCATATCCACAAGGTGTACACCCACCCTGTAGTTTAGCCAGGAATTTGAAGGGGTGCTTGGTGAACGGGATGAGTTACAGAGTTGTATAAGGTTTAAATCAATCCCTTTTCAGCAGAGCACTTATGTATGTGATTACCTTTAAGGCTGTATGTTCCTCATTAAGTCGGTGGGGTTAAGTATGCCCTTAATGATATAACAACGATCAGAATATGCTTAACTCTTTTACAGATGGCAGCCCTGAGCCAGGACCCTCATTAGTGCTCCCTCTACACTGACAAAGGGACTGGGCCCTTTTACTACAAGGGAAATGGGATGTGGTCTTCCATAAGATTTCAAGCATTAAATCCAAATGCAGTTTCCAGAAGAAAGCCACTCAAATCCACACGGACATCCCAGCTACATTACTGTACATCTCACCGCCTGAGTTCTGCATGGAAATGTCTTCTGAGTGTGGAAGTGACTGTCCCAAGCTCTTGGAGGATCGTTTGTAAACGTGGCATGAGGTTTGTCTTCTAAAATGCTGCTGTGAACAATTTGTCACTGACTGAAAGTCTGACAAACAAGCCCCTCTAGGCTAATTCAGACAGTGATTAGGAATGCTTCTCTGGAGCTAAGGATGGAATACAGACTTTGAAGACATTGCTTTCACTTATGACATCCAAACACTGCCTTAAAATAAAAATAACAATGACAATGCAATGCCAAGAATCCAAGAGTTAGGAAATGCCACAAACTTCATTCAGCCCTTTTTTGAGTCAGGTGTCCATTGCATGACCATGCACAATTCTTTTCCACCAATCCACCACTTCACTCATTGTGAGGAAAGAATTAGAGCTGTCCAGGAGAGAGCTGTCTGTAGAGATGCTCACTGATTTCAAAACCAAGCAGTTAATCAACTTCTTTCTGTTCTTCCATTCTACATCCAGCCCCAGGTTCTATCCTTTACATGGCCTTAAACTCCACATTTAATATGGAATTATCCATTTCCTCACAGGCACTCCTAGGGTTCTTTTAACAAAACATCCAAGTACATCACACTGGATAAAAAGTTTGTCTTCACAACTGATATGTGAGAAGAGAATTAACAGCTTCCACTCTGATCATTTGTTGTTTCCTGATACTCTACTTCCCTCCCATTTTCTCCATTGGAATTCCCATCAAGTGCTTCTTCCTGTTATTTATCCTGACTATGTACTTGAGAGACAGTACTAGGAGCAAAGAAAAAGAATTATTAAATGAAAACTTCAGAGAATTTGGCTGCCAAACCCTAAAAACCTCTACTAAACATTTTGTGAACTGAAATGTTTTGAGAGCCATACAGCTTGGCCAGATTTGGGAAAAAAATTTATAGGGATGCCAAAATATCTCAATTTGATATCAGAACAACTTTCATGTCAGATTTCAGGTGTTTGACCAAAGCCTGCTTGGGCTCACAATGAGAATGGACAAACCTTTGGTTTGCTTGTGGTTTATTTGTTTGTTTGATTTACACAGTGTCTTTTTCATTAAAGCATTTCTAGTAGATTGAGAGGAGTGTTGCTGATCAAAAAGTTAAAAAGTTGCAACAGAGATCAGCACAATATGCACTCAAAGCATCTCAGTTCTTCTGGGGATGCCAATTGAGATTTAAAATTAAAACATTAGGAATAAGGTTCCTTGATTTTAAGGATAAGTAATACAGATTAGTAGGCAAAGGTATGTTGGACCTTGCAGTGACTCCTGGTGGCCAGTTGTCCTGGAAAAGAAAGGGAATATCAGTGTAAAAGCATGGCACAAGGGTGCTGTTGACAGGCCGGCAGGATCCTGAAGCTGCAGGCACTGCCCAGAAAGGTTCTTCCCTCTGGGCACCTTCCAGGGCTGCAGTTTCTCTGGAGCATTAATGACATTCCTGGCTGCTGGGATTCAATTCCAGTCAGCAAGGGAAGCTCCCAAAGGAAATCTCAAGAGTGCCTTTTTTCTGTTCTCTTCCAGCTATTTGAGTACCTAGCTCTTCTCTCATCCCCGAGATTTTGGGTCGCAATGAAAATGTAAAAGCTGAAAAGTACTGAATAGCAGGAAAATATTAGAAGTTTATTAAAGATGACAAAATAGTGCTTTTCCCCTTGCTGAAAATGTCAATGAAAGGTAGATATTTCTGACAAATTTCCAGTAGAAAATAATGAATTTCAACCAATAAAATCCTAAGAATATAAAAAATAAATTTTCAGCATAAAATGTCTTTTGTTATTTAGTAAAAAATTTCCACAAACCTTGATATTTTCAATATACCCCACAAACCTTGATATTTTCAATATACCCCAAAAATCTATATGTTTTATCAGAAAAGAGTCAACAGCAAATTATAATCATGAATACTCTGATGCATTTTAAGTTTCCTTATTTTTGTTTTTCTGAGTAAATCCTTGTGGGCCACAAAGAAGAGCACCTTTGTGATGTCTTTCATAGAAACACAGCATGAGCCCAGAAGGCAGCCAGTGGGATCTAGGAGTGATGCTGTAATTCCTCCAGGCTCTGTGGCTTTATTTGTGGGGATTTCTGTTCACTGGCCTCCAAAGGCTCTTCTCAAGTATGACTCCTCCACCCAGGATGTGAAAGCTTAATGCTTTAGGACAGATATGTGCAAAGGAAAAAAGGAAATGTCTTTTAAATGCAAAGGAAGACAAAGTAGATAAAGGAGTGATTTTAAGTTAAGCTAATGAGAATTGTACAATTAATTTTAAAATTAATATATTTATTTCTTATAAATAAAATAGAAATGACCTTTTAGAAATGAGCATTTTTGTGGAGGATGATGGCTGAGACACACGCAGACAGTGAAGGCAGATGCTGCTACCTAAACATGTAAACCACTAAGTTGTACAAAGTGCCTCGCTACTTTTAAATTGACTGAAATGAAACCAAATTAATTTGGTTTTTATTTACAAGATTTCTCCTTTTGTTCACATTCACTACTCTAGGCAGGAATGAGGTCACCCCTGGCCACATGTGGGGCAGGATTTACATGGAAGGCCCCAGCAGTGCTCTGTGGAAGAGGCTTTGAGCAGCAGGAACAGCATCCAGGCTCTTTCTTGCTCCTCACACAGTTGTGCTGACAGGTCTGGAGCTGCCCTTCTCACTGTCACAAGCTGCTCATGCCCCCTTGTCCCCTCCATGTCGTTTTATTTCTTTGACTCACAGTTAACAAAGCTCCGCACCTCCATCCCTACGGACTGAGGGCCCCTCTTCCTTCTCTGCATTCACAGCAAGCTCAGCCAAACCTCCACACTGAGGCAGCTTCCCAGGCATCCCTGGACGGGATTTCCTTCAGAGGGTTCTGGGGCCCATCCAAAACCCAGCCCAACGGAGCAGTGGGCTTTCCCCCACACCGTCCTATCAGAGGACTTCAGCTCCAGCCCACTGTCACTGCCACCTCATCAAGCTGACATGGAGGTGCCAAGAAAGTGCTGTCCTACCCCAGAACTCCAACTTGTCACCGCCTCAATGTGAGCCAGCGACATTTCCTATTATTTCCACAGATCTCCGGGGTGTGAATCTGGGATATGGGCTGTAAACATAATTCACAAAGCAAGCTGAGGCTGCACTGATAAATTGTATTTCTTACCCCTTTAAACACTCAACACACCAAATACATAAAATATCTTTTTATTGACTTCTTCCTGTGTGGACAGACCCACTCCAGAGAATCAGCCCATATTTTTTCATGTCACATGAATGAAAATCCACATTGGATGACAATCTACTGTGGACCCATTTATGGTGATTTATTGAAGCTTAAGACACTACCTTCTAAACATATTTTGTGTAACCCACCTGAGAGTCTGACCATCTGGTTAAATAAGATTTTCTAATAGATTTCAAAATGTTGCTGCACTTGGCCTGAATATACTAATGTTAAAAACCTCAGCAGCAAGGAAAAAATACCAATTACACAGAGGCACAAAGAATTCCTGATCAAAACTCTGCAGCAAATCCTCAACTGCTGCAAATTGGCATAAAGCAACTTATAGGGGGCAGGAATCTGGTGAGCTATGTAGGTATGAATGGCTGTAATTCCACAGGATCTGAAATTCTTATTCTTGAAGAACTCAAGCAATCAGGGTTCACCAGATTGAAATGAGTATCTTACAGGCATGATGCTGTGAGATAAAAAGCATGCTGGCTGTTTTCCAGCAAGGAACTTGAGCATGTCCTTATCTCTAAGCTTATGAGCAGTCACACTGAAGTCTCATGCTTTGGGCCTGAAATTAAACATTAACTCAAGGATTTGGGCCAGCACCAATGAAATTTTAAAAGTGACAACACCAAAAGCCAAGATTGTTTTGGGAACAGTTACTCACGTGTATCTGGTCTGAGCTCAGCTGACAGTCTCAGGGAGGGATGAAAGTGCTGTTACCTTTCTGCTTTCCATTATTTCAGGCCTGACAGTATCCCATTTAACAGTGGGAAGTGTTTTCAAGTTAGTAAATAGCTACTGAGATAATTGAGAGAATTTAAAATAAACTTATATAATGCCTTGCAAAATGTAGCACACCTTCTTCTCAGTCATCCAAAATACAAATAGAGGAAAATTAAAAATCTGTCACAAAGCTTTGAATTAATTATTGTTTTATCAATAGCTGAGTATTTTGCAGTATTTACCTGCAACTTCAGCTATTAAAGTAAGTCAAGGAGACAGGAAGTGAAGATGGAAATCAGAAAGAATAAAAGCTGCAAAATTAAGCTGCTCTCTTTCACATGTGAAATTCCATATAAAATACTTCCCTATAAATAGTTGTCAATAAACACAACTGCTGCAAATGTATTTGGTAAATGTTGAGGTCAAAGGCCTCAACTGTTTATTGCCTTGTAAACTCAAAGGCAAGTAAATTTATTGCCTGAACGAGTTTCAGAGTATTGGCCATCATAAAAACTCTGCATCCAAGGTACAAACCAGTCCATGGGCTGTATCACAACTATTCCACACACAACTCAGGACCACCACATGTAGCATAATTCCAAGTATCAGAAATACATCAGAAATATATTGCTGCCATGCTGGATGTACACTGCACTTCACAGTTGGAGGAATGGATCTCACTATTTATGTAATCTAGGTCTCACAGAGAGAAGATTATTACTTTATTTTACCTCTTTTCCCTAATAGAAAAAGGTTGAATTGGTTCTAAGGCTTTCTATAAACTGATGAGAACCATGGTTGGTGTTTAGTGACAAATCCTATCCTTAGATCCATTATTCATGACTATACTTCCAGCATTAATATTTTGAGAACCTTGTTATCTTCCAGCTGCAAAACATAAAAGGGCCATTTCAGAAACAAAGTGCATAATGTGTGTGTGCGTGTGTGTGCATACATACACACGTATACAATGTATGTATATATGTTTTCTTGACCAGGGTTCTGTTTAAGGAACATTGTGTTTCTGTCCTCTCAAGTTACAGCTCTAGAACTGAACGTGCTCTGTGCCCTTCTTCACATGATCCTCTTTCAAGTATTGTATGATTATTAATTATTGTAAATTAGGAGAGAACAATCTCACAAATTGGATCAAGAGAAAATTCTAGGCTTAAGCTAATATGGCATTTGGTATAAAACACTACACTTAGTAATCTAGCCTGTACACTCCTCAGAGATTTTCCCTCTAATGTTTTTCTCTGTACCATGGAATATGCAGCCAGTGCTAGCAACTTTGGGGTAATTCCAGTTCTGGGGTAACTCCAATTTTTAATCCCCTTCAGTTGTGTGGTCAAAAGGAGCTGTCCGGCTGCCCAAACTGTGCTTTCCAATTAACTGGAACTGCATCCTGCCTCCACTCTGTGAGTCCGTTTGTGAGTAGCTGATGATATCTGCAGATAAAGCTTTGCAGGGTGTTATTTGAGAGTGAAGCTGCTGTCAGGGGATGGAGCAACTGAGTGCATCTGCCAGTCAGCAGCCCCAGCATCCCCACTTCAGCTGAGCACACACACGTGCAGACAGGCCCAGGACAGTGCATGCACACAGACAGTGCCCCATACAGACAGGAAACCATCAAACAGCAAACCAAAGGCAGCAGATTTAAAAATCTACTTCCACAGATCTGCAAGCTCAAATAAGTCAGAGATTTAAATACAAAACACCCAGGAACATGCATAGGTACGCCTCATTTCCTAGACAACTATGGCACAGGTACAGAATGTAGATTATTGGTTTTACTCCAGGCACATGTAACTGTTTTCTGATATTATTCCCATCAAAGAAAACTCAGCTTTCCTCCAGCCCTTTCTTGGAAAAGTTAAATGTTAAACATTGCTCCATCTGAGAAACTGCCCCAGCAGATTCCATGCACAAACACTTTGTCAGTGTCAACAAACCAACATTTAAACTGAAAGGTACTGTCATGCTGACCCTCCTTCTTCTATTTGCACCTTTTAAAAAACCACAATTAATCCAAACCACATATAGCATGTGACAAGCATAATACCAAATACTGTTATGTAAGACTGGACAAATCAGAACATTTAACACTTTTTCCCATGTTTCCAAACAGCTTTATCCTGGGATGATAATACACAAATGCAGAACACTTGTGACTGAAGACTTCATTGGAGCAATGGACAATATTTCCATCCAGGAAATTCAGCTCCTGCTTCTTTCCACACCAGAGCCCCTTAACACACCCACTGATGAAGATTTATCACTTATAGGTACTGACTTTTGGGGGAAAGGCTAAGAAAGCAGTACCTCCAACCCTAGCCAGTGTTACCTAACAGAGCATTACTCATGGTAGTAATTCCACTAGGGTTAATGGGAATAATCAGTAGAATGGTTAAAGTGAAGGAGAAATAGATTCCAAATTAACACAAGGAGAATATAAGCCAAATAATAATAATGCACAATATTAAACATAAACCTCTTCCAGGTACTTCTGTCCTATAAGTCTGTTTAGCACAATTAATGGAATAACAAATAAGTGTTATAACATTACTCACCCATTACACTGTCACTCGACAAACAACACAGCCATGAACTTTTCTTGGCATAACATGGGCTATAAATGGGGTACTGTTGCTTAATCATTCTCCATGATGTTTATAGGAGGGAAATAAGAGCTCAGTATAACTAGAGGCCACAGGAGGGACACTTTAAAGGCTGCACTGCCATGTGTGTCAATACCAAGAGCTCAGCACATCTGGCTTAATTCATTTTTTAGCTGTTTGCTAACTGGAGACCAGGTGTTATTTCCTCTTTGAGATGGGAAATGCCTTTAATTGCTGCCAGGGTATCTCCCTTGTGCCAAATGGGCACTCAGCAGACCCTGTGAAAACCAGTGGACTTGTGGGAGAAGCTGGGGCTGGGATTTGCCCACGGTGCCTCTGCAGACCACAGGCCCTTGGAACAGAAGCTGGTCTGACTGTGCTCTTAGTCTGACAGAGCCTGAGCCCATGCAAGGCTTCTCAGTGTTTTTGAAACAGAAATGTAGAAGAAGATGTCTAATTCCAAAATCCCTACCCTCCTCCAAACAAAGGAAGTGTATCTCTTTAGCATTATGTCTTCCAAGATTTCTTCCAGAACAAGGTACAGCCTTTAAGGGACTACCCAGCAATCCTTTTCAGAAAGGCAGTTTTTAAAAACAATCACCTGTTGCTACAGTCTTTTGGGGAGACCTTTTGACCAGTTGGACCCAGTTTGTCTTTCAAAACTCAGTTAAACATTAGCAAAGCTGCTCATGAATAATTTTTCATAAGAAGCTTTTTTTTCACATCCATGTTTGGCAGGAAGCAGAAACAATTTGAGGCTGTTAGAGAAAAATCAAACTTGCCTCAGATGATCTGTATCCCCAGACAAGTTTAGAGCACAGCTGCAGATAGGTTTTGGAGATATGAGCTTTGTGCACTCACACAAACATCAAACCACATTACCGGCCACAGGAACATGCCAGAGAAGTTCATTTGAAAATCATTATGCATTCATTTCTACAAGTAACACCTTGTGGTCCCTGCTGTGAGTGTGGTTGTGCTGCAGCTATTTCCTTTTATGTCAGAAATGTTTTTTGGAAGTTTGGCAAGAGAAACACACTAATACTTTTGTTAAGAAAAATTTCGGGTTCCACAGCAGGTCCTTGAGAACAGCAGCATAATGGAAGTATTCAGATTTTTATCATTTGTAACTCAATTTCAGCTTTGCCTTACATCAGAATAAAATTCCTTCAAAGCTAATTTCAGTCCTGTCCCAAGAGAGCATTTGTCCATATCATGAAAACAGGGATTTTATTTAACACGATTACATGCACATGCTGGTGCAGTCAGATGCCTGACTGGAATAGCAGAGTTAAGACAGGTCAGGATGAAGGTGCACTGGTGGAGCTTGGCAGGGAACCTGCTTTTAGTGTTTCTGGCTCTAGCTGAGAACATCAGTTTCTCGTTGGTGAGTTCTGAAAACAAAATTCTTTCCAAACAAAAAAGAAAAGAAATAAATCCCTTCACAAATTCTACTTTGGGCAATTGTGTCGTAACTTAAAATCAACAAACCGTACAAAGGAGGTGAATCAAAGTTAAACACATCTGTGGACATGACATTCTTTGATTCTGTTTCTTACACCCACTTTTCAAAGCAGGCTTCTGATGCATCAGGCTCAGCTGGCAGAGGCATTTTATTCAAGTTCTCCCAGCCAGTGCTCCTCCACAGGTATTAAATCCCTCTGGGGAATGCAGGCACAGAGGTAATAAACATATTTGTTTCATTACAACATCTCAAAAAATGTAAAAATTCTAAAAAACCAACTGTAAGCTGACCTGCAGCCAAAGTACACATTAATTATACAGCTTAAGTCAGGCGGATGCTCAAGGAAAAGAGATATAATGTTACACCCAGCTGGATACTTTGTAGTTAGCACAAATGTAATATAAAGCGTACCAGAGTTTGTCAAGTGTCTGTCTGGATTTTCAGTTTTCATTAGTACTATAATTAAAACCACATTTTCAGCTATATTACCTATAACAAGAAAGGAATGAGAAATGAGGTTGTCAAGGTCAGTCTCTTTCTGCTCTTTATCCTGAGTATCTGCAGGCCACAAGCTGTTGAATTTGGTGTAAACCAGAGTAATAGGATGGAATGTCACGTTACAACCAAACCTTTGTGGTTGCAAAGACAAACTGATGAGGTCACTTCCTTTTAATCACCAGCGGAGGGCATTTATCAACAGCCACATAAGTCAGGGGGACAGGGAGGCAGATGACAGACAGACTGACAGATATATGGAAATACAAACACCCCAAACACAGATACCACAGAGCTGATGCACAGAACGTTCCTTTGCAGAGAGCTGCACTTGATCTTGTGCTGTCACAGCCCTTCCCATCTATAAAAGGCACAGAAATGCTGTTTATGCCCTTCCTATGGCTTGTCACAGAGGGCACAGCAAAGATTTCGAAAACAGGGACAATGGATGACTTGCACAAGAACAACCTCAGAAGATTTAGACCCAGATTCAGATTTTTAACACTTTCAGAGAATTCACAATTTTGCTTAATGCCTCTAAGGCCAAGTGAGCAGGTAGCAGAGAGCAGAATTCCCAGGAGAGGGACGTGGCGTTACAATCACTATAGTGGATGCCTTAATTAGAGATGGGTGGTGAAAAGCAGCACAGCTTCATCAAACTCAACATTTACCAAGGATCTGACCCACAAATTCCAGTACCAAACATGCAAATTTTTTTCATATTCAAGTGCAGCTAAGTACTTGAGGCAACCAAGGCACCAGTGAATGCAAATGGAATTCCCTAGCTGTGGTCTGAAAGGTAAATATGGGTTTAGCTTTCATGAAACTCAGGAAAAAAAAAAATAAAAAAGCAAAGCAGCTGATCGGTCATGTTAAATATAAATGACAGTTTACCTGTGATACTAAAAAGGGATTTTAGCTTCATTAAAAACAAAAGCTAACTACTATGAAGGAGATGAGTGAGCTATTACAACACTGAAAGACTTAAAAACGATACCCCAGGAGATAACATTCTGAGAATAAAGTGAAAGAGCTCATATAAAATACAAAAGGTGTGTTGTAAAGAAGGATCAGAAGGGCAGACTTTGAGCTTCATCCAGTCATAAATCAAAAGCTTGTTCTCCATCATTCTTGTCTATGAGGTCAGCTTTGATTCCCAAGCTACAATTCCCAAAGGATGGAGGTATTTCTATTGGCAAGTATGTGTCTTTCTTCCCCCGGGCTGGCTCTGCCAGCCCTGCTGTCACCATGGACTGTCATTATCTCAATCTCTTTACTGCCCAGGATTGTTCCATCCTGGAGCCATAGGGAACTATCACAGGGCTGCGAGAGGAAAACCCTTTCAGAAGACTGAGGGCATTTGCAACAGATTAATTGACAAAGAAGTTTATCAAGCCAGGCCATCTGCAATAGTTCAGTGATTCCCCTTCACAGGGACCAAATGCTTTAGCACTCCAGGTGACATGTCAGGGATACAAGCTGTTACACAAAATAAAAGTGTTAAAAAACAATTCAAAAACTCTACCACCAAATAATATAATATCAATTCTCTATCCAGTCATGTGCTTCATATCTTTTGCATTTGAGTAACTGCAGCAATAATCTTTAAGCTTTAGCTCAGGCAGACTGTCCACACTCACAAGAACAGTCTGTGTAAACAGGGCTCCCCACCTGAGCACTGGAGACTGGCTCAGCATCCCCATTTGCAGTCAGGCATCTCTGCGTGCACAGATGAAGGGCAGACACTTCCCAGACTGAAATAAACACAAAACACATTTAGCATGTTGTTTCCTCAACCTTCGTGTAACATACTAAACCAGATAAGTGTTTTCTTAAGTCGAAAAAACAATAATTTCAAAAGATTTCTTGAATAATACTCAACACACCAGACTTCTACAATGTCCTCACACAGTGAGTTCTATTATTTCCTCCATTAGTATCATAAAGGTTTTACTTCTGTAATTCTCACTTACTATAGAGCAACGTTGGTGTGTGGTGTAAAACCTGATAGTTACTGCGGGTATCCCTAACAGAGATAACATTTACACAGAATAATACAGACATCTGATCCCGTATGTTTCTAGAGATAAAAACCTTCATTCTTTTGACAATTCGTAAGGGGAAGGCTTCGAGGGAGGTAAAACCTAAATTTTTAATACAAGATCGCCCTCTACTGTTTAGGAGAGAGGAAAACGAGTGAGGATCGCAGAGCCTGGTTTGGGCTGGAAGGGACCTTAAAGCCCAACTCGTTCCAACTCCTGCCAAGGCAGGGACACCTTCCACTACCCCAGGCTGCTCCAAGCCCTGTCCAGCCTGGCCTTGGGCACTTCCAGGGAACTGTTCCACATATTTTTATCCTACATAAAAAACAACCTGGAAAAGTAAAATGATTCCTTGTGGGTTGTTGTGGTGATATGATGGTGGAGGGCTCCCAAAGAGACCTGGGACACCACATTAATTAATTAGGCTTACTAAAACTTCCAAAAACTGAGATATGAAATGAGAAGTGACATGCCTTTGGCATCACAGATGATTGCCTGGAGTTATCACTTACTGATGTTCTTCAAATTATTTTGATGATTTGGACATTTCAGATCTGATTTTATATCTCCTTGCAGGGAAAGCTCGCACCTATAGAGCTTGTTTATTCAAGGTTTATCTTTACCTAAGAGGATGTGCCTTCAATCTCCTCCCCTCCTTGTTTCACACCACTTCCCTGGCTGTCTCTGCCACACATTCACATTCATTCCAAGCTTTTACCTGATGTAAATCAATTATTTATTTTGTCCACGAAACCTGAGTGCTGAATGGCAGATAGAAGATGCCACATGTGTGCAGCACCCCACTGTCCCAGAGATGAGGGCTCTTCCCATGACCCAGGGACAGCAAAACCAGGTTAGGCTTGGCTGTACTTATCTGGAATTTCAACATTTTACTGGTGTGAAAAGTTATGAACTCGGGATATAAAGCTCTTCCCTTTGGTTGGTGCAGGCAGACACAAGAGCCAGGTGTACCCAGAGGAACATCTGACTGCAGTTCCTGGCTCAGCCAATTATCTAGAAGCCAAATTAAAATTCTGATTAAATCATAGCTTTCACCAACTAAATCGTCCAAATTACACATTTCAACCTTATCCACTTCACAGGCCCTCAGTCCATGAACTCACAAAGACTTCCAGAATGTAAAGCCTTGATGTTGATGCTCTCCTTTTTATATGTCAAAAGGACACTTTTTGGCAGAAAACTAATCTTTCCTACAAAATACACAACAAACAATTTGATGTGCTGGGCAACAGCTCAATTTAAGAAATAAACAGACCACCCTGAGAGGCACTCAGCCAATAAACACAATATTTGTCATTTAATTCTGGAAGATGCCAAGGGTAATAAGAAAATTCACAGGACTTCCCACTGGGCTCTTTTTCCCAACCTTTTTCCTAGATCTAGTTCAAATTTCACACATTCTAGCCCTATTTATTTCTGCCACAGCCATTATCACCATTTTCCATGCAATACCATTTTGATTTCCACTACATGAAGGCACCCAAATTCCTGAGAATTCTTTTGATCTTTCAAAGAATGACCAGGAGCATTACCACTGTTGCTCTTTTTGTATTTATTTACCAGCCTCATGCTGCTGCTTCCATAAAGGTGCAATCCCCAGACTTCAAGTCCGCAATAACTTTCTCCTGAACAGGCAAAAATCAATAACAGGAGGAAAAAAAACCCAGCAAATTTCACATTTTGATCAGAGTACATGTGTTGCACATAATATCTGATGGGACCACTGCTAAAAACAAAAGCAAACAACATACCTGCTCCTTTGTGCCTCTCCTGAGTTATTAAAATCTTGTTTGCAGCTGCAGTGACTGGCTGTCCTCACGTTCCCTCAATCCTTAGGATGTATTTCTTCCCACAGCTCATCATAGTCTGCAACATCTGGATTGTTTTAATTCCCCATTATGCTCAGCAAGGTAATTTTTGTACCTCTGCTATCACATTCTGAGTTTTAATAAACTCATCTTCTCCTTGATCCTCTCATCATCTGTTTCTCCATTCCCTGAACCCATCCTAAATCCTGACATTTCAAGCAATTTGCTCCTTCTCGGGCAGATTTCAATAAAGCTTCCAGCTCTGGAACCAAAGCTACCAATGTAGGACTAAAATTTAAAATCTCCACACCTGGAGGTCTTGCACTGGTCCTGCTGGGAATCCTACCAAGCTCAAACCACTTGTGCCCAGCCATTCCTTTGACTTGGAACATCTTTGGAAGCCTCCATGGCATTATCCTCTAAACTGATGCCAAAACTCACTGTTTGTGTCTAGATCCTTCACAGCTGTGTGTGTGTCTAAACACAGCCTGTAGAAATGTCTTAATACAATTTTAAAAATAAAATCCCACACTGTTCATTTACGTATTTCTTCTTCTTGATTAATGGCCAGAGTTACTCACAGAATAAACCAGAAATTCTGCAAAAAAAGATCTACTGGAATGCCCTAAGCACAGGCAGCAGCCCAGCTCTTAAAAAGAAGAAGCTGAAAGTATTTTTTCTTCCCTGGAGCAATCCTTCATGTTCAGATAAAAACACCATGCAAGAGCATCAAAAAACTATTTTTACAGCACGATTAAAGCAGTACCATGACAAGAATATTTGACTTCAAGTTCATGGCTTAAAAGAGCAGAAATTACTCATTTTCTACTGTTAAAAGGTCCTGTGGTCTCTGCACATGGAATTGACCACCCAAAACCTCCACAAGGCACCTGCTCAAGATCATTCCTGCTCTTGCATATCCTGTGAGTGAAGGCTCACATCCATCTCCATTTTTTATCATGGAATCAGGGAACGTTTTGGGTTGAAAGGGAATTTAAAGCCCATCTAGCTCCATCCTCTGCCATCAGCAGGCACTTTCCACTAGACCAGGTTGCTCCAAGCCGATCTTAGAACATTGCCAGGGATGGGGCAGCCACAGATTCTCTGGGGAACCTGTGCCGAGGCCTCACCAACCTCACAAGGAAGAGTTTTCTCGCCAATATCCCATCTAACCCTGCCATATATCTTTGTGAATTCATTCCCCCTTGCCCTATCACTCTTAAGAGCCACTGGAACTACCAGGAATAGGATAGTGAATGATGAACACACCCCGAGAGGGATTTAAAATGGAATTAGGGGCGGGGGGTGCGCCCACGCCCCTCCCTCGAGCCCTCACGGAGCCCGGAGCCCTCACGGAGCCCCGCCCCCAGCGCTCGAGACCGCCCCTTCCCGCCTCGCCGCCTCACCCAATCAGCGCAGAGATCACAGCATCTATTTGCATATTAAAGACCGCCCTCCTCGCTGCTCACCAATCAGAGCGCTCCTCTCATGAAGACGGGGGAAAGACCTGCTCGGCTTTCCACGCACCCGCTGAGCCGCAGCTTCCCATTGGGCGATGGGCCGGTGGGCGGGGCCAATTTGAACGGGCGGCGGCGGGGAGCGGCGCCATGGTGAAACCGCTGAGGGATCGGGATCGGGATCGGGATCGGGATCGGGATCGGGATCGGGATCGGGATCGGGATCGGGATCGGGATCCTGGTACTGCCGAGGGTCCCGGCCCCACGATGAGCCCCCCGCTCTCCCCGCAGCCCGCTGCGGCGCCAGCCGACGGCTTCGCCTCCTCAGACGATGAGGCCGCCGAAGAGGACCCGAGCCCGCTCCACATCTCCTGGTGAGGCGACACCCGCGGGATCCTTGCTCTGAGGGAATTGTATGAAATCCCTATCATGAAATAGGATTAAATCGCTATCCTGAGAAACAAGAGGGTTTTCTCTCCGCAAGGAAAACCCGAGCCGGGCTCTGGAGACCTTGCAGGCTGGGGCTGGCCGGTGCTGCTGGTGTCAGTGGGTGTGGGTGGGTTGGAAGGGACCGCTGGAGCCCAGCGCTGCTCCAACCGCCCTGCCCAGGCAGGATCGCCCACAGCAGGAGCCAAGGATCGCACCCAGGTGGGTTTTAAATGTTTCCAGGGAAGGAGAGTCCACAACTTCCCTGGGCAGCCCGTTCCAGGCCTCTGTTCTTTACTCACAGGGTGGGGAGGCCCTGGCACAGGGTGCCCAGAGCAGCTGTGGCTGCCCCTGGATCCCTGGAAGTGTCCAAGGCCAGGTTGGACAGGGCTTGGAGCAGCCTGGGCTGGTGGAAATTGTCCCTGCCCATGGCAGGGGATTGGAACAAGACGATCTTTAAGGTTCCCTCCAACCCAAACCTTTTGTCACCCTCAAAGTAACATTTTTCCTCATATTCACTTCCCACGTTTCATTTTGTGCCTGTTGGTCCTCGTTGTCCCACCAGACACTGGTGAAAAGGTCTGGCTCCATCCTCTTGACACCCCCTCCAAAGACATTTATATATTTAAATAATTGAAATCTTCCCTTCTGGTTTTTATTTATTTTAGTTTTTATTTTCTAATAGGTTGTCTTTGTCTCCTCTCTACTCTTCAGAGTTCCTGGGATTATGTTCCCTTCCAGGTAAGAAGCATTCACTGAAATTTGCAGGCATATTTGAGAGCTGAAGAATGGTAATACCTTGTACCCCAAATTTCTGTGTTGTGGGCGACTTCTTTTGTAATCTACCCCTGGAATAAGTGTTTTGGAAACACCAGAGCTAATCTAGAGAATATCTTAATGCCAGATCACGTTTTTTAAAGTCAAAAAAGTAAACATATAAACTTTGTCTGCATTTTTAACTATCAAAACTGCAGCCATAGTGAATCTCCACTCAACTCTTAAGTGATCTTTATTCACCCCTTTTATTTGTTGGATGATTTTTTGTGTTTTAGGGGGGGATTTTATGCTGTATCTTGATTTAAAATATCCAAAACTTTTCACCTGGAAAACACAAAGCACCTTAAAACCTTGGGCAGATTTATTTAGTTAATCCTATTACATTACAGTTTTAAGCAGATAATGGTGTTTAAACTGTCTTCTGCACCAGGGATCTACTTGCAAAAACAAGAACTGTGTTTTATTCAGGCGTGGCTTTGCTCCTTGCTTTGGTTTTGGGGAGAGGCTGCCTGTGCTCTGTTCTGCTGCAGCTGCCATCCCATAAATGTCACTTACCTGAGTGGTGATTGGTGTTCATATCTTGTTTCAGGTTGCAGGTTTAAGGATATCAGAAGAAATCTTCAGAAAGATATAGGTGAGTGTTCTTTGTGCCAAGGGCAATTCCATGAATATTCCGTGACTATGGAATAAATAGTCAGGATATTTCCAGGCAGGAGCTGCACAGTACCCTTGAGGCATCTTCAGAGCAGCTGGCATCAAGATGAATTACAAGCTTGTAGTCTTCCATTTTTCCCAGAGAAAAGTGAAATTGGGATAGAAAGGAGGGAATTATGTAAAGATTTGTGCTGAGTATTCATCTGTAAGCACTAAAGAGCAGAGACAGATAGCAAATCCCCAGTGTCTGGGTAAGTCAGGCTTAGGAAGGAGCTCCTGCCTCTGAGGGTGGGGAGCCCTGGCACAGAGAAGCTGTGGCTGCCCCTGGATCCCTGGAGTTTCCAAGGCCAGCTTGGATGGGGCTTGGAGCAGCCTGGGATGGTGGAAGGGGTGGAATGAGATGGGTTTTAAGGTCCCTTCCAACCCAAACCATCCTGGGATTCTGTGATTTTAACTGGAGGTGGGATAGAAACATACTTAAGTGGATAGCAGGCTGTCCTGAGTGCTGCTGTGTTCTCCAGTGAGACTTCTCTCAGGATTCCCTCTGAACTGAGAAAATTCCTCTCCTGGATTACCTGAAGGGAAATGTGGGAGAGACTCAGTGGAAGAAAGAGGTCCCTTCCAACCACTGCTCACTCCAACCAAAACTGCTCACTCCTATTGTCTTAGCCCCAAAGATTAAACAAGGGCCAAGGTGCTTATCTGTTTATCCTTAAGCTTGATAGGCTTTTCTTTATCTGCAAGTGTCTTAATCTGTTGGCAGGAGAACTGAAGAGCTGTGGGATCCAGGATGTCTTTGTGCTTTGTACCAGAGGAGAGCTCTCAAAATACCGAGTACCAAACCTGATGGACACCTACCAACAGCACGGGATTTGTGTGCACCACCACCCCATTCCTGATGGGAATGCTCCTGACATTGCCACCTGCTGCAAGATCCTGGAAGAGCTCAGAACCTGCCTGGAAAATAAGCAGAAAACAATGATACAGTAGGTTCAGGCTGCCTCCCCGTCACCCCATGTTCCTGTAAAGGATGCCAGCTTCTTTCCAGCTGTATGAGCAGGGGAAATAGGATGGTGTGAGAAGGCAGTTGCACTATTTAGGGTTAGTTCATGCTGTGAAGTCTGCTTGTTCCTCCTCCTGCAGCTATTTGGAGAGAATTCTTCCTTTCAGAAGATCAGAATATCCCATTTCAAGATTAGAATGTCCCATTTCCCCTTGATGTGTCCAGCAGGAGTTTTAAAGTGTGTTTTGAGTGGCACCACAGGGCTCCTTGCTCCCAGCCTACCTGGATATCAGGGGTACAGAATGAGTTGGGAGCTAAAACACTTCTTTGTCAGAGGCTGTGACTGCCCCATCCCTGGAAGTGTTCCAGGCCAGGGATGGGGCTTGGAACAGTCTGATCCAGTGGAAGGTATCCCTGCTCATGGCAGGGGGTGGAATGAAGTGACTCTGAGGTCCCTTCCAACCCAAACCACTCTATGAGTCTATAACACATCCCTGGACTGTTTATCAGGGACTCAGTGGGTTCCAGCAGTGCAACATTCACTCCTAATTTCCATGAACAGGTTTAAAGGAGTTTATTTAGCTGAGCTCAGAAGAGAGGGGAAGAGCTTTCCAAATTCCATGTTCCTTGAAAGATCCCACTGACACCTTCCTGTACAGACATCCACTGAGTCCTTGGTGTTTCTGCTGACACAGAACCCTGCTCTTCTCCTCACAACTGTCCTCAAACCCTTAATCTGGAATAGGATTTAAAGTAATTTGTAATTGTCCATCCTCCTACTGCTTCCTGTCCTCCTTTGCCTTTGGGACTGTTAGCAGGAATGAAGGGGAACTTCAAAATTGAAGTTTCCATGGAAAGATACAGAAGGTCTGGAGAATAAATAGGATATATCCCCATAGGTATAGAAACAGAACATAGAAAATATGTAGAAATTCTTGTTCTGACTTTTTTTTTACCACTGCTCCTCTTGATTATATTAAGGCAAGAACTGTGTCCATCTATTTATGTGTTGGGGGCCCTGGGTGCTGCAGTTTGCCACAGCTCATTACAACCAGATGTTTTCTTTTCTCCCAGCTGTTATGGTGGCCTTGGACGCTCGTGTCTTGGTGAGTATTTGTCTCCATGCCTGACTAACCCATCCCACAAAGCCACAGAGCCAAATTCTGCTGTGGGAGCAGACCCCATCCCACAAAGCCACAGAGCCAAATTGCTTCTCTGTGGATGCAATCCAAACTGCCACTCCCAGGAGCAGCCTGGTTAATTGAAAGGACATGAACCAATTCCTCTGCACCTGGTTCATCCCGGTGCTGCCCCTTAAAGCTTTCAGGAGCGTTAGTTACTGTGTGTTCCCAGAGGAAGGGGTGATGATAAGGCCAGAAGACACAAAGGGGAATTAACTGGGTGTACTGGCACTCATTCCTGAAAAGCCTAGGAATTGCATGCCAGATGCTGCTGGGAAGGCAGGGGGAAAATAGCGGGAAGGTTTTCACCTTTTGCCAAAGTCCATAGGCTTAGGCAGGAGCAGCAGGCAGATGGGCCAGTGCCCAGAAATAGGATTCTGCAAGAGATCCAAGAGCTCTGGGACCTGGATAGGTTTGCCAGGATGGTTTTCATGGGACAAATCAGTGGCTGTGTGCAATCAGAGGTGCCCAGCAGCATTCAGGTGTAAACATTTTCCCCTGCAGTGGCTGCATGTCTCCTGCTCCAGCTTTCGGACACCCTGGCACCTCAGCAGGTGATAGAGAGCCTCAGGAACCTGAGAGGATCAGGGGCCATCCAGACTATCAAGGTAATGGGGATGCAGCAGGTAATACACAGGTCCTAAAACAGTGAGAGCTCAGCCAGTCCCCTCCTTCACTTCCCAGAGATACCTCTGTGTTTCTAACACCTGCTCCCTGGGGTTTGAGCTGTTTCCTGCTTTCAAGAAACAGCTTCTCCCAGGAAACTGGTGACTGGACAAGAGGAAAAGGCCTCAAGTTGTGCCAGAAAAGGTTTAAGTTGGATAATAGAGAAAATTTCTTCACTGAAAGGGTTGTCCAGCCCTGGCACAGCTGCCCATGGCAGTAGTGGAGTCCCCATCCCTGGAGAGATTTAAAAGCCATGTGGATGCACTTAGGGATGTGGGGTAGTGGTGGCCTTAGAGTGCTGGGGGAATGGTTGGACTCAAAGACCTCAGAGAGAATTTCCAACCTAAATTATTCCATGATTCAAAATAAAGCAGCTTTGAATTCTGACAACTCCCACCTCTGAGGACCACGTTTTGCATTACTTTGGGGTAATGCATCACCTGTGGCCATGATGGGGAACCACAGGATCCAGGTCAACATCCATGGAATCTGTGTCTGACAGTGAAAAATCCCAGAGGATGCGGAGTAAACACACAGAGAACAAATGTACCAGAGGGTGCAGTTTTCATCCAGGGGTATCAAACAGCTTTTTAACACAGGTGGTGCCTCTTAAATCACAGAGCACTCACTGCAGACCTGGTTGTGCATTTCCAGCAGTACAATTTCCTCCATGACTTCCGGGAGAACCTGGCTGCACACCTGGCAACAAAGGACCCGGTGCTGAGATCGGCATCGCGGTAGCTGATCCCGGGCATCTGTGCCTGGGAAAACTCCTGGACAAGACACCTCTCTCCTGACCTTTCCTCCTTGCTACTGCCTGTGTGACAGAGCTGCTGCCTTCCAAATCCCTGTGTAAAGTATTGGGATGGGGAAGGAAATCCTAGAGAACATGTGGCATCTTCCCCTCTTTAGTGACTTTAATACTCACTGCCTGAAAAATACGTGTACAAGTGTGTTTGTGTCCGTTGCTGTTCTGCTGGGAGAATGGAGCTGGATAGAAATTCCATCTGTGGAGCTGTTTAAAAACACCCTCACACCATCAGCTCTGCTGTAAAGCAAAGTCAAGTCAAGCTGGAGCACTCACCCTTGCGAGCTCGTAACAACTCGTTCTAAAGTGTCACGGTTCTGCTCAGTGTGTTGAGGGGTATTTGGGAAGGAGTCTCCTCATTCCAAAAGCAGGAGGTGTTGCACCACAAATCTGTGACAAAGCCAGCAGGGGGGTTGTAGGTGACTGTGGCAGGAAGACACTGCAGCAGCTGCGTGGGTGAGCTGGCACAGCCCTTCTGCCTGCTGCCAGCACTGAGAGCAAACAAACAATCAGCTGTGGGCTGGCAGGATCTCACAGGAACAGCCCTCTAGCAGTCCCCAGCCCTCCTGTTTCACTACATCCACTCAAAGCAAGATGAAACAGCTCCTGGCTTTTTCTAAAGTTCAGGATTTTGATAAAGTTGAGGACCATCTCAAGTCAAAAGTAGAGACTCCACACACCAGGGGGCTGGAGTTGAAGAAGTGTCTGCTTTGTGAACTTCAGAATTTATCTTTTAACATTTGAACTTTGAGTACAAATGTGATTTTGCAGATTGATTAGTGTTTACTGCCATTCCCCTCCCTACTCTTACAACAAACAACAGGAACTTTTCCAGTTTCCACAGCACAGAATAGTTTACAGCAAATACCCTGCCCCATATGTGCTTCAGTACTTAATCCTTGCATCTAATGGTTTTCAGATATTAAATATTTATCACATGACTCAGCAGGAAGCTTGCTGAGGGCGAGAGAAATGTTCTTTATCTTCTCCATAATCATTTTGCCTCCTAGAACTCTAAAAAAAATTATCAGGTCCACATTTTGAATGCCAAAGGCCTGGTACTCCAGCAAGGCATCACACAAGAGCTCCTCCAACATTCCTGGGAAAGGAGGCTGACGTTGCTGGACAGGGATGGTGTTATCCACACCCCTGGCAGCTGGGAATACTCATCTGCACCCCAGGTCCAGCTAAAGCTGCTCAGCAGCAGGACAGTGCAAACACTTTGGTAAATTGTGCTGGGCTTTTGCAGCTGGAGGGGCTGCAGGAGCAGCTGTCACTTGGGCTCACTCAGGCCTGCATTGTTTATTCCAGTGTGGAATTTGGCTCAAACCAGCCCAAATGCCAAGGGAACAAGAGATTTGTTTAGAAGGTTGAGGAGAGCCAGGGGCTACAAGCAGCCAGTCTTGTTTCCATAATGGATTAATAAATATACAAACATAAGAAAGGTTTAATGAGCTTTGCTTCCACAGGCTGAAGTCATCTCTTACAGCTTTGGAAGAGCCAAGCAGCAGAAAAATAAAAATGATCCAATAGGAACAATATTCATGAGTTTCCAAAAAGGCCTTTCAAAAATTCTTCAGTGAAAAGCTAAAAATTATGGTTGCACGAGGAAGAGAAACAATTACGGAATGCTGAAGGCTTGAGCAGTAGGGGCACAGGAAATGTGAGAAAATCAATTTTATGTACAAAGCAATAAACTGTCAGGACTATTATTACTTAGGAAAGGGAACTTTAAGTTATCACAGCCCGAATTCTCTTACCCCCAGTATATTTATAAAAACTAGAAACTACCACTCTCCATCCCCTGGGAACCCAAACTTTGTGATAATTGCCTAAAAAGGGGAAGGTTGTGGAGGAGAAATGACAGTCCCAAACCTGTGGAAGGACTTCCAAGCAGACACCACACAGACTTAGCCCCTGGACAGGTGACATGAGTAAAGTGTTCATTCACACCCAGCACAAATAAGGGGGAAGGGGGGACATTTTCACCACGTCCTAAACAATAAGAGTGTAGGGTCACTAAGTGAAGTCTGGCAGAACTGTTAAATGCCTTTTTTTACACACAGCAATTCCATTGCAGAACTCACTGCCAGGATTGCCCAGAGAAGCTGTGGCTGCCCCATCCCTGGAGTGTCCAAAACCAGGTTGGACAGGGCTTGGAGCAGCCCGGGATAGAGGAAGGTGTCCCTGCCATGGCAGGGCTGGAATGAGATGAGATTTAATTTAATGTCCCTTCCAACACAAACTGCTCTGGGATTCTGTGATCTTCCAGACCAGGCTACGAAAGTGCTCTAAAAGCAGCTGAACTGATGGCACAAAAGCCATTCAGAGCTTTTTAAAATGCCAAAGCCCACTCAGGACATCTGTAACAAAGATTTCCAAATTTCTCACTCTCCAGGCAGACACTCAACACCTGCCCTGTTTCATATTCCTTCCCTCAGCCATTGCCACTGCCCAACACAGTGTTGGAATATCTGGATTTCTGGTGGAACCCAGTGCAGCCATTCATACAATTTTTACTGCCCCTAACACCCAAGAGACCCAAAGTGAACAAATACACAGTTTATGCAAAAAAAAAAGTTTTACTAGAACGGGGAAACTCTGCATTGTTCTCCAGCACAGGTAAATGAAAAAGATCCCTAATTATTACTTGTAAATTATGCAGCTGTTCACAGTCACAATTTACAATGCAATATTTATCTGAAACATCTTCCCCTGCCCCATCTGCAATTTACTTCAGGGAAAAAAGCAGGAAATCAGAGCTTCCCTTTTCCAGAGGTAATTAAATTCTGTATTCTATTTTTAAAGGGAATGCAATAATCCACTGTAAAACAACTGATGAACACAGTGAGGATCTGTTGAATTTATAAACAAAACAAAAGGCACCACATAAAAAGAAATGTTGCTGAATTTGAGATTTGTTTTTTATTATCATTTATTGCACTAAGGAACAGCGGGGCAGTTTCACAATCTCACCTTCTGCTTTGAAAGAGTCTGTAGTATTTACTACTCTTAAACCCAAGAGTGTTTTTATCATTGGACTTGATAAACGTTGGAGGTTTGTCCATTTGTTAATCAGCACAGACATTAAAAAAAAAACCATTTAAATTCATTCCTTCATGGACAATTCATCTTCTCCTATCACAATGACAAAGGCTCGAGATTAAAGCAGGGTTAATGTTTGGAGAAGATACAGAAGGCTCTGGGCCTATGGATGCACATACAGGGGAAGATTAACCAGATAATAAAAAAATAAACCAAAATAGAACTATTTTTGTTTTTGTGTCCATGAATTAATATCCTAAGACCAACATCACCTATGGGCAAAACATACAGCATTCCAGTCATTCCCAAGCACTTGGAGCTAGGGCTGGTTCAGAGTAAAGAGTGGGATACACAAGTCCAAGTGAGCCACTACAAAGCCCATCCTACAGCAAATCCCTAGAGCACTAAGGCTAGTAGTAACCAACACCTACTTGAAGGTTATGGCTGTTCCTTATGGAGTGCAAAGTCAGAACTTTTCAAACCCCAGTCATCTTTATATTAATTTACACATAATTCATTAATTTCAGCGTCCCAGTAAAATATAAGAAAACAGTCTTTCCACAGGTATAAAATGTGGAAATATTTTAAAAATAGGGGAGTCATTGTTTTCTAACTCAATTGTGAACATCAGGTTCCGGATTTAATCTTGGTCAGAGGTTCTTGTTGTAAAGAATCCATGTTTTTTGTGGCTTTTGCATGCACTTAACTGGAACAAAGCTTGCTGAATGTCTTCTTAAGAGCTCACCAGAACATAAATCATGCTGCAGAAGAAAAAAAAAATATTAAGATGCATCATTTTGATTAGTGTTACACATTTATTTCTAACAGGGTCTATTATAAGGAACAAGTCCATGTGAGATATGTGGATTGTGACTGAATATTTGACAAAATGACTTCTACTTTTGACTTCAACAAAATCACATTTACATCGAACACTTTCCTCTGAAAACAATGTTTCAGCTTCTTAATTAAAATACCCTGGGATTTATTGTATTATGCTTAACAGAAGAAAAGTTTGGAGATTTTTAGTCTACAGTCATGGAACAGAGATTCAAAATAGTAATTCTGACCAAATTAGGATTTGTGTTTTAAAGCAGAATCAGGGGTGAATGTGGATTATTTTCAGGAAAGCTGGCACTGTAGATGATCATACAGATTCCCAGCATGTTTTGAGCTGGAAGGACTTTACAGATCATCTCACTCCAACCCCTGCTGGGAGACCTTTGGCAAGACCAGGGTGCTCCAAGTCCCCTCCAACAGAGCCTGGAACACTTCCAGGGATCCAGGGGCAGCCACAGCTTCTCTGGGCACCCTGGGCCAGGGCCTCCCCTCCCTCACAGGGAACAATTCCTTCCCAATATCCCATCTAACCCTGCCCTCTGGCAGTGGGAAGCCATTCCCACATGTTCTATCACTACACACCCTTGTCCAAAGTCCCAGCTCTCACAGGCTCCCTTCCAGCACGAGAAGGATCACATTCCTATGGACAGTATTTCTCTCTGCACTCAGCCAAAGCTTCAGACTGAAGAGGAAAACTTACCCATATAGGTAGTAAAAAAAAGATAGAAGGTAGAATGCTAATTTGCACCATCCTTCTTTCTGGCAATAGGCTAAAATATCTGCATTCATGATGGTCGTAGGATCGTAGAGCCCCGGGCCGCTCATCACGGGTCTGCTCATGTACCTGGAACGAGGCACAGGCAGGGTGGGGTGACAGCCACAGGAAACCTGAGTCCTGCCCCCACCCACCAGGGAATGCCACAGCTGAGACAAGGAGCCTTCCCTTTACAGAGAAGCAATTCAATTCCCATGCCTCAAGGAATGGCAGAGGAGATTGGAATTGCTGCTTCGACTGGCATTCCACACTGGGAATTGTCTCAGTGCACCTCTGGCATGGCAGCAACTTTAACACACAAACTCAATCCTCACACAGCACAAGACAATAAAATCACCCCAGAAAGCCAGGTGATGGTTCCTATTGTATTGTACAGCCATGACCTGAACTTTCCCAGAAAGCATCTGGGCTTTCCCAAGACACAGAACACTGGACAGAAGACAGCAACAGGAGAATGAGTAACAATTCACTGAGCATAACAGACTCGCCAAAATTACCTCCAAATATGATAAGCCAACAAGGGCATATTGAGAGCCAGCGTGAGCCACTCTGCTGCACAGAGAAACATGACACAGAAGAATGCATGGATGAGGTACTCTGGAAGTACAAGCTGGAAAAGAAAAAGGTGAGTTAGAAGTTTCGATTGCACAGAGCAAAACGTGGCATTTCAGCTACTTTGGAGGCACATGATTGCTTAAAAATATTATTTAAAACCAACACTAACAAGACTGTGGAACGTGAAAGCAGCAGCCAGCACTATGTGCCTTGCTGTTTTCACATGCTGTTCATGAACCAAGGAGAAAAATTTATTAGATTTAATGGTCAGATCAGTATTTTTTATTGCTTCTATTAAATTAACAGATTCCACGCTTTATGCATGACACTCAGAAGAGGTCACTGAGATATTTCTGCTCATGCAACAGAGAAATATCAGTAGGAAACATGCTCTGCAGAAAGGTTTATAGGTAAAAAGATGTTTGTGTTTTCCTGTTTTACAGCTTTGTTTTGGTCTTCACAGATCCAGAACTTTCCAAAGTTGAATTATTCCCAAAATGTAACAGCCCAGGCAGAGCTTTACCCAACCAAACCAGCGGTGACGTGGTGGCACACACAGGTCTGCACAGAGGAGCTGCCCTGAGCAGACAGTCCGGGGGAATCGGGCAGCTCTCCCTCACGGCTTCCCACTGTGCATGCTTTACAGCATCATGCTTCCAGCAGAAGCCCACAGAGCTCAGTACCATGGAATCACAGGAAGCATGGAATGCTGCATAGATTAGTGTTGTTAATAGGAACAACATGGAGAGGTACAGAGAGTAAACACATGCAAAGAGCTGCGAAATCTCACACCCAACACGAGTTAAGTCACCCCTATTTACTGCTTTATTACCAGGTTCAGAAGGAATCATACAAATCAGACTGGTTTGGGTTGGGAGGGACCTTAAAGCCCATCCAGATCCTCACCTTCCACTATCCCAGGTTGCTCCAAGCCCTGTCCAACCTGACCTTGGACACTTGCAGGGATCCATGAAGCCAATTCACCTTCCCAACTCAGGCCCCACAGAACTCCTCCTCATGGAAAATACCCCATTTTTACCCAAAGGTTTAAATTGTCTACGTGTGTGTGCATGTACACACACAACACACTCTGCTATTCTTCTTTTAAAACTCCAGAATTTCTTCCTAGAAATCTAAAAGCTACCTACAAACAACTCACCACCTACTTTGCTATGACATTCTAATTCTCTAAATGAAGAATATCAAACAAAGCAAAGTTGCATCAACACCACCAAAATTCAGCTGTTGTACACAAAATGTTTCAAGTAAATATTTTCATCCAGATCCTTCTTTGCATACTTACCATTTACACATGGCAATTATTTATAGCAGAACCACCCTGTCCAACACACGATGCATTTGGCAGCCTGCTCAGACAGATTCACCAGGCCTGAAAAATCTGTATTTATTTACCTACGCATCTCAAAATGCGTTTTTCTTTTCTCTTGTTTATTATACCCTACTCCCACACCAGGATCTCTGCCTCTTTCCCTGCCCCACTTGATCCTCCCTGCCTGTCTTAGAGAAAAATGAATTACATCAGATCCTACCATATTTATCACAGAAGTGAGGGAGGATGGATCTGCTTGCTGAGAAAAGACACGACTATAACAGGAGAGGGAAGAGAAGGAATCAGCAGTGTACTAAGGAGTTACTATTTTAGGCTAATCTTTCCACTGAGGTGCCTCAATTCCTACCAAGATCTTTGGTTCTTTGTACAGGAAAGCAACACACCCGTGTGTTTGTCCAGATCCCCTCAAGAGCCTGAACTTCACTTCTGGGGACTAGCCTGCTTCCACAGAACAGCAGATATGAGATGATTTCAGACTTTCAGTCGCAAAGCTGCCATGTAAAGGACACTCCATGCACGTGGGGCAGCAGAGGGTTAATATTCAGTTAAACATGCACATTTTTACACTACAAAGGTTGCAGTAAGGTCATAATGCATCAATGTAATGAGAGTTGGCCTCTCCCACACTGCAGCAGAGATGACTGGAACAGACCAAGCAAGGGAAACTGTTAGATGCACAGCTCTCCTAGCAGCAAACCTCCTCTCCTCCTCCCCTCCTCACACTGAAATATTCACTTTCATTTGTGTGCTGTACATATAACACCCTCTCCTCCACCCCCCCAGTTACAGCAAATTTGGTTTTTGTTGTGTATTTTACTTAAAACACACTAAAGCTACAGTTCAGGCCACACTGCTGTGCTGGCCCTGCATCCTCCCTCAGCCTGGGCACACACAAAGGAAAAGCCATAAGAAAGGCACAAAATGCTGCAGGATCAACCTCTGTGTTCTTTCACAAGCCTCCCTGATGCTGCTGGCCTGTCAGAGATGCAGGCAAATAGTTTGCCTCAAATTCTTTTCCTAAGCCAAGGAGTGTCTGAGTTGCATCCGAGAGAGGACACTGGGACACACCCCTGATCCTGGAACACAGAACAGAGAAGTGAGGATAGCACCTATCACCTTCCACTCACTCAAATCCTCAAGAAAAGATCAGAACTGACTTGGTCAATGCCTAAAAAAAACCCCAAGTATTCTCCTCTAATCTGAATTCAGTAAATCTGACTTGAAAAAACACAGTTTATTTCTGCCTGAAGTTATTTTCTGACACCTAACAGGCATGTAACAGTTTTCCCCAAGTTGCTGGGTAAGCAAGCAGAATTGGTTTGGCACAAAATATGGAAATCTATGAGGTTGTTATAAACCCCAACGAACGAATAACGAGCAGATGAACAGGCAGACTAAACAAAACAGCTAAATAGTATTACAAATGTTCCTAACAAAATGAAAGGGAAGTTCAAAAACATGAAACTGAAAAGCAGTACACACCTTTAATGCAATTTTGACTCTTTTAATCTTTTTGACCTTTTCAACTGTCTTTGTGCCGAAAATGTGGAAAGCAGATTGAAAGAATGTTAGTATGACAGCTGACAAGATCACCATCAGATTAATAACAGTCAGAATATTCAACTTGAAACTAAAGAATCAGACAAAGAATTTCCCTAGAACTTCTACCAACAGCGAGGGCTTCTCAACCCAGATGCAATTCTATTGCCCAGGCTGATTGCATCAAGATAACACCAAAAATAAGAACTTTACATGTATTTATTTAACAAAACAAAATGTTTGGTGTGCTACTTACAGGATTGAGTGTATTACACTGGTCTATGGGGTTCTTGTAATCAGTCTTCAGTTCATCAAATGCTATAATCTGGAGGGAAAAAAAATGAAAGCGTTTTGATTCCCCAGGAGCAATTTTGTATTTTTTCCATTAAAAGTGCCATTTTGGCAGAGAGCTGCTACCTTTGTTCTCAGCAACATTTCACCTAAGTTGTGCCTACATCAACTCACAGTGGGGACAGATGTGGAACAGGTTTTACAAACACGAAAGCAGCAGTTTCATCAGATATTCTGACTACTCTCCAGCTTTTTCTCTTCCCACCTGCAATGAATTTCCTACATCCCCTTTATCAGTTTTCAACCCCAACCGCTGTGCAGACCCCAGCCTCACCCAGGACTCTCTTGGTGGCCAGCAGGGATCTGGCATGGGGTTCCTTAATCCAGAAAAAGCAAGAGCAAACTTAAAAGCCAACAGATACTTTTCCTCATTGTCAAAGTAAATGCTGAGCCCACATACATCCCAGAACCACAGAACTGTCAGGACTGGAAGGGACCTCTGGAGATCATCCAGTCCAACTTCCCTACAAAGCAGGGTCACACAGAGCAAGTTATACCTCCAAAGGGTGCACCCATTTAAAAGAAAAAACACCCAAAATATGTACACTGGTCTTTTTCTTGACATAAAAATAAAGACAAAGATGCAGCATGAATTACAAAAGGCAGTTTTACACCACAAACGTCCTGCCAAGCATCACACCCTCCCTCAGAGCAGCCCATCTCAGGCAGGGTCCTGCTGGCTGCTCTCCCAGCGCCAGCAAATCACAGAATCATGGAATGGTTTCGGTTGGAAAGGACCTGAAAGATTACCCAATTCCAAACCCTGCCATGGCAGGGACACCTTCCACCATCCCAGGGTGCTCCAAGCCCCATCCAGCCTGGCCTTGGGCACTGCCAGGGATCCAGGAGCAGCCACAGCTTCCCTGGGCAACCTATGGATGGCTTTACCACCCTCACAGAGAATTCCTTCCCAATATCCCATCTATCCCTGCCTTCTATCAGCGGGAAGCCACTGCCCCTTGTCCTGCCACTGCATGCCCGTACAAAAACCCATTTTATCCGCAGACAGGCCGATTCCCGCTCCTAGGGCGGTTCCGGATGCGGTTCCCCCGCTCCCTCGGCGGCTGTCCGGGACCGCCCTGGAGGCTCTCCGGAGCCGTTCCCCGGGCGGTCCCCTCCCTCCACGGTGCCCGTACTCACATGCCAAATGGCGAAGAAGATGAGGGCGGCCGTGAGCAGCAGCGCCAGCATGTAGCAGAAGGCGGCGAACGTGAAGGCCATGGCGGCGGGGCCGCGCGGGGGCTGCCGGGCGCCTCAGCAGCCGCCGCGCAGCCGCCATGGCCGCGCCCGCAGCGCCCCCTGCCGGCCCCGCCCGCCGCCGCCATTTCGTGAGGGGGGGTGTGCGGGGATGGAACAAAAAGCGGGTGTTTCACCTTAAAGCGTGGGAGGAGGGAGTGCGATCGCGCTTTGCACAGCGCGGTGTGAGAGAGGGTTGGCGTAGCATCATGGAATCACAGAACCTAGTTTAGAAAAGACCTACAGGATCATCGACTCCAATGACTCCTGTGACTGTCAGCACACCGGAGCACTGAGTGTCGTTTCCAGTCATTCATTGAACACCCCAAGGGATGGGGACTCCACACCTCCTTGGGCAGCCTTTTCCCAATGACTGACTGCCGTTTCTATTTTTTCCGTAATATCCAACCCAAACTTCCCCTGAGGTTTTCTGAGGCCATTTCTCCTTGTCCTGTCCCTGTTCCCTGGGAGCACAGCCCGACCCCCCGGCTGTCCCCTCCTGGCAGGAGCTGTGCAGAGCCACAAGGTCCCCCCTGAGCCTCCTTTGCTCCAGGCTGAGCCCCTTTCCAGCTCCCTCAGCCTCTCCTGGTGCTCCAGACCCTTCCCCAGCTCCATTCCCTGCCCTGGACACGCTCCAGCCCCTCCATGTCCTTCCTGAACTGAGGAGCCCAGAGCTGGGCACAGCACATGCCCAGCACAGGGGACAGTCACTCCCTGCTCCTGCTGCCACAGGCCAAGGGCCACTGACCTCTTGCCCACCTGGGCAAACCTGGGCTCATGTCCAGCCACTGTCAAACAGCATCCCCAGGTCCTTTCCTGCTTTCCAGACCTTCTGCTCCAGCCTGGAACACTCCATGGGGTTGTTGTGACCCAAGTGCAGGACCTGACACTTGGTCTTACTCAGTCTTGGACTCTTGGTCTCAGTCCATTGATCCAGCCTGTCCAGGTTGTTCTCCAGGGCCTTCCTGCCCTCCATACTCCAGCAGATCCATACTCCCACACAGCTTGGCATTGTCTGCCAATTTGCTAATGGTAGACTCAATCCCCTCAGCCACATCATCAGTAAAGACATTAAACATGACTGGGCCCTACACTGATCCCTGGGGGACACCACCAGTGTGCAGCACCATTCCCCACTCCTGCTTGGGCCCAGCCATCCAAACAGTTCTTAACCCAGCCTAGAATAAGCCTGTCCAAGCCATGGACTGACACCTTTTCCAGTAGTTTGTGCTGAAAGGGAACTTAAAAACCATCAATTTTCACCCCAGTGCCATGGACAGGGTGCACCTTCCACTAGACCAGTCCAACCTGGCCTTGAACACCTCCAGGGATGGGGCAGCCACAGCTTTTCTGTGCAAGTCAAGCCAGGGCCTCACCACCCTCAGGGGGAGGAATTTCTTCCTAATACCTCATCTAAATCTCCCTTCTTTTAGTTTACATCCATTCCCCTGTGTCTCATCCCTACCTGATCATGTAAAATTCCCTGCTCAGCACAAGCTACATCTGGAGAAAAGGGAGATGGCAAATGTAGGAAGAAATGCTGGAGAAGGCTGTGCTGTGTGAGCCCTGGAGAAGGGAGGGCTGCTCATACAATCCCAAATCAATACAAATTGGAGCCTGTCCAACAGAAACAGCAAAATGAGAAAACAGTTTGAGGAGAAGATCACCCCACTCTCCTTCCAAAAGGTCATGTAAAAGTTGTTTCAGTTTAAGCAGTGACACCTTGCAGTAAAGGCAAGCTGGGGTGACATTGCTGCAATCATTTCCTCTGGAGCAGAGTGAGGGATAATTTCCATAAAACCAACAGCTGCCAAACTAAATAATATTTTCCGGTGTTATCTGCTGGAAAGCTTTATACACAATTAATGGAGTGTCACAGTGAGAGATGAGCAGAAACTTTATTTCCCTCACCAAAATACAGGAAAAGCTGTAGCAAATGAGCTGTCTTTAGGAAATCAGCTGTTGCAAAGATAAAGTGGATGTTTTAGTATAAAATCACTCATCCACAAACTACTCCCAATGAAAGCGCTGTGGTGTCATTATGACCCATGAAACTTTGATGTGAAACCCAAAAAACAGATTTTGAAATAAATTTTAGTGAAGATGAGCCCTGAAAAACCTGTTCTAGTGGAAAGTGTCCTTGCCTGTGGCAGGGGATTGGAACGAGATGGGGTTTGAGGACTCCCAACCCAAACCAGCCTATGATTCTTTGACTCTGAGATTAATAAGAAGGTGAGAGAACACAGGGCCAGGAGAGTGTGGGGTGGGTACTGCAGCCCAGGCAGCTGCTCTGAGCTATTCCCAGCTCTGTCCCAGGAGCCTTCCCATTGCTTTGCAAGAAGGATAGAGAAGACGACCACTGGGCAGAGAGAACATCAGGAAGGGCAGAGCCTGTTGTGGTTTCCTTCCAGCTCAGGGTGACAGGATGGGTTAGGAAGAGAGGCCCTGGCAGTGCATCACAGCCACCTTCCAACCATTCCTCATCCCTCGCTCTTGAGAAGCCAGAAACAACAATTTCTGTAATCCCTCTGCAATAACAGCTTTCTTCATATCACTTGATGCTTCTTTAGCCTTATTTATTTGCAAATAGCTTATTTCTTATTTGGAGTACATTTGAGCTGCACAGGCACACTTATTCCCACAGACATAGGACTGGACTGTGCTGGAAAACTCCCTGCTGCAGGCTTTTCCAAAGCCATCCAAAACCAGTTTGCCTCACAAGAGCTGTGGGAGGTAGAGAAACAGGATGTGTGCAGAGGTCCTGTTATACCTTGGGGCTGGGGAACGCAGGTTTTCCACTGCAGTTTGATCCATTCAAGGTCTGTATTTGATGATTTCTTGTACATTAAAATGTTGTGCAACAGGGATGTGCAATCTCAGAAGTAAAAAGGTGTGTCAGCCACATACTTGCATTTGCAATTAATCCTGGTTCTGCCTGAAGGAATGCAGTGTTTTATTCCCTCGGGTGCTGGCATACCATTCAACTGCAATTATCCTGTCAGGAAAAGTGGAAGGCAGCTGTAATCTTGCACAACAAAGATTTCTGCACTGAAGGATTTCTTTATCATAAATTTATTTTTTTTTTAAGATAACACAAAAGGAAATGAAAAGTAAATTCTGCAGAAAATGGTTTAATCAATTCTCATTTCACATCCATTTAGTATCTCAAATCAAACAATGACTGAGTATCTTCTCTGATTAAACTTTGAAAACAATGCCAGGAAGCCACAGAGGAGCTCTGGAGATGCCCACAGCTCTTAATGCACTTTCCCGTTAGTCTGGACACACTGAGTTTAATCCTGATTGGAATCCCCAGGGAAAATGTCAGTGTCTGTTCCCTTCATCTTAAATCCCTCTCAAGTACTTGTCCTTATTGGAAAACAGCCGTATAATCAGTCATAATTCAGTGTGTTACAGGCTGTTCAAGAGGAAGATTTTGGCAGAGAACTGTGAGGAAAGATTATGGAGCAATTTCTCTGAATTATGCACAGGTTAACCACATCCTTCAACATTAAAAATTGTCATTTCAGTTATAGATATCAAGGAGAAATCTAATACTATTGAACTTGGTAATAAAAATCCCGCTGAGTTTAATAGACCTGACTTACTGGGTTTTCAGGAGAGGAAAAACTGAGTTTATATCTACAATTTAAGGGGCTCATAAAAAGGAGGGGGAGGGACTTTTTACACAGGCATGGAGTGACAGGACAAGGAGGAACAGCTTCAAATTGATAGAGGGCAGGGTTGGATGGGATATTGGGATGAAATTCTTCCCTGTGAGGGTGGGCAGGCCCTGGCACAGGGTGCCCAGAGAAGCTGTGGCTGCCCCTGGATCCCTGGAAGTGTTCCAGGCAAGGCTGAACAGGGCTTGGAGCAACCTGGGACAGTGGAAGGTGTCCCTGCCCATGGCAGGGGATGGAATACATGAGCTTTAAGGTCCCTCCCAACCTAAACCATCCTGTGATTCTGTGAATTCAGCAGAGACTCTCTGAGTATCTCTAACAGAGTCCAGCCAAGGTCACCTTCCTGCACTCCTGTAAATACACATCAGGAGCAGCCAGAGCACAGAACTCCTCACCCACTTACCCCTTTATCCACTAACAGACATTGGTTCAGTCCTTCATCAGCAGGGTAAACAGATCCCTGCACTTGCAAGTGCCCCAACTCCCCTTCCACACTGGCAAATACCCTTTCCTATTGCACTAATTAACTCACCTCCAGAATCCCTGCTTAGGCTCTTCCATTTAGTAGTGATCACATAAACAAATTAACATTATAAATTCCCTTGCACATGAAAGCCAGTCTCAAGAGAAACAGATGTCGCCCTGATTTTGTAAGACTTTGTTAAGCTTTCTGATGTTTACATACTTTCAACAAACTTTCTCACACACAGTTCTGTAAATAACCTATGTTTTGCATTTTTTCATGGAGGTGGAGAGAATTGATGGACCCTTAGTCTGTCCAGTGGCATTGGAGAGGTGGCACTGTCACCCTCCAATCCACTGTCACCTTTAGAAAACTATAAATGTTGGAGTCAGAAAATAAAAGTTCTTCTTTTTGTTCCTCTCGAGAGCAGCAGTGTCTGTGTCATCATTTCGTGACTTATCACAACAAACAATCACATTTAAAACCCAATTTCAGAACATGGGTGCTGCCAGGCATCTCACCAGGACTCATTACAGAATCCACCCGTGGCCTCAATCCCTCCAACATTTATTGGTCAGATGGCAACAGTTTTCATTTAATAGGCTAAATACTGAATACTCAACCTGTCCTCATAATAACAGGGTTTGTTTTTCTCCTGCTGGGTAGAGCTCCTGTTAATGGCTTTCCACACAATTCTGAGCATGATAACAGTGTGTGGACAGGAAAAGGGACCAAGAGTTGTATTTTTTTTTTTTTATTTATAGTGCATTTCAGGATTTGGCTGCTCATCAGCAACAGAGGGGATTTTCCAAAACATTCTGCATTAGCCTAGCTGTAGCAGTGGTGGCTCCAAAAATGTCACCCTTAGTCCTTAGCTCTTAGAATCTCAGAATGGCTTGGGTTGGAAGGAACCTTAAAATTGTCCAGTTCCACCCCCTGCCATGGCAGGGACACTCTCCACTAGACCAGGTTGCTCCAAGTCCCATCCAGCTTGGCCTGGAACACTTCCAGGGATTAACATCCTTATTGTTTCTGCCCAAAAGGAGCCAAGATAGACACAACTTCAGCTTTGTATCAGAAAAAATAAGCTGTGGAGGGCTCTGACTTTGGTCTTCCTCTTCTCTTGCAGACATCCCTTGTGGCCCTGACTATGGCACCTTCAGGCCCAATGTGTATTTACACACTTAAATCACACTAAATAGGATTTCAGAAGCCTCCATCCACATCTGAATTCCTTCACAAATCTTGCTTTTGATCTTTCCAGCTACATCTGTATTATCAAATCAGCTCAAAGCTGTACCAGTGCTAGAAATCCACCCCACTGGTTGTTCTTGATATTTAAAGTCCAGCTCTGCTCTGGCTGTGGCTCCCAGCAGTAACCTCAGGCACGGGGAGCTGGGTGGAGTGGCTGACTCACTCCACATCCACAGCCCGTGTGCATGAGGGCACAGAGCCAGTACCTCCAAGGTTTTAGGACTAAACCACAGGAATGAGGCGGCAGCAGTAAAGATGCAGAAGTTCTCTGTAGATGAGAACAGCTTTGTTCACCTCCCAGACAGGGAACTGGCTTGTATTAAACTGTACTTACAGACCTTGGAATGGGGCCATCCAAGGAAAGAAGAGCTCTTGAGTGGATGCTTCTATTTTTCTATTCTCCCAGTAATACAGCTATACAATTTGTTTTCTACTCCTGAACCAAACAATTGCACATTCACAGTTGGAGGTAGGGTATAAATATTGTCTCTGGCTGATCCCTTGATCCTGTCGTCCTTGCTGAATTAATCACACTCGCAGATCAATCCAGGATTTGTTGCTGGCAGAGCAGATGGCCAGGCAGACTGCAGTTGTGAGCAAGGCAGGCACGTTCTCCTTCCAATTATCCAGCAGCTTTTTCTAACAGTGGATATTTAAAATTAGACATTATTTTGAACAAATGTTAGATCTCTCTTGTTCCTTCTTCAGCTCCATAGGGACAATGACCCCTGATTTTTGCTCTGCTTCCATCCTCTAAGGCTCAGCAAAAGTACAGGACGGCTGGTGCCCCTTTCCCTTTCAACTGAATGTTTTCTGCCCCATTTTCTTCTGCTGTCTTCCCATTTTCCACAGAAATGAGGTGACAACAGCAGCTGCTGTTTGGCACAGGGATTTCAAGGGTGCATTATATGAATTGCTGAGCCAAGGGCTCCAGGAGAGGGAAGAGCAGCTGCATTCATGGGGCTCATGGCATGGAACAGCAGAAATGGGGGTGACAGTGTGTGCCTTTCAGACAGCCTGGATAGGACTTCCCTGTCACAGGAGTAAATTTGCCGTGAAAGACAGACGTGCTGTTTCCCAGTGTTTATGTCTGTTCTGCATTCAGTCCCTCTGGATGATAATTGCTCCTGTGTCCCCTCTGTCCCCTGCTGAGGAGCTGTGAGAGCTGTCAGAGGAGTTTCAGCCCAGCTCCATCAGTTCTGTAAGAGACACCCCACATTGCTCCAGAGGTGAACAGGGTTAACTCAGAGTGTGTTTGCAGTTCCTGAAGGAATGAAATACGACAGGACAGCCCAGAGGAGACGATCCCCCCGTGCTGGGACACAATGGGCCACTCTGATTAACCACATCTATGCAAAGGCATCGAAATCATCCCCTTGGCTCCATGGCTAGAGAAAAGACAGGGAGGTTACACAGAGCACAGCAAGGCTGCACGGGATGCTGCACACACACACTGCATCAGACAGCCTCTTATCCACGCAGGACCACAGCATACAACAGCACCCAAAGGAACAGCAGGCATGGAAAAAAGCCTACAGGACCTGGGAGAGGAACAGTGCCCAAGTTTACACTGATGTGAACATAGAATTATGGCATTCCAGAATGGTTTGGGTTGGAAGGGACCTTAAAGAACATCTGGTTCCAATCTCCCTGCCCTAGGCAGGGACACCTTCCACTATCCCAAGTTGCTCCAAGCTCCATCCAACCTGGCTTTAAACACTTCCAGAGATGGGACATTCACAGCTTCTCTGGATAATCTGTGCCAGTACCCCACTACCCTCACAGTCAAAAAGTTTTTCAGATATTCAATCTAAACCTACTCTTTCAGTTTGAAGCCATTCCCCCTTGTCCTGGTACTCCAAGTCGTTGTAAATATTCTCTCTCCATCTTTCTTGTAGGCTCCTCTCAGGTGCTGGAAGCCTTCTCTTCACCAGGCTGAACCATCCCAATTCTCTCAGTCTCTCCTCACAGCAGAGCTGCTCTATTCCTCTGGTCAACTTGGTGGCTTCCTAAGGACTCACTCCAACAGGTTGATGACATGCAGTGTCCTAACCACCTACAGAGAATATCCACTGTTTAGTATTTCACCCTTTGTTGCTTCCCACAAAATGAAAATAGAAAACTTGAGGTACGCAATTGCTCAACCTTACGTTCAACCTTTCAATATAGAAACCAGATACAAATGTGTATTAATTTGAAAAGTTAAAAGCTAAAGCCAGGGGTCCTTGTACTTCAGAACTGTATTTATTAAAACAATGCTAGAATTGACATTTTCAATGTCTTGGACACAGCACAAACCCAGCCAGTGTACGCCCTTACTCTGCAGCCCAGAGAGAGGATGCCAATTCCCCAAGAGGTTGATCCCAGGTACATATTTTGAGAACTACAACTCCTTTTCCCTGCTGTACTGTAGGAACCTATGTGCCTGCATGTCTGGCAGTTCAAGGCTGCTCTTCAAGAACACCAGGACTTCCTCTCAGATCCCAGAAAAACTCTCTCTTCCCCAGCAGTTATCATTTAAACTGTGTTCCCAGACCAGCCTCAAGGCCAGCTCAGCACACAGGACCAATTCCCTGGGCTCAGTTCCCTTCTGGAGGGGGTGGGAACAAATGGCATCATCTCCACAGCTCTGCCTTTGCTGGCAGAGAGAAGCAGTTACCTACCCTAAGGTTACATCCTGCAGAGGATGTAACCAAACTGGAGTTACATATGTAGAAGCCAAATCCAACATCTCCAGCATTTATAATTTATAAGCCACTCTGTGCAGGTTTTCCCACAGGAAGCTGAGGTTAATTTCTTTAGACCTTGGAGTACATCACCAAAACTGCAGCTGACACAACTCTGCCAACTAACAAGTGCAGGGGATGGACTCACCTGGCACATCTTCAGTTTTGTTCCAAGAGGTGAGGCCTACCTTAAATCCTCAGCCCTGCCATAAATGTGTGCAGCTGAACAAATTCCAGCCACTCTTACACCCAGAGTACCTCATGTCCTTCCCACAGCCCCACCAGCCTTCCCTCTCAAGGCTGCTCAATGTCAGTTCTGCCTCTCAATGGCACTGTCAGAATCTCTCCTGCCTGTGCTTGGTTTCCTACCCTCACCTGCACCTAAACAGGAAACTACAGGAACTTCACCTGTGAGGAGCTTGGGAGAGCCAGCTTGTATTCCAGTCAATTCAACAACCCATGGAACAGCAGGCACAGGCATACTCACACACTGTCACACACAGACAGCAACTGCCCCAGCTTCCATCCCTGGAAGTGCCCAAGGCCAGGCTGGACAGGGCTTGGAGCACCCTGGGATAGTGGAAGGTGTCCCTGCCATGGCAGGGGTGGAACTGGGTGGTATTTAAGGTCCCTTCCAACCCAAACCAGCCTGTGATTCTTCTTCCAGCTCCTCAGAACAAACTACATTTCTCCTCCATATAATTCCCAGACACCCTGCCAAGCCACAGATCTCCTTAGCAAACTCCCAGCACTGGGCAAGCTGTCTCCACACCTGGAAGGGAAAGCACCTCTGTGAGATGCTCAGGCTGCAGGTACACTGCCGGCTTGCCCTGCTCTGCAGAGGTTTCCCATTTTGATTCCTACTCCCCCTTAGCTCTGACTTTAATCACCACTCAACTGACCTTTTCATCATAACTATTAGAAGCCAATGACCTTTCCTGAATGGAAAAGCTGCCCATCACTTCATATCCCTGGATCTCCTGGCAATTCTCTTTACTCTGCTGTTGTTTTTATGGCCTGTGATATGGCAGTATCAATAAACTATTGCCCATTTCCTAGTGAAGCACACTCAGGACCCCACAGGTGACCTTCTCCTCCCATTGGAGAGCTATTTATTCTTTTTCTTCTCCTTTTCTGGAAAACCATTCTTCTCCCTTAGCAGCTTTTTTTTCCCCAGGCTTTTGGCAATAGATTTTGCCTTTCAGTGACTGAGATGACTGAGATTCAGGAGCCAGATGTGCTGAAGCAGCTGTGCATTTTCTCCTTCATAGAGTTCTCTCACCTGAGAGCAAAGGGGTTTATTTCTGTCATGTCTAATCAGTGGCCTATTAATGCTGTTCTTCAGAGTTCACAGAAACAATCTGTGTCAGGTACTGAAGCTGAACTCCTTGGATTATACTTGGCAGTTTTTTCAACAATAGAGGAATCAAAGTCTCCAAAGATCACAACAGGATGAAACAGCAAGAATGCAGAAAAAAAGGGCTTAAATCAAATTAATGCAGTGGTCTCTTGGGCAGGAAAGAGATGAGCCAATGACTGTGGGAAGGTAAAAAAACCAAGTTCCTCTGTCTCCTTCAAGCTTTGGGGTTTCCTTGACAGCTACTCTGACACTGTTCAGGGGGCATCTGCACTCTGTATTGTATTCCACAGCTCCAGGTTCTGCCAGGAGCTTGTGGGAGAGGTGGAACAGGGAAGTTGATGTGACATTCCAGGCTGACACTGAGCCCACACTGCCTTGCACCTCATCTGGAGACAGTGGGAGGTCTGTGACACAAAGGTGCAAAGCAGCAGAGCACAGCAGTTCCCTGCAGTATTCCAACAGCTCCTCTCCTCCCCATCACAGCAGATGGAAACAGGAATTATTTTAGGTACAACAGCAAATGAGGGAGCAGTTGAGACTGAAGACACCTTACAAGTCCAACACAAACTCCAGGAAGCTGAGAAAAGGAGGAAGGTCATACCAAGCATCACCAGATTTTCCCTGTCACACAGGGACCACTTTGCAATTAAAACAGGCCAACACAACCTCTTAATGAAACATTTTATTTAAACCAATACAAGCACCATGCTTAGCAAAAAAAAGATTTGGTTTAAAGTAAACATGCAATGTGAAGTAGCAGAGACTAAACAGCGTATGGAAGTTGTACTGGTTACTGGTATTTTCATGGAACTGCCAAATTCTCAAATCTGGCCATGAACCTCTCACACCTTTTAAGACAAGTCTGGACCACAGAACAAACACAAGAGTTTCACTGAGCCCCTTCTCATGTCCCACCATGGCTCCACTTCACAGTCACTACATGTATGTATAAAAACAATGTTCATGACGTTTTATTTTTGGAATGCACTGAAGTAAGGAATTGAATTCTCTCCCTTCTGCCTGTTTGAGTCAGACCCCTGTCATCAGTTTAACATTGCTTCTGGACCAGCTATATTACAGTTAAAGATACAAAAATGGAATCCTGGTACAAATGCAAAGATGCTCCTTTGGAGAAGTGAAAAAGGTGTCAACACCTGCATTATTGCCTCCTTTAATAGATCAGAACAGTATTCATGATACTAGAAATACACTTAAACCATCAAATACCAGCATTTACATTTTTTTGTTAAAAATATTCAAAACACTACAAGTCTATTTCATGGGCTGACATGCAAACTCATGCTTTAATTCAGCTTACCATCAGTGAATAGGATTACAAGAGCTGTATCCCAGCCATCTAGTCAATATTTAAAGCAAACCTGATTAATTGTGGCAGAAGTCTCCCTTGGAGAGACCTTTAACTCCAGACCAAGGGTTTTATGGCCAACTTACTAACTCCTGAAAAATAGGAGCTCCCAATGGAAAATGCTGACTCTCAGACCTTTAGCTACAAAGGCTCCCCTAGGCTAATTTATGCTGTCCTTTAGATATCTCTTTAGAGGTCTGAAAATTCAAAAGAAATGTGTGATTACAGATGGGCAACTCACCAGCAAAGCCCAGCAGGAACATACTGGCCTGAACATGGACTCATCTGCCTCCCACTGAGCATAAGGGGGCAGCAGCACAGAACACACAGTTCTACAGATAGGTGGGGAAAAGATGTTATGAAAATAAGAATTATTTCTGCAGGAAAGACCTGGACATAATGATGTCTTTGTTTAACCAAGTGTTAGCACTACCTGCATGTCAAGAGCCCAGGACAAATAGCAGCAGCCAGTTGTGTCAAAACACTGCATTAAGACCAAAGAGAACACAAACAAGGCTGGAACAGCAAACACCCTCTGCACACTCATCTTCCAGAACCTGCAGCTGCTTCTACAGCTCAGCCAGGGAAGAAGGAACAGCTGCCAGGCAGGGCTGGCTGAAGAGTAATACTGGTGGGCTGAGCAGCATCAACAGCACCTTTCAGGAGAAACTGGGCTTTAACACTCCCATGAGGATCTGTTTGCTCCCTGCAAGGCTGGAAGGGGCAGCACCCAAGGCAGAAAGTGCTTAAGTGAGGCACGAGAACGTATGAAGTGGAAGAACTCAGCTGAAGATTCAGCTGTGAGGAATAATGTTTTCTTGGCAGAAGGGGGAGCAATCCAGAGATGAAAGGTCAAATTTCATCATTTCATGCAGCAGCTCCTCCCTTCCCTCCTGATACAGGCCTCTTGTACAGTTATTTTTGTGCAGACCTGTGCAGGCAGCAGTTGGCTGCTGGCAGCCCACCAGTGTACAAAGTACAACAGACATGATTAATCCAGTTTTTCCCCACTGCAAATCAAGCTGAACATTCCAAGCAGCAGCTTCCCTCTCGCCCACACTGTACTTTGACATGCCTCACCTTTAGTACAATCCCAAAAAAACCTCAAAAGAGATTCCTGCCATTTCCAGACTGATGCTTGGAATGACACTATCCTTTAAGCCAAAGTCTTATTTATACAATGTTTGTCACAAAAGACATGGTTTTTATTGATCTGCAGTACAGAATGATCAAGCAACAGTTTCATAATCAACACTTTTTCATCCAGGGAAATGAAATTGTTTTTCCAGTTCAGTAGTTAACACAGAAATTTAATTACAAGCACTTCTTTCCCGCACCAAAAGATCGATTTAATTGGATCATTCCAACAAGTATTTTGAAAAGCTCCTCTCAAGTCAGATTTATATACAAATAAATGAGCAATAACATCAAACTAGGAAGAGATTTACCAACACTGAAGACCTTTGCAAATGAATTCCTTCTGATCTTGCAGGAGTTAGTGTTTTAACACTAACACAACCTATGTTGACAAATGAAAAACAACCCCACTTTCAGCAAAGGTTTCACAGCATGAAATACTGGCCTCCAAATTTAACACTGCATTCCTTCCCAGCGAGCAGATTGGTTGGGGCAGCTGTATTTTAAGGTATGTTATCAACAGGAAGCTGCTCTTACGCAGACACTTGTTCAGAAGCACAACAAACACTCACGAGCAAGATAGGGAGAGACTGTCCCGTGAGTGCTCCTCCTGCCACAGCACGTGCCGAACGTGTCCCACATCAGACAACTACTCTAGTCAATATAAAACAGACCTGTAAAAAGACTGGTCATTTATAAAAGTTAAATACTATTTTCACATTAGATTTGCTGTTTCAAAGAGATGAACCGTTAAGTAGATGAAAATCAAATGATCACTTATGCAAAAGCTTCATCTGGAATGTAATTTTGACCAAAAAGCCATTAAGAAAGTTAGAGGTTGTAATTAAAGTACTCAAAAGCTACGTGTGGCCAACTTTTATAACAAAAGAGATATAAATCGTTCATTATCATGAAAAGCTTTAACCTCCTGACTCCTACAAATGGAGCAGATGATTGGAATTTCAAAGAAAATGAGGTTGGCTTTTTGTTTTAAGAGATGTCAACTGCAGCACGAGGCACTAGGAACAAATATTACTTGGATTCTTTAACAAAGTTTTTACCAAATTTGTAAGAAGTGGCAGTGTAAAATTCTCAAGTCCTTTTAAAGCTAACAAATGAAAGGCACACAGTATCACCAGGTGTTCAGTAACAGGAAATGAGCAGAGGTAAACTTCTCAACAGTGTCAGAACAGAGATGCAAGAAGAAATCTGTACAAGAGGAACCAAAGTTGTAGTTCAGCCCTTAGTTATCAGCTTGTTCCTGTGAGACTGTATTAGCATGAGAACTGGACAGTCAAAAGCTTTGCCCTGAAATTTAGGAAGATTGACTCAGACAACTGAGAAATTACTGGAATGACAAAAATTAGTTCCAAGAATTTGAGACAGTTCACATGGACTCGATGGAAAGATACATGGATGGATTTGCAGTACAAGGATTTTGACTTTTTAATACCACACAAATGCTTCCAGGGAGCTTCCAACAAATGCTTCAAAACTGAGAAAACATTAATCAAAAAATCTGGTGACAGTACATCAATTCTGCTTATAAATGGCTAATGTGTGTCATAAGGATGCATTTGTAGCTCAGAAAAAGTTAGCGTCAGCTTCCAAATGATGTTTGTACACGGTTATAAATCCAGAACTGAACTATTTTAGTTACAGAAATATTAGTCACAGGAGTGCAAAAGGAGTCCCTGCAGAGGAGTATTCCCTTTTAGCAGGTACAAATAAGGAAACACCTGCAAAGATTTGTTACTTCAAGGAGACAGACCTGCTATTCTTTGCACAAACTCTGCACAAGAGAGATACTGCAGGAGACAGCTGTGAATACAGTGCATTGCTTGGATGTAAGTATTCATGTCTGGTTCCAGTATCACCAGGATGGTACATAAATACTTAGAGGTTTCCCTTAGTGGAAAAAGCCCAGTTTCTCACGCAGCCATTCTTCAGTTAGGTCTTCTGTATTTCTGATTTCGAATACCTAAACAAAATGGCATGGCATCAGTTCCTGAGGGATGGGGCTGGAAAGGGACAAGCACACAATGCAAGCAGCACCTTTCCACACACCTTGCCTGAGCTGCAATAAACCACTCACCAACCTACAGTTTTCAGGTGCTTTCTTGAAAGCATCACATCAGAGGAAAAGACACAAACCAAGTGGCAAAAACATTAACATGAACAAGAATCTTGTAATTGCTATTTCTAGGCTTTACTCTTATCCCTTAAGAATATGAAAAAAGCACATGTACTACATTTTAAAATAACCCTGAAGTGGCCCCATCTCACATGCATTATCTCAGCAAGACGGTATTTTGAAGAATACAAATAATTTATTATCTGGGTTGATTTAAGCTCAAAGTTCAGCAATTTTACTCAGTCCAACACACAGTTATTTTTTCTTTTAACTGAAATAAACTCATAGTAGCCAGTAGCATATTGTTTTAACTGTAAAATATCTCAAAACTGAAAACTTGGGAAAAAACCCAACAAAATCCTAAAAGCATAGAATGGTTTGGGTTGCAAGGGACCTTAAAGACCATCTAGTTCCAATCCCCTGCCACGGGCAGGGACACCTTCCACTATCCCAGGTTGCTCCAAACCCCATCCAACCTGGCCTTGGGCACTTCAGGAATGGGCCAGCCACAGCATCTCTCGGCAAAATCCCCAAAACAATCTAAAAACTACTAACCCAAAGCTTTGTGAAGCCTTTAATGAAGACTTGAAGCAGAAAACAAGGTCCAAACCACCAATATACTCTTTACATTCCATGTGGGCAAGTAACTGGTTAGGGTTTGGGTTTTGTTTTTAATAGCCTGAAGAGAAACGTTAATTATGCATTGATTACTGGAGTCCATGAGATACCCAAAGACCAAAGTCAGGTAATTTTACAAATTCACAGGCCTTCAAATGGAGAAACCCAACAAATCAGTGTTACGAGAAGAGAACAGCTTAACAGGAACCAAGCTAGTATGCAAGTCACTGGAGACTGACGAGAGAACTCAGCTGAGTCACTAGCAAGAATCACACCAGGAGGAAGTCACAGCAGGAGTTAAAATGAAACGCAGCTCAGCAAGCGGCAAGAATTAAAGTACATTTGAAGAGCAAGCAGGCAATCCCAACTGGAGACAGCCTGTGTTCTCTGCCTTCAGGAAGATGAATGATCATGAACCTCTATATCCAGTCCTGGACTTGGATTCAAAAACCATTCAGGCTGAATTTCTCCCATTTCAGAAGTGATAGGAACTCCAACTGAGCTACTTCCCCCAGGCTTTCACCTTCTTCTCACCAACCCGTTCTTCTTGCTTACTGAAATCTGTCTTTCTCCTTTCTATCACAGTAGGCCTCCAAGATGCAGTCTCAACAGATCTAAAAAAAGATTTCTTGGGGCTGTGCTGATTGTTTCCACCATCTTCTGCTGCCTTCCTATTGACTCCTGTCAACCTGAGGTCTAATTTAAAACAGAGGTGTCTTCTCTTACAAGGTACAGCTGGAACAGGCAAAAGTTGGACAGAGCTTGGAGCAACCTGGTCTAGTGGGAGGTGTTTGAACAAATGAACATTAAAGTCCCTTCCACCTCAAGCCATTCTATGATTCACAGTTCTCTTAATGGCCCAACAGACATTTGTACTGGGATGTTAAAGGACTCAGCAGGATAAGGAAGACCTAAAGGGAACAGTGCTGTGGGAGGTGCTGAAGTCATTTCACATGGCATGAAAAATCTGAAGCAGCTACTGACTCTATTAAGCTTTACTGCTTGAGGCAAAAAGGAGTCTAGGTATCAATTAGGCAAAGATTTCAAAGATCTCCAAAATGAAAAACAGGTGACATTTCTTTTCTAAAATATACACACAGCCAGACCTAGTGAATGTACTGATTTCTTCTGGTGCCAGTACTGGAAGAACCCAACAGAGGAAGAAATTGTTCATCCCTTGGCACATGTTACTTATTCTGCAGACTGTTCTGCAAGCATCCAGCCCCAGGAACCAGCTAAACTGATCTGTTCCACACCACACTGAGGCTTCAGTCTATTCTTCCCATCAGTGAATTCCTCCCCCACAGCAAAGATGTCCATCCTACTGAGGGATATTTTTGTTTTAGAGAACACTGTTTCTCCGGGTGTTTTAGGGTACAGAAATCTTCACACATACTCCTCCTTCAGCTTTCCTAACCCAGAGTCTGTTCACTGTAATCACAAACTCACAAAACCCTTCTTGCCATTGGTTCAAGCAAGACACAAAACAACAGCCTGCAGTGAAGGGGGAGAGAGTTATTTCAAAAGCCAGTTATACCTTAGTGAGTTCAGCTGTCTGTACAAGCTTATTCTTGCTTCCAGCATACATCATCTGCTGCTCAGGCTTACATCCTGAAGTTATAGGGAAAAAAAAAAAGTTTGTTTAGTTACTTTGACTGCAACAATTCAAAAATAACTTTGGGCTTTTTTTTAAGAATTCCAAACTGAAAGCTCAAGACATTCACAGGAAGATTCTCAGGTAGCTACAGAAGAATATGCTCAGTAGTTGCTAAACTCTTTTATGTACCTAGTTACTCTAGCTCTGAGAAATGAAGGGTAAAACAATGCCATCAGTTTATCTTCTTCCAGGGGATAACAAGGATAATCCAGTAATACCAGTAAGATACACTACTACAATTCAGAACACAGATGGAAGCCCAGGAGCAATTCAGCTCTGTAAGTCCAAACCAAGACCCAGGTTATTTGGCTTCTATTAAAATGACACAGTGCCCTGTCCAGGTAATTGATGTGGAGGGTTGCAGTGACACAAGCAGAGGATGCTCTTTACTGCTCTCTACAAACCTGGATGATCCAGGATTACAGTCTGTTTCTCCTGGAACAGTCTGTTCCCCCAGCACTTTCACATGCTCAGATCTGGGTTAGGGAGCCCTCTTTTCCTGTTCTTCCCTCACAGCTGTGACAGCCCTTTAGACTGTCCCCTCACAGCATCCTCTACTGCTGCCCATTACATCCAGGCCCCCTGAAAACTCCTCTCAAATCCCATCCTAACCCTCTTAAAGTCCTGTTCCTTTCATGGGCAGAATGAAAGGAATAGGATTCTAAGATCCTCAGAAAGAAATGGGCTCCCATGTCCTTCTGAGATGAGAGGAATTTCCTCCCTCCCAGTCACTTATGTCTGAATAGCAAGAGACAGGTGAGCAGAATCACTCAGGAACACAGGCAGTGTCTTCCAGCCCCCTCTCTCTACTCACTTCCTGAGCCTTACAGGGTCATGTTTTGAGGATTCCCCAAGATCTGAGGAGTAAACAGGTTAAATTAAGTTAAGCCTCCATGAGTAGATGCAGAGTGCTCCAGGCCCTGCCCTTCAGAGGAGGGTTGCTGAGCACACTGAGAACAGGCAGACACACCTTTTGGCCAGCTAAGCAGGAAACCAACACTCCAGCTCAGCCTTCAGAAGTGGAAAAAGAGAATCTCTTCTATCAGACATCTGAAGTGCCCTAAATGTGAACCTCAAAGGCAGGAAAACCTCCTTAGAGCACTAAGTACTCATTTTATCTTCCCTAGAAAAGAATATTCCCAAATTTACAACACACAGTCACTAGAGAGTTCACTCACCAACTGGACTGGAGAAGATAAAGCACAATGGATAGGAAACTCTTCCATCTTCATGCTGGTACTTGTAACTATACACAATAAATGTTTTTTCTGAGGTTAAAGAAATCAATTATTTTAGTAGGATATAATCCTCAGTTATCAGAGCTTGATGCAGGCAGAAGTCAGTGTTGCATTTTAGATGATGTTTTAATTTGGCAATAATAACCTCACTGTTTTGTTTTCACTTCCACATCTGACTTTCAGAACTGGCCCTGCCTCAATGTGAGGGCTGTCTCTGTAGTAATGTTTCACATCAGAGCTAAAAATCACCCTCTCAACACAAATATTCCTCTTCCAACTTTGTAAAAAGACTTCCCACACCCACCAGTGTGGTTTTGGCTTAATGAAAGCCAAATTCTTTCTTTGCTGACCAAGAACTTCGTTGTTTCAGGTGTTCTGCTGAATTTGAACTCCAGTTTTAGCCAGGACTTCTGTTTTACAGCCTCCCACTGCACTGTAGGCATGAAAAGCAAGATTCAGAACAGCACAGGGAATGGTGCCAGCCAGCTCTTGAGGCTAACAGGGCAGGTATTTTCTTCACATGTAACTTAAGTACCCTTTTTATTCCACTAGTTAGAGTAGTTTACTTGACCCTCTTTTGTTCCTTTTTTTTCAAAACAAGGATTCCTCCCTGGATCACATGCCCACAACAATCCCAGAATCAGTAACTGCAGCAAAACAACAACAGCCACATCCTGAGAAAGTACCAAAACAGATCCAGAGTTACACAGGCAGAGTCCTGTATTTAGAAGTAGCCACTGACTGGTACACTTTACTCACTTCTTTACATTACCAGCAGCGTGGCTTTGCTTCACTTCCCCAAACATTATATACTCTAAAAGGAAATAAAATGTCAGGAAAGGCTTAAATGAGTCATTGTTTCAGCCAGAGGTACAGTTCAGTGCAGCCTGAGAACTGGTCCCTGGGTTATTTCACAAATAAAGGATCAGCAAGATCACACTACAGCAATTATTGGCCTAAAAAGGTGAAGTCCAACATTTTGAACAGCTTCCAGGAGTGAGTAAGTCCAAATGGCAGCAGCATAGGAAGGATATCGAGGTTGTCTCTCGGGCAGCTCATCCTTTAGCTCATCAGGAGAAATACCCTGGTGACATTAAACACAAGCAATATTTGAGCAAGTACCTCACACTGGAAGGTTAAAGCAGGGTAATGGACACTGAAACACTTGTAGGGCAGATGTTGATCTACAGGCAAATTGATAAGGACCTCCCAAATTACTACAGCAGTTTAGGAAGATTTGTGTGCCAATAGACTCCTATGACTAAACACAGAATTAATGTTAGCATGAATAATCACCCCTATTTTTAGGCATAAGTTTTTAAACATTTTTTGCTTTAGTTGGCTATGCTGGCAGTTACCATGCTTTGCCAACCTTAGTGCTAAACTCAAATAAGTAAGCACCCACCGTAAAGTAAGTTAAAATCAACTACATAAATCAAAAGTTTGAAAAATTCAGTCCTTCCTCCTTCAGCAAACAAAAAAGATTCCCCATTACATTTGAGTATTACATTAACATCTACATTCTAGGGAACAAGAGCTCTGGTTAATGCTCAAATCCCTGGGAAGGATTTAATTTTGCCCTATGGACCGTTAAGAAACACCACACACTGGGCTGACCTTATTATGCCACCCATCAAATTTAGAGTCTGCAGGGGATTAGCAATCCTGCTTCTAATTGATGGCAGACCAGTTCAGAGACAAATGTGCAGATCTACGTGGAAACACAGCAGAAATCTCTTCAAAAAGCCAGCAGGTGCCAAAGATGCTTTTTACATCATTAAAACAGCTTTAAAATAACTTTTTTTTTGGTGCAATTAATTAGTCAACTCAACTGCTTCTGCATAGTTTCACTATTAATGGTGCTGTGCTTTACATGCAGAGTGACCATGCATTTAAATAAGCTCATGACCCAAATTAGATTAAGAGTTTGATAACAATTTGAAACTAAGGCAGTACCTTAGAGACAACAATACATTGCAGGCTGAAGATACTCTTATTTACAATTCATTTAACAAACCTCATGCTCCTCATCCAGCACCACCAACTGCTTATCCTTGTCGATTTTCACTATAAATCAAAATAAAACACAGATCAATGTTTTTTACAATCGATTTACACAATGGATGCATGAAGCTTTTCAGCAGAAAACAATTACAGTCCTTGTGATTCTATTTTTCTTCTTCAGTGTATCCCATGACTTCCCAAAATCATTTTACAAACAGTGGTAGACTCTGAGCCATAATTAAATATAAATACTCTGCTAAGAGCAGATGGAGACTTGAATCCTAAGAACAGCACTGTTTTATTGTTAAAATTCCAGGCAGAATTGAATGTGCTGCAGCTCAGAGAACAAACACGCCCCTGGCTCATGTTTACCTGATACAGCAGCAATCTTACACAGGGAAGAAAAGAGGAGAGAGGATTTTCTGACAATTTTTGTCAGGCACGTTTGGAACTTACTTATAATGGCGGCATTGTTGGTCTCTTTGCGAAATCGGAATTTTCTCAGTTTCTCCACCAGGTCTTCGGCAACATCACAAACCACCAGAGATTCACTCTGCAAAAAGGAAATGGCAGAGGGGAGGGAGAGATAAATCCTTCCACAAAGTCAAACAGACAAAAAAATCCCTGTGTCACACACATCTTTGCATAAATACTGAAAAGGGCCTGCACGCAGCTTGTCCAAAGCTTCAGAGCATCACATCAACCAGAAAAAACGTGAGTGAAAGGAAATTGTTTTTTTTAGAAAAACCACATTAACAGAACATTCATCTGTTTTAATTTCCCTCTTCAAAGCCACACAGTTAACTGGGAGTATTTATTAACTACTCCTGAAGTGGGATTATTCTCAGAGTTCTTAGAAGTAAACTTTACACTTCTACACTTAAAAAGTAAATTTTACACTGCATTTTCCAAGCCCTGAAATAAGGGAGTCCCTTAGAGCAACAGCAAATGGGATCAAGTAATTTAAGCATTTAACATAGTAAGAGCTACTATTGACAACATTGTCCTTGTTTATTTTTACCCACAAAAATATTGAGATTCACACACCCAGAAAGGTTTGAGACATTTTAACCCAAAAACATGCAGCCATTTCCCCCTGCACACACCAAGCTCTCAGAGATGCTCAAGTAACATATTAGTCATCCCACTGAAGATGAGGAAGGAAATTATTGTTTCACAAGCAGCCATGCAGGTTATCTTCCCTTACACAAGCAATTTCTGAACTGCACCAAGCCAACCACTGCCATTTCCTGAGCAACATTTTATACACACAACCTCCATCACCAAGGGATTCATGGCAGCTTGATAAAGAAGTTACTTAAAATCTGCAGCTTGAACTGCATTTGTGAACTCCCAAGGCATCAAGAACTTTGTACCAAAGTAACTGTATTTCAAGGTTCCCTTAAAAAATCCTCAGATAAAAATTGTGCAAGATTACCAATCAAAAGCTCTAATAAAGAGCAGCTCTTGCACTGACACAAATCACTGCTTTTAAACCAGAATGTCACTATTTAAGCTCCCAGTTCTGTCTCCTCATGTTCAACACTCTGAGATTTCCCCCAAAAAGCAGACGGGTGGCTCTGCTTCCCCACTTCCCATACCCCGCGTTTGTTGTTGCTCCTAAAAAGATTTCCACCTTGATCAAATTCTGGCACAAAGTTTCATCCCTGTGCTTCCTCTGGACAGCTGGAGAGGAAATCAGGCTCTGTTGTGACAGCAGAGCTCAGGCACTGCCTGTACCTGATTTTGCTTGTTTCCCCTAAAAGTCAAAGATCGCCCTTGGCTCCCCCTGATCAGCGGGTCCCTCTGACCCAAACAGGTTGAACTCGATGGTTTCAGAGGTCTTTGCCAACCTAACTCATTCTGGATTCTGTGAAACATCCCTACTATCCACTGTCACTCATTCAGGGAAAAAACCCTAAAAAATACTTTAAAACACCACAGAATTCAGGGGTGTATTCCATAGCTGAACTTGTATTTCATATAAAATGTCACTTACACCCACTCTCACTAACCCAGGAGGTCCCAATTAAAAAACCCAACAGGACTCAGGGCTGCATTTCAAAGCTGAGGTTACATTTTATATAAAATACTCTTTTGTGAAGGAAGCTTTTCTCCCAATCCTCTGGGCTCACCAGCTTCTCCCAGCCGTGCTCCTGCTCACACCTGTGCAGCCACACAAACACAAATCCCCGAGGGGATCAGAAGGAAAACACTTGGTAACATCAGATTCAGACTGTTTATCGGGGCTAAGCCGGCTCGCCAACGCTGGGCTTAACAAAAACTGAAGAAAGCCAAGGCGGGATTGCTGCACAGACAGGGGCACACCGGCCAGCACCGCCGAGGGGCTGCTGCCCGTGCAATCCCCCTCGGGACAGCCGCTCCCCTCACCCTCAGGCTGACAAGTAAACACGAATTCCCCAAAGTGCCTCAAGCCCGACTCTCACCAGAGGCACACAGCAAAACAACCCAAGATTTGATCAAATCTGCTTTGCAACTGCTCCTTCCACAGGCGGGTTCCCAAACCTTAACTAAAAGCAGCATGCAAGATTCTTCCTTTCTCCACAGCCATTACTTTACCCATTAACCAGTATTAATGCAAAGTACCCCACAGCATTCATCCACCACTCCTTGTTTCTCTCGCTCTGTTCCAACCAGCAATCACAGCTCAAGTTCAAATTCACCACTCGGGTGAATGAATTCAATGAGCAACAATCAGACGTTCTACAGTGAATCAGCTCGAAACATTACAAGACAACCAACAACCAGGTGCGATCAAGCCGTCAGTCGCTTCACAGACACATAATCAGTTCCTCAGAGGTCAGATCACGCGTTTTCCTGTTGATTATTCTATCATTTCCCTATCGAATCTTTCTGAATCAGCTAACTATGCACCACCTCAGCGGGGTGAGCCCCCTCCCGGCCGGACCCCCCCCCTCCCTCACGATCCCCCCGGGTCCCCTCTGAGGGAGCGGCGCGCGCTCCCCCCTCACCATCTTGGCGCGCGCACCAACCGCAGCCGCTCGCGCGCCACCGCCACCTCCTCCTCCTCACTGGGTTGCGCTCCCCACTCACCGCGCCTGCGCGGCGCAAGCCCCGCCTCCTCCTTCGCCCTCCGACCAACCAACAGCGCTCCCCCTGGACGGGCGGGGAGGTGTCACGCGCCTACGGGCAGCGGGGAGGTTCACGGCCGCCGAGGGCGGGAAAACGCATGATCACGTGATCCCACAGCACCACGCCCCTCCCCGTTGCCGTGCAGCCTAAGCCCCGCCCCCTGCCCAGTTGCCATGGCAACTCGCGGTCTCGGCCTCAGGCGCCATTTCGCTCTGAGGGGATCTGGGGGAAGCGGGACGGGACGGGGTGGGTTTGGCTTCACAGCTTTTAATGTGCCTTAAAAAGGGCAAGGACTGAAGGTTTAAACTCTGGAAGTGAAGCATGACATGAATCAGAAGTTGTGCTGCTCGTGGTGCTTGTGTGTAGAAGTGGAGTGTAATTCTGGAAGTCATGCGGGGTCTCCAGCACACAAGACACAAATAGGAGCAGCCAGAGCTGGGCAGACGCTGCTTGTCCGTAATGGGATCTTGATGTGAGGCTCTCCTGATGCTGGAGTGAATATTTGGCCTTTTCCATGTCACTCACAATTTTAGATGCTGTTAGAGCAGGGAAAAATGCACTTTAAGAGATTCCATAACAGATTTAAGAATATAATTGCTTTCCTCAGAATGAAAGGACAGATGCAGCCTTTACATCTCAGACACAAGGTCTAGTGAATTATACTAATGACTTAAACACCAAATGTATAAGATAAAACTGCAGATTTTCACCAAGGGCTTCAGCAAACACCCCAGAAATGCGAGATTGTTGAGCAACTATTTTGGAAGCCTCACACAAAATCACAGAATATCCTGAGGTGGAAGGGACCCACAGGGATCATGGAGCCCAACTCCTGGCACAGGAAAACCCTAAAAATCCCACACTGTGCCTGAGGACATTGACCAAACGCTCACTGAGAACTGTCAGCCTTGAGGGCCATGACCATTCCCTCAGGAGCCTTTTCAGTGCCTGACCATCCTTTGGGCAAAGAACCTTTTCCCAATACTCCACCTAATCACAGAATCACAGTCTGCTTTGGGTTGGAATGCACTGCAAAGATTATCCAGTTCTTAGCCCACTGCTCTGGGCTGCAACACCTTCCACTAGGCCAAGATGCTCCAAATCCACCTAACGTGGCCTTGAACACTTGCAGGGGATGGGGCAGCCGCAGCTTCTCAGGACAGCCTGTGCCAGGGCCTCACAACCCTCACAGCCAGCAATTCCTTGCCAATTGCCCACCTAACCCCCATCCCAGTGCAAGGAGGAAGCAAAGCACAGGGACATAAGGCACTGTGGGAGTCGTGGCAGAGCAGGCCCCTCTCCTCTAGGTTTCACAGAGTTCTTGGAAGAGTTAGGATGCAGAAAAGGTAGTGTGGGATTGGAGAATGCAGAGGACGTAGGGACAATAATCCTTCTCTTGCTTTCTAAAGCCTTATCCAGTCCCTGCAGCTGGTGGAGGGTAGTTGGTATGGATGTCACATTTCAGTGCATGGAGCAGCGCTTTGATTACCTGGAGCGGAGGTGACTCAGCTGGTGCGGCACAGCCTGGGGCAGAGTGCCAGGGCTGGGGGAGCCCTGCTCTGGGCTGACTTGTAACAGTGGCACTTGTGGGCTGCTGCTGAAGTGCTGCTCCTGCTCTTGGGGTTGTAGTGTAGCCACAGCAGAAGGAGCTGTGAGGCACAGAGCAGAGACCAGATGTAGATCTCCAGCAGCAACTTGGAGGAGGAGGAGGAGACTGTTGTGATGCACCTCCTGAACACCCCTGCCACAGTGGCTCAGGATGAATTTCCCGCTGGATGTCTTCAAGAGCCTGTGCCACTGCCTGGAGAAGACAGACCTTGACCACTTTGTTGTAGGCAACAAGAGGCTTCCTGTGGAGATGGGCTTGGGGCAGCCCCTTCTGGGCTGTTGCTGAACTGCTGCTCCTGCCTTTGGGGCTGTGGTTCAGGTGCAGAAGAGCAGCCGTGAGGCAGACAGCGGCCGCCAGAAGAGCTCGAAAAGAGGTTTTGAGTTGCAGGTTGGAAATTGAGTACACAAGGCTTCTCTTAAAGAAGAGCTTCATGAATATGAAGGAAACGTGGAGGACAGCAAAAGTAATGCAGAAGCAAACATCCAGTGAATTTTAAATCATCAAATACACCATTTCAGTTTCTGACACATGCTGAGCACAAAGTGTCCTGAGACAATGCTGTGGCAGAGACTGAGTTCTTCGGGCACGTGGCAGAAGACCCAGCAGATCCAGCAGCACAACTGACACTTCCAATGCAGGAGCTTCTTACCCACGTCCTGGTGGGGGTAGGCTTTTCCACCTACACCTTAAAGATGGTTATGATGCACCTCCTGAACACCCCTGCCACAGTGGCTCAGGATGAATTTCCCGCTGGATGTCTTCAAGAGCCTGTGCCACTGCCTGGAGAAGACAGACCTTGACCACTTTGTTGTAGGCAACAAGAGGCTTCCTGTGGAGATTGGCTTGCAGCCAGACTTTGGAGTGGTTGAACCACCAAGGCTTTTGTAGCACCTGGTGCATGGTCCAGGTGCCCACACTGAGGCCATCTGTGATTACACTGGGCTGCAACATGGGTTCAGACAACTCCTGTTCTGCAGCCCTTGAGAGAGATGCGGAGGCACAGGGCTGTCTGATGGCAGCTGAGCTGCCTGACAATAGTGTACATATCAACTGTATATAAATTACCTATATCTATACTTATCTTTAACCAGTTTCACTAGACATGTAAAGTTTTTGTATATGAAATATGTATATATGTAAAACTTAGTGTTATATATATAGTTTTGCAATATTAGGCAAAAATAATATATATAGAGTGGATAAGGTTGTGTGGCAGCAGCATGTGGAGGACCTGGAGCAGGGCACCCATGAGCCAATTGACCCTGGGCGGGGAGCTCAGCTCGCAGCTGCCTTGGGGCAGCCCCTTCTGGGCTGCTGCTGAACTGCCGCTCCTGCCTTTGGGGCTGTGGCTCAGGTGCAGAAGAGCAGCCGTGAGGCAGACAGCGGCAGCCCAAAGAACTTAAAAAGACGTTTTGCAGTGCAGGATGGAAATCGAGCAGAGAAGGCTTCGCTTAAAAAAGGGTTTCAACTAGATGAAGGAAATGTGGAGGACAGTGAAAATAATGCAGAAGCAAATGGCCAGTTAAGTCATCAAATATAACATTTCAGTTTCTGACACATGCCGAGCTCAATGTGTCCTGAGACAACGCTGTGGCAGAGACTGAGTTCTCCGGGCACGTGGAAGGGCAGACCCAGCAGCACAGCTGGCACTGCCAATGCAGGAGCTCCTCACCCACATCCTGGTGGACGTAGGCTTTTCCACCTACACCTTAAAGATTGTGATGCACCTCCTGAACACCCCTGCCACGGTGGCTCAGGAGGGATCCTGAGGCACAGAGCTGTCTGATGGACTGTATATCAGTATGTATGAACTGTATATAAATTAACTGCATCTATGTTTAACTGTATATAGGTAGCTACATATATTAACACTGCATTTAGGGAATCTATACTTCAGTAACGCCCTACTGTTCCAAAATCTGTATCATGCCAGTCCTCTTGCGCCCAACTCTCTGCCGGCAGCAGTGGCCAGGAGGAGAGCTCCAGCTACAACTTGGAGGAGGAGGAGGAAGAAATGAGACAAGGTTGTTAAAAAGGGAGTGAAAAGTGACTGTGCAAATGTGGGGGGAAACAACATTCATGGAAATGAAGAAGGCAGTAGCAATATTGATGCAAACAAAGAAGACAGTGATTTTGGAAATGAAGGAAAAGAAGTCAATGAGAATGCAATTGAAGTAAAGTATGACGTGAATGGGCAGAAATACAACAGTGATGTTGGAAATGAAGAAAAAGTGGCAGATTTTTTTCAAATGAAGGAGACGATGTTGGAAATTAAGGAAAGGAAGACACTGATTATGCAAATTAAGAAGATGAAGAAGACACCGGTGTTGAAAGTAAGCTCAGAAGACTTTTAGAGAAGCAGGTGCTTCTCTAAAAGAGTGGCCTATTCTGCACTTGGACAGAGGATGGGCCATGATAATTGACCTGATGGACAACTTGACACATGTGTTTGGACTCCGCTTGTCAAACAGTTTCTGTCTTCTGCTCAGCTAGCCATTGGGGTGGGCAGTGCCTTCCAAGGTTGGAGTCCATGTGGGGAGGATGTTGTGTACTGCATGTTCCTCCCCCTGAGTCATCTGCCAGGGCACACCTTCCTCCTGGAAGCTGGACACTGCAGGGCAAATGCCTGGGACGAAGTTCTGCATCTGTGTGGAAAGGGCTCATGTGGAAGGAACAGCTCAGGGGAGAATGTGCTGTGCTCCCTCCACCACTCTAATCTCCACTAATCTTGCAGGCCAAGGGGTCAGGGTCTTGGGAAGGAGAACACGGACCGAATGGTTGAATGCCTGGCTACACAGGGGTTACTCCATATCTGTGCATCTACCAAGGAGCAGCTGGATTGGGAGCATATGGCAT